>NC_042620.1:10172798-10472798 GCF_901001135.1 Rhinatrema bivittatum
TCCCCCACAGCTAAGGATCCTCTGTGCTTATCCCGGGCTTTACCCCTCACTCCCACAGCTAAGGATCCTCTGTGCTTATCCCGGGCTTTACCCCTCACTCCCTCACCCAGCTAAGGATCCTCTGTGCTTATCCCGGGCTTTACCCCTCACTCCCTCACAGCTAAGGATCCTCTGTGCTTATCCCGGGCTTTACCCCTCACAGCTAAGCATCCTCTGTGCTTATCCCGGCTTTACCCCTCACTCCCCCCCACAGCTAAGGATCCTCTGTGCTTATCCAGGCTTTACCCCTCACTCCCCCACAGCTAAGGATCCTCTGTGCTTATCCCAGGCTTTACCCTCACTCCCCACAGCTAAGGATCCTCTGTGCTTATCCCAGGCTTTACCCTCACTCCCCCACAGCTAAGGATCCTCTGTGCTTATCCCAGGCTTTACCCCTCACTCCCCACAGCTAAGGATCCTCTGTGCTTATCCCAGGCTTTACCCCTCACTCCTCCCCACAGCTAAGGATCCTCTGTGCTTATCCCGGCTTTACCCCACTCCCCACAGCTAAGGATCCTCTGTGCTATCCCAGGCTTTACCCTCACTCCCCCACAGCTAAGGATCCTCTGTGCTTATCCCAGGCTTTACCCCTCACTCCCCCACAGCTAAGGATCCTCTGTGCTTATCCGGCTTTACCCCCACTCCCCCCAGCTAAGGATCCTCTGTGCTTATCCCAGGCTTTCCCCTCACTCCCCCACAGCTAAGGATCCTCTGTGCTTATCCCAGGCTTTACCCTCACTCCCCCCAGCTAAGGATCCTCTGTGCTTATCCCAGGCTTTACCCCTCACTCCCCCACAGCTAAGGATCCTCTGTGCTTATCCCAGGCTTTACCCCTCACAGCTAAGGATCCTCTGTGCTTATCCCAGGCTTTACCCCTCACTCCCCCACAGCTAAGGATCCTCTGTGCTTATCCCAGGCTTTACCTCTCACTCCCCCACAGCTAAGGATCCTCTGTGCTTATCCCAGGCTTTAACCCTCACTCCCCCACAGCTAAGGATCCTCTGTGCTTATCCCAGGCTTTACCCCTCACTCCCCCACAGCTAAGGATCCTCTGTGCTTATCCCGGCTTTACCCCTCACTCCCCCACAGCTAAGGATCCTCTGTGCTTATCCCGGGCTTTACCCTCACTCCCCACAGCTAAGGATCCTCTGTGCTTATCCCAGGGCTTTACCCCTCACTCCCCCACTAAGGATCCTCTGTGCTTATCCCGGCTTTACCCCTCACTCCCCCACAGCTAAGGATCCTCTGTGCTTATCCCGGGCTTTACCCTCACTCCCCCCACAGCTAAGGATCCTCTGTGCTTATCCCGGGCTTTACCCCCTCACTCCCACAGCTAAGGATCCTCTGTGCTATATCCCGGGCTTTACACCCCTCACTCCCCCACAGCTAAGGATCCTCTGTGCTTATCCCGGGCTTTACCCCTCACTCCCCACAGCTAAGGATCCTCTGTGCTTATCCCGGGCTTTACCCCCTCACTCCCCACAGCTAAGGATCCTCTGTGCTTATCCCGGGCTTTACCCCTCACTCCCCCACAGCTAAGGATCCTCTGTGCTTATCCGGCTTTACCCCTCACTCCCCACAGCTAAGGATCCTCTGTGCTTATCCCGGGCTTTACCCCTCACTCCCCACAGCTAAGGATCCTCTGTGCTTATCCCGGGCTTTACCCCCCACTCCCCCACAGCTAAGGATCCTCTGTGCTTATCCCGGGCTTTACCCCCCACTCCCGCCACAGCTAAGGATCCTCTGTGCTTATCCCGGGCTTTACCCCTCACTCCCCTCACGCTAAGGATCCTCTGTGCTTATCCGGGCTTTACACCCCTCACTCCCCTCACAGCTAAGGATCCTCTGTGCTTATCCCGGGCTTTACCCCTCACTCTCCCTCACAGCTAAGGATCCTCTGTGCTTATCCCGGGCTTTACCCCTCACTCCCCCACAGCTAAGGATCCTCTGTGACTTATCCCCGGGCTTTACCCCTCACTCTCCCCACAGCTAAGGATCCTCTGTGCTTATCCCCGGCTTTACCCCTCACTCCCCCACATGCTAAAGGATCCTCTGTGCTTATCCCGGGCTTTTACCCCTCACTCCCCCACAGCTAAGGATCCTATGTGCTTATCCCGGGCTTTACCCCTCACTCCCCCACAGCTAAGGATCCTCTGTGCTTATCCCGGGCTTTACCCCTCACTCCCCACAGCTAAGGATCCTCTGTGCTTATCCCGGGCTTTACCCCTCACTCCCCCACAGCTAAGGATCCTCTGTGCTTATCCCGGGCTTTACCCCTCACTCCCTCACAGCTAAGGATCCTCTGTGCTTATCCCAGGCTTTTCCCCTCACTTCCCCACAGCTAAGGATCCTCTGTGCTTATCCCGGGCTTTTCCCCTCACTTCCCCACAGCTAAGGATCCTCTGTGCTTATCCCAGGCTTTACCCCTCACAGCTAAGGATCCTCTATGCTTATCCCAGGCTTTACCCCTCACTCCCCCACAGCTAAGGATCCTCTGTGCTTATCCCAGGCTTTACCCCTCACTCCCCCACAGCTAAGGATCCTCTGTGCTTATCCCAGGCTTTACCTCTCACTGCCCCACAGCTAAGGATCCTCTGTGCTTATCCCAGGCTTTACCTCTCACTCCCCCACAGCTAAGGATCCTCTGTGCTTATCCCAGGCTTTACCTCTCACTCCCCCACAGCTAAGGATCCTCTGTGCTTATCCCAGGCTTTACCCCTCACTCCCCCACAGCTAAGGATCCTCTGTGCTTATCCCAGGCTTTACCCCTCACTTCCCCACAGCTAAGGATCCTCTGTGTCTGCACAGGCTTTGAATTTTGTTACTGTTTTTGCCTCCAACACTTAAGACAGAATTAGTTCTCAGGTGAACTCATGTAATCTGGACCAGCCTTAGGTTCCCACTCATTGGAGTCAGGTATTTTCTCCAGTGGATCAGACTGGGTAATTGTAATTCTCTCAAGCTCGTGTTTCTTCTCCAGAGACACTGGATTGTATTCGGTCATGGTCTTGCCTTTCAAGGGTACAGGTGGCTATAACCTGTTGCGATCAATTCGTTCTCAGCCTTGGGGCTAGCGGACGGTGGATCTCAGAGTGCACCCGGGGTACCTGATATGCTGCTAGGACTGCCCCCTCGTATTCACTGCTTCTTTCAGGTGCGGAGCTGACCTCAAGCCTCTTCTCCTATTGAAATTACTTTTATAATCATAAAACCCATGGAGGCAATGTTTGTGACAGGCACTCGGCTTCTGCTGGTGGCTTCCTTTAGTGCAGAGTACGGAGGGAGCCCACAGCCAGAGCCTAGCACAAGGTCTGAAGGACAGATCACAAGGGCTTTCATCCCCCCCACCCCCCCTCACTCCTAGCTGGAGTCTAGATCAGGGTCTGAAGGGGAGACCCCCCCCCCCGAGCTTCCATCCTATCCCCCCAGGAGCTCCCCCACCCCAAGGTCCGAGGGAGAGTCACTCCGGGAGTTTCCACCTGGTCCTAAGGCAGCGTCTGAAGGAGGGATCCGCACCCCACCAGAGGTGGCCGGAGGTCAGCACCATAGCCTCACTGGTTTCCAGTTAGATTATTACAAAGCTTGAAGGAGCAATGTTGGACTAAGAGTGGGACGGGGAGCTGCGGACTGAATGGGCCGCTGGCTCTTTACCTGCCCTCATCTCCTGTGTTACTTCTCTCAAAGCTTCCTCCTCCCTCGTCTCTGCTGGGAGCACAGCGCAGCAGCGCTTTTCGGCCTTTTTTTCTATTCTTACCCATACCGGACCCTCTCTTCCACTTATTCCACTCATTTCTTTTACCCCTTTTACTCTGCTTTCTGTCCCCCCCAAAAAATCCCGTTTTCCACATCAGAACTAAATGATCATTGGGGGAGGGGGGGGGGGGTAGAAGAGGCTTCTGTAGAACAAAGAAACCATCCAATCCCCAACAGTCAACCATGAACTTCTGCGATCCTGCGAGCCCTCTGAGATGGCCCCGGCCCATCCCGGGAACAAGAGCCCAGGGAAGGAGGCTGACAAACAGCAGAGTCCTTTCATTATTAATTTCCTCTTATCTGCCGAGGTACAATTTAAAAACGGTTTTATAACCTTCCCAGCGAAACCAAGATTAAAGTCAACAAGCGGCAGCAGCGGTGCCTGCAGCAGTAACAACCTGCAATAAAGAGACCCGGGGGAAGAGAGGGGGAGAGGAGCGCTGACTCCGTCTCTCCGCTGGACAGGGAGGGTCGGCGGAGCTCCTCAGAGGCAGGAGGAAAGGATAACAAGAAAGCAGAGAGGGAAGAGAAAGGAGAAATCAATTCTAAAAAAGAAAAGTAAAGGAAGAAAGAAAGAAACGAACGAACACAAAACAAAACAAAGGGAGAAAAACGAGAGGGAAAATGCGAGAGAGCGGAAGGAAGGAAGGAAAGGAGTGCGGGAGCTGAGAAACCGCGCAGCGGCTCCGGGCAGAGGGTCCCCGCAGTGCGCGGAGCGCGCTCTCTCCCTTCCACTGAGTCCCCGCGGGTACAAACGCTTTCTCCCGCCGCAAATGGACTTTCTGGCTTCTTAGCATTCAAATTAGATAAACCAAAACGGTAACCTGCGGGAAAACCTGCCTTTGGGAATGGGGTTTGAAGGAAAGGGACACGGAGGAAGGAAGCGCTCGATCTCCCTAAATGTCCGATTCTAAAACCGGAAACGAAAGGGAAATTCGTTTCGAGGGGCGCGTTACAATGTCTTAAAGAGATGGAGGGGTTTTGTTATTATTCCTGTATTGAACATTTGTTATAAACCGCTTTAAATCGGCGGTGTCTAAACTAGAAATACCCCGAAATAAAATCAGCGGCAGGAGACGAGCGATCCTGTGGCTTGGAAATGAGGTTGAATTCGCTTTTATTGCAGAAAACATTTCCAGAAAAAAAAAATAAAACCAAGAAAAATTCCGAAAGAAACAAAAAGATTTCCTAGATTCGCATTCCGCCTTTTAGCCATTTGAAAGCGGATTGCATTCAGGTGCTGGAGGGAGCGAGGATCCCTAATAAAAATAAGAAAAACCAAAATACAAAGCGGTTTTTCTTTTTTTTTCTTTTTTGTTTAAAGAAAACCGAAAACATTTCCCACTGTAAATCTCCATTTAAAAGCCCAAACCACTCCATATAGAAAGGGAACGTCCCTTGCACTCATCCTGCCCCGCCGAAAACGCATTTATTGCACAGGAATACGTGAGCTTTATAAACGACAAACACGGTGCAAATAGCAGCTCTAAAGCGAGGAATTTGCATCGGGGCTTGCTTTAAGAAAAGGGTTTTTTTTCCCCCCCGCCCAAGTCTTGGATTGAAAAGTGCAATAAATCGGTGCCAGTTCCGTCTGCCCAGGTCCTGAGGGGTCCCTGATGAGCCCTGGAAGTTCGCCCCGTCCCCCTGAAATTCAGACAACCCGAGGTGCAAAGCACAGCGCTGGGCTCGGATGCCAGAAACGAGGGAGTAATTACTTAATTAAGGAGCTGTCAATAGCTTTGGGTATTCAAGGGGGGGGGGGGGGAGCGGCCAATGAGAAATTCGGACCAAGGGGCGAGGAGAGGAGAGGAGAGGAGAAGACTGTAAAGAAAAAAAGCCCGGCTGGCAGTGTGGGAACGGCTAGGAAAGCACTGAGAAGGCAACCCAAACCCGCAGGAGGGACGAGGAGCCGAGGACTCAGGGCTGGAGGGAAGGGAGCGCGACTCCAGGATCCGCGGGGACCGCTCCCAGCTGGAGGGCAGGAGGGAGAGCCGCGCCGGAGCCGGGGTGCTGCGCAGCCAAGGTTAACGAGAGAGAGAGAGAGAGAGAGAAGAAGGGAGAAGGGCTGAAAGCCACGCGTGCCCCGGGCTGCGAACCCTGCCGCGGGGCCCAAGCGCGGGGCCCCTCCCCTCCCCCGCCAGCTCTGCGTGCAGAAGTCAATGGAGAAATCGAAGAACTTCCGCATCGAGGCCCTGCTGGCCGAGGAGCCCCCCCGGCCCCTGGCCAGCGTCTCCCCGCAGAGCTCCGCGGGGAGCCCGCGGTCCTGCCTGGGGCCCGACCCCCCCTCCTCCTCCTCCCGGGCCCAGCTGCCGCCAGGACTCGTCCCCAAGCCCGGCTTACTGACCCTGCAACCCCCGGGACTGCCGGCCCTCTACCCGGCGCCAGTCTACCCGCTTCCGGCCCTGGCGGCGCAGCGCCCTGCGTTCACCTACCCGGGCTTCCCGCACCTGCCCCAGCCCAGCCCGGAGCACCTGAAGGCGGCTGCGGTGGCCGCATCCTTCCCCCTGGAGCACTGGATCCGAGCCGGCATCATGATCCCCAGGCTGCCCGACTTCCACGGTGAGTACAGGAGGGGCGCCGGGCCAGGGTGGCAGAGGAAGGGACCCACCTGCTCCCCCCGAGGAGGGGTCCTCGCTCGCGGCCTGGAAGCCGCTGGGCCCCGGAGCTTTCCTGCGCTGCAGAGAATCCTGCCGGGTGCACTGGGCTGCTGGAGGGGCGCGCTGCGTTTTACCGCCCCGGCGCTGCTTCTCCCTCAGCACCTGCAGCCCGAGCCAGGGAGCCAGGGAGTGACAAACCGTGCCCGCGATCTGCCCAGCACCAGCGAGGCTCGCCGCCTCCTTCCTGGCGCCACCGCGCGTTTTGTTTTTTTTCTGTTCTAATATAGTTTTTTTTTCTCACTTTTTCCGAATACCAGTTCTGCAGATTTCAATACTGCTACACTTTTGTTTAAAAAAAACCCAAAACATTTCCTCTGCGTTACCCTTTTGGCTGCCGTGCTGTATTCCTGCTTTATGTGACGCCTGCATGGAGCTCTGATGAAGATCTGCTCTTCACCTGTCTGTGCTGTATTCTTGCTTTATATGTATCAGTGTGATGCCTGCATGGGGCTCCCATAAAGAATCACTCTTTGGCCTGTCTGTGCTGTATTCATGCTTTAAGTGATGCCTGCATGGGGCTCTGATGAAGATCTGCTCTTCACCTGTCCGTGCTGTATTCCTGCTTTATGTGATGCCTGCATGGAGCTCTGATTGAAGATCTGCTCTTCACCTGTCTGTGCTGTATTCCTGCTTTATGTGATGCCTGCATGGAGCTCTGATTGAAGATCTGCTCTTCACCTGTCTGTGCTGTATTCTTGCTTTATATGATGCCTGCATGGAGCTCTGATGGAGATCTTCACTTCACCTGTCTGTGCTGTATTCTTCCTTTACCTGTTTCCGTGTGACGCCTGCATGGGGCTCCCATAAAGAATCACTCTTTGGCCTGTCTGTGCTGTATTCATGCCTTACATATGTGGGGATAATTTCTGCCGGGGGTTCTGATGATGATCAGGACAGCCGCACCTCTAGCGTACTCACATTTATTAGAGCAGGTGAGGCTTTACAAATCTTTAAAAACTAACCCGTTTTGAAATAACTCTTTGCTGCTAACTGTAATGATGTAAAAAAAAATGTTGGCAGGGCCGAAACTTTATTAAAATAAAGTTCGAGGACAGGAGCCCTTGAAGTGGGAAATGTAAAAAACTTTTGCGGCTGCTTCTGCAATTCGCAATCCTGATGAGATGTAAACAGCCCCTGAGAGGGCACTGGCCGGTCAGTCCTGGCCACTGGGCATTGCTGCGGGCACCAGGAGTGGAGCCAGTTTGATAGCCGCAGGCTGCTAAAAGTGGCTCTGGAAATCACAGCCAGGGTCGCCTTGTGGCTCTCGGGAGCCCCGGCCAGCAGGTGGGGTCAGCAAGGTTTTCACAAGAAATCCTTGTTTATTTAGCCTTATTTTCGATTTTCTGTCGTCCGGATATTCCCACCTTGGCGGATTAGAATATATAAAATATTCAAAATTCTTGCTTACAAAGAAAGAAACAAACGTGCGAAATCCCAAATCTCTTAACTCATAATACAACTATCCTGCGCGTGCCGGGGAGCATCGCAAGCCATTTCCAAGCTTCTGTTCTTCCTGGAAGGGGAAGCACCATGGCCCTTGCACGCTGGCCCTTGCACGCTGGCCCTTGCAGCCTGTCCCCTGGAACCGGACCGGAACAGCTCCGTGTGCGGTTCCGAGTTAATGTCAGGCCCGCAGTCCCGTAACATTGCGGGAGGCAGGGGAAACCCAGGGCCACGAGCTCAACCTTCATTCTGGCACCACCGGGGCGAGGCGAGCAACCTTTCTGCCGCAACATTTGGGGCACTCGCAGCTGGCACGCCCCGATCTGGTGGGCAGCACTGACCAGGTCAGCGGGTGCCAGGCACAGGTTTGCACCCCATGGGTGCTGCGGACTAGAGGGATCTGCAGCTGAGGCCCATCCCGTCTGCTCGCGCCTCTGGGCTGGGGACATCGAGGGGGAACGAATATTGCCCAACAGGAGGAGGGGGCAGAAGGTCTGCCCCAGAGTGAGCAGGAGATGGACCGGTCCTCAGCAAACAGCCAGGGCTTTCACCTTAACCAGATTGCCCCGAAGAATGCCCCTCAAACTGCCCTAGAAGTGGAAACATTGCAAAGTTTGTCAGATTTAATATACTCAGCCTTCCCCCGGGACTATGGGGGAGTTGTGTGTGTGCCCATCTCGATGTCTCTCTCTCTCTCTCTCTCTCTCTCTCTCTGGGTATTAGCAATACCAGTATTTACCCTTTTTTAGCACTATCACAGATGTCACACAGTTGCAAGGTCCCTGCCCCCAAAAGCTTACAGTCTAATTTGGAGTTTATGGAGTTTAGGTCACAGAGCTTAGGGTGGAGAGGAAAGGGCTGTGGATATACTTCTCCAAATGTGTATACATATATATACATGAAGGTATATTTGAGTGCTTCTGCTATGTATTGTCTGACTGTGAGAGTGTACTTTTGAGTGTATTTGTATATGTGTGCAGATGTACGTTCTTATATTAGTGCACATTCTTATTTGTGCATGTATTATATTAGTGTGCATGCCTGTGTGTGAGGGTATTATATTAGTGTACATGTCTGCATGTGAGGGAATTTGTACATGTGTGTAAGTACTTATATTGTACACACCTGTGTGTGAGTGTATTATATTAGTGTACATGTCTGCATGTGAGGGAATTTGTACATGTGTGTAAGTACTTATATTAGTGTACACGCCTGTGTGTGAGTATTATATTAGTGTACATATCTGCACGTGAGTGAATTTGCACATATGTGCATGTGTAAGTACTTATATTAGTGTACATACATGTTTGTGTATTATATTGGTGTACATGTCTGCACGTGAGGGAATTTGTACATGTGTGTAAGTACTTATATTGTGAGTGTATTATATTAGTGTACGTCTGCACATGAGGGAATGTATACATATGTGCATGTGTACATACCTGTGTGTGAGTGTATTATATTAGTGTACATGTCTGCACGTGATGGAATTTGTACATGTGTGTAAGTACTTATATTAGTGTACACGCCTGTGTGTGGGTGTATTATATTAGTGTACATGTCTGCACGTGAGGGAATTTGTACATGTGTGTAAGTACTTATATTAGTGTACACGCCTGTGTGTGAGTATTATATTAGTGTACATGTCTGCACGTGAGGGAATTTGTACATGTGTGTAAGTACTTATATTAGTGCACACGCCTGTGTGTGGGTGTATTATATTAGTGTACATGTCTGCACGTGAGGGAATTTGTACATGTGTGTAAGTACTTATATTAGTGTACACGCCTGTGTGTGGGTGTATTATATTAGTGCACATGTCTGCACAGGTAAGTGGTTACATTAGTGAATGAGCAGCACCAGACTGTGCCGTAGGCCAGTGTTCTCCCATGGACCCAGCCTTCCCCAGAGCCTGGTACTGCCTCTGCCTGCAGCTGATCCTGTGAAGCTGTCTCAGTGAGTTCCGGCAATGCGGTGCCCAGACTCCTGTGCTCTTCTCACCCAGAGTGCAAGACTATCTGTACTACAAGGATCCTGTGCTCTTCTCACCCAGAGTGCAAGACTGTCTGTACTACAAGGATCCTGTGCTCTTCTCAGCCAGGGTGCAAGACTGTCTGTCTGTAAGGATCCTGGCTCTCACAATGAACTTTATTATTTTTTTTCCTACCTTGGCCACTCTTTTTGGAAAACAGCGAAGATCATTGCAACAGGCACCTGCCTGTGGCACCCCCGCAAATTATTGAAAGCAAAAGGAATACATTCAGTGTGGGGCCCTTACAAACGATGGGGAAAGGTCCCCCAGCCGAGGGGCCCCAGAGTGTGAGGGATCTGGCGCCCTGACCTCCTGTCAGCTCTTTCCTGGTGGGAGTCAGGGGCTCTGCCTCCCCCTTACAGAGGGACGTTGTACTCAGGACTGATCGCTCGTAGGAAGCCCGCACGCATTTCATGCTCCATTAGGGAAGGAGAAGAGCTCGCAGCCCTGGGAGCAACTTCTAATCTCATCAGACACAAAGGGCCGACAGGGACTGCAACAAGTGTGTGTGTGTGTGTGTGTGAGAGAGAGAGAAAGGGAAGGCCAGACAGACTCTCAGACACACACACACCGTGTATAACAAGAGCTGGGGCGGGCATGTGCTGGGTGCGGAGGGCAGAAAGCTCCTTAAAATTGCGGGGAAGACGCGCAGACTTTGGACGTCTGCTGTTTCCCTCTCTCTGACAGCTTGCTCCGGGTTTCATATTTGGTGCTGATAAACTGCTTTAATCAGGAGAGAGAGCACGCGCGCGAGAGAGAATATTTCCATTTCTTTGATTGGAAAACTGCAAATAGTGCACGCAATAGCATTTTCAATTATTTTTCTGCATGAGTTGCCATTTTTGGGTGCATAATTCTGTGTTTGCAAAAATTATGCAAAGTCGCCAATCAGTTGAAGAATCAAACCAATAAGCTCATTAGATATTTAATACTGCAACATTTTGTATGAACATTTTTTCAGAAGGCCATTTTTGTTTTTTTGTAAAATGTAATCCAGAAAATCTTTGCATGGTGCTGGCTCATTTTGGTAAAATATTTTGCTGTTTAGTACATCAGCCTCTGCCTCTTTCTTGCTCAAAATCCAATCCAGGGACCTTTATTTGCCTGACAGTTTGTACCTGTTGCCAAAATAATAGATAAAGTGGTTACAGTGAAAGGAAAAAAATGGGAGGAATAGTGACCTAGCAGTGAAATAAAATGACAGGGCGGAGGAGGACAGTTCCCAGGTTCTGGTGCCGGTCCAGCCTGAGGGCAGGACAGCACATATTCTGCTGCTGCTCTCCTCTTCCCCCAGGATTATAAAGAGGTTTTCCTGCTCATTCTTTTGTGGGACGTCTCGGACTTTCTCTCTCGGTTGTGCGGATGTGCAGCTCTGATCTTTTCGTATCTTGCACAGCACAGGAGGAAATGCATTGCTGTTCGTCTTTCTCCAGTATCGCAGTGTAGGGCTCCTTGGGGATGCAAGGCTCTCTCTCTCTCTCTCTCTCTCTCTCTCTCTTTTACCCTTTTATTTCGGTGCAATACCGACGGAGCATTTCCTTTTACTCCAGGTGTGCCGGCCTGAGCTCTTTTCATGGGCGTGTGTGTGGTGTGTATACTGTGTGTATCATGTATGGACACACCTCGTCGGATGTGTACATATCCTGTGCATGTCAGTGTGTGTGTACACTGTGTGTATCATGTACGGACACACCTCGTCGGATGTGTACATATCCTGTGCATGTCAGTGTGGTGTGTACACTGTGTGTATCATGTATGGACACACCTCGTCGGATGTGTACATATCCTGTGCATGTCAGTGTGGTGTGTACACTGTGTGTATCATGTACGGACACACCTCGTCGGATGTGTACATATCCTGTGCATGTCAGTGTGTGTGTGTATACTGTGTGTATCATGTACGGACACACCTCGTCGGATGTGTACATATCCTGTGCATGTCAGTGTGGTGTGTACACTGTGTGTATCATGTATGGACACACCTCGTCGGATGTGTACATATCCTGTGCATGTCAGTATGGTGTGTACACTGTGTGTATCATATACGGACACACCTCGTCGGATGTGTACATATCCTGTGCATGTCAGTGTGGTGTGTACACTGTGTGTATCATGTATGGACACACCTCGTCGGATGTGTACATATCCTGTGCATGTCAGTGTGTGGTGTGTATACTGTGTGTATCATGTATGGACACACCTCGTCGGATGTGTACATATCCTGTGCATGTCAGTGTGTGGTGTGTACACTGTGTGTATCATGTATGGACACACCTCGTCAGATGTGTACATATCCTGTGCATGTCAATGTGGTGTGTACACTGTGTGTATCATGTATGGACACACCTCGTCGGATGTGTACATATCCTGTGCATGTCAGTATGGTGTGTACACTGTGTGTATCATGTACGGACACACCTCGTCGGATGTGTACATATCCTGTGCATGTCAGTATGGTGTGTATCATGTATGGTCACACCTCGTGGGGTGTGTACATATCCTGTGCATGTCAGTGTGTGTGTATACTGGGTGTATCATGTATGGACACACCTCGTCGGATGTGTACATATCCTGTGCATGTCAGTATGGTGTGTGTACACTGTGTGTATCATGTACGGACACACCTCGTCGGATGTGTACATATCCTGTGCATGTCAGTATGGTGTGTATCATGTATGGTCACACCTCGTGGGGTGTGTACATATCCTGTGCATGTCAGTGTGTGTGTATACTGGGTGTATCATGTATGGTCACACCTCGTCGGATGTGTACATATCCTGTGCATGTCAGTGTGGTGTGTATCATGTATGGTCACACCTCGTGGGGTGTGTACATATCCTGTGCATGTCAGTGTGTGTGTATATTGGGTGTATCATGTATGGTCACACCTCGTCGGATGTGTACATATCCTGTGCATGTCAGTGTGTGTGTACACTGCGTATAGTGTTGTCTCCTCTTTTCCTTCCATCCTTTTTCTCTCCCTGGGGTTTATTCCCTCATTCATTTCTTCCTCTCTTCCATTTTTCCTCTTTTCTCAGAGGAATCATTTCTCATATTCTGTGGACCTGACGAATTTGGGATAATTCACACTGCATTTTTCGTTTGAACTGTCCTCAAAAGGAGAATAAGCAAAGGGGGTGGGGAAAGGAGAACTGGGATCCCTTTTTTGGGTGGCCTCTTGCTTACATTAGTGTTCCCGCCCTTCACCTCCAGGCCCCCTCAGCAGTCAGGGTGGTTCGGGCTGGACAAGGTCAGGAGGTGAGGGGGGGGGGGGGCTGCATTTTAAGCTGATGAATGTGAATTAGTGGGTGTGAGGGGGGTTTCTCAGACATTAGGACCCCAGAAATGGACAGGAACCTGCCCCCGAGAGCGCAAATAATTCAGTAACTACCCCAGCCCACAAGGCAAGAACCCCAGGTTAGGAATCCGGGTGAGCGGGTGAAACCCAGGGCTTGGAAGTGACCTTTATGGGGATGGACGAAGTCCTTCTCTCTCCCTGCGATGAAAGGACAGATACCAAGCTTGGCTGTGAAATATCTGCTGGCGTTTCCCCCCAGAAAGAAGAACGGTACCGGCGGTGACCACGCCCGGGCCCTTCCTATGCGGCGTTTAAATGATCCCTTGGATGTTCTGTTCTCAGTTCGTTTTACATTTATTTCAAGGCGAAGAGAAAGCAGGAAAATGGACAGCAAATCTCTTCCTGCTCCCAATCCCCGCTTCACTGCACGCTCCTTCCGTCGGGCTTGGCTTTTTAACTCGGGGGCCCTGCAGCTGGGCGCAGCTGGATTGAAATGGCCCTGATCGGGGGACCCTCGGGTGGCCCCTAGGCAGCTCGGGCCAGTTCGGCTCTCGTTAGGTCAAGTTTAAAATGTTAATCCTGACAAAAATAATCGCATTTCAATTCTGGGGCCAACGATACCTCTGCTGGAGAAAATTGTACTGCTGATTGCTTCCTCTAAATTTCATGCAACAATTAGTGGTAATTAATGCCGTTCTAAAGCTCCAAATTTTATTTTACTTTTTTATCATTATCGTTCTGCCCATTTCAGCCTAAATGCGTCCAGATTAAGAATTTCGAGAAATCATTTTTCGCTATAAATCCTATCAGGAAATACATTTCCAGAACAAGCCAAGAAGATTTCCTGCCGGATCCTGGGGGCAAATCTGGGAAGTCGGGAGAGAGCTTGGAAGAGAAGCGCGGGAGGCTCCTGCCTTTGTCATAATTACTCCGGGCTTCTCTAATAAAAAGAAAAGCAACTGAACGGACTGTGCCCTTCTGGCTCTTTACCTAGGACAACAAAGTATTTTCACAAGATGCAGCCAGGAAGGAATGGAAAATGCGGCCCTTATTTTCGGGGCGCGCTGAAACGAACGCGCCTCTTATTTTCCGGGGCGCGCTGAAACGAACGCGCCTCTTATTTTCCGGGGCGCGCTGAAACGAACGCGCCTCTTATTTTCCGGGGCGCGCTGAAACGAACGCGCCTCTTATTTATCGGGGCGCGCTGAAACGAACGCGCCTCTTATTTTCCGGGGCGCGCTGAAACGAACGCGCCTCTTATTTTCCGGGGCGCACTGAAACGAACGCGCCCCTGATTTTCGGGGCGCGCTGAAACGAACGCGCCTCTTATTTCTGGGAGAGCCGTGGCAGGGCGGCCTTCCGCCCCATCCTCTTAATGCGCGCAATCTGTTAAAAACGCTTCCTAGACTGCAATTTCCATTCTTAAATAAACAGAAAATAGCTGTGAAGCAGGGGAGGGCGGACCTTAGGGTGAGCCCAAGAGGAGGGAAGAGAGGAAAGGGGTTCGGTTGGGTCCGAAAGGATCCCTGAGAATCCGCTGGGCAACCTGCACCCCTATGAGCGGGACTCGGGAAGATTTGCCTTTGTATTTCATCCATGAGCTGATGGCTTGAAGGGAATGAAACTGGGGAAGCGGGGGGGGAGAGAATATCACCCCCCCTCCCCCATCCCCAAAATAAAATAAGTGCATGGCCAGGGTAAGAGGCGCACAACGCATTAAGGCAAAAAAAGAAAGGAGACCCTGGAAGAAGACCAGAAAGCAGCAGCAGCTGGGGGTCGCCCCCCCCCCCGCAGTAATCACGGGCAGGCAATTAGCAGCAGATCAATAGCCTCGGTTTATGAGACCTGTTTGCTGTAATCCAGATAATCCTGTGTAAACTGCCCCTGCCCTCCAGGGCCCGCACGGGGAAATGACTTTTTAATTGTAAATATTAAGTTTCGTTATCTTCCGAGATAAACTTATAATAAAGGTGAGCACCGGCCACTGCGCCTGGAGAGGCTGGGAGCTGAGGGGCGGAGCAGGGCTCGGGGGGGGGATCCGGGGCTCAAATCCACTTTAAGGAAGCTTCCTAGATCTGTTCCGGGGGAGCCCCCAAATTAGGCAGCAGGAAGGCTTGGAAATGACACCGATTTTCAAAGAGGATTTACAGCATAAGAACATGAGCCCAGCACAGTCTGACCCTTCACAGTTACCCCTGCTAAGCACATGGAAAATTTGGGGGAACTTTTGGGCCATGTCCTTTTGAAAATGGAAAAGTCTGCACCCCTCCCCAGGAATCCTCCCATTGCACAGCTGAGTCCCCTGCTAGCAGGCAACAGGTTTGCAAAAGCTTTGGTCCCTGGTCTGATCAGGTTTCTGGCCTGGGGCAGGACACCAGAGATTGTGCTGCTCTCCCTGCTGTCTCTCCTCTTTCCCCAGGATTATAAGGAGGTTTCCCTGCTCATTCTGTAGTGGGAAGTCTCAGATTTCCTCTATGAGCTCTGGGGCCTGTGCGGCTCTGATCTCTCTGTATTCTGCACAGCACAGGAGGAAATGCATTGCTGTTTCTGTTTCTCCTTGGATTTCCTCTCTCTGCTCTGGGAATGTGCAGCTCTGATCTCTCTGTATTCCACACAGCACAGGAGGAAATGCATTGCTGTTTCTATTTCTCCTTGTATTTCCTCTCTCAGCTCTGGGGCCGGTGCAGCTCTGATCTCTCTGTATTCTGCACGGCACAGAAGGAAATGCATTGCTGTTTCTATTTCTCCTTGGATTTCCTCTCTCAGCTCTTGGAATGTGCAGCACAGGAGGAAAATGCATTGCTGTTTCTCTTGCTTTGGGGTTGCATTGCATACAGTCGGGCCTCTTGGTGTTCCTCTTTTTGTGTCTGCTCCATGTTGGGTGAGGGTGTGTGGCAGAGGTGCGGGATGCTGTAGCAATGTAGCTTGTTCTCAGTAACCCATAGATGGTATCCTGGGGCTTTTCTGCCTCCCCTTTCTCTCTGTATAATCCTCTCATTCCCTCACCTCTCCTCTCTTTCTGTGCTTTTCCTCTCTCTCTCTTTCTTTCTCCATCCCTCTTTCTCAATGCCTTTTTCCTACTAGAATCCCCAGCAATGGGTACCAGCATTGGGGAATGGCACCTCTATAGGCCAGTGAAGGTTCTGCACTGCGCTGCTAAGGGTGCCCGGAGCAGGTCCTGTCCACTTGCTGTGTGTTGATGATGTCCATAGTCGATGCCATTGACCGATATTGATAAAGCTTGGGGCCAGATTTAAGTTGCCCTCATCTATAGGCAGTTGGGAGGGGTGGTATCTGCTGCCCCCACTTCCATGGGGGGAGGGGGACAATTGGCCCTCTGTATCGCGGTGCCAGCCCACAGCAACAGCAGCAGCAGAAAATGCAGGCCCGTGCCCAGAGCAGCCATTGTGCGCTGACCGGTCCATTGGCGCCCCCTCCCCTTCCTGTTACCATAGAAAAGAGTGGGAGAGAAGGTGGCACCATAGGGCCGGTCAGTGCGCCATGGCTGCCGGAGGCCCAGTCCTGGCTCCGTGTGCTGCTGCTGTACTTTTGGGGCTGGCGCCAGGCCTGGATACAGGCAACCAGCAGTTCCGGCGATTCTCCAGCACCGATAAAACTCTGACACTGGAGGCAGTAGCTCAAATTGCCTGTGCCTAAATCCAGACCCAATCAAGCTGGTCCATAGCTGGTCCCAGAGAAGAAGAACTAGTGCTCAGGATTGTGATAATGGAAACTGCAGAAAGAGATGTTTCCCATACTGCCTGTCCACTCAGCTGCCTGTGCAAGGGCCGTATATGTGTGTGTGTGAAGCTTACACTGCTCCTGCCTGTGCTGTACCTCTTCTGTGCTGGGTCAGTGTCTGTGTGTGTGTGTGGTGTGGGTATAAAGCCTGCACTGCTGTTACCTATACCGTACCTGGGGCAGTATCTGCCTGTGCTGTACTTCTTCTGTGTTGGGTCAGTGTCTGTGTGTGAGTGAAGTTTGCACTGCTGCTGCCTGTGCTGTACCTGTTCTGTGCTGAGGCAGTGTGTGTGTGTGTGTGTGAAGCTTGCACTGCTGTTACCTGTACTGTACCTGTTCTGTGCTGGGGCAGTGTGTGTGTGTGTGTTTGTGTGTAGCCTGCACTGCTGTTACTTATACTGTACCTGTTCTGGGGCAGTGTGTGTTTGTGTGTAGCCTGCACTGCTATTACTTATACTGTACCTGTGCTGAGGCAGTGTGTGTGTGTGTGAAGCTTGCACTGCTGTTACCTGTACTGTACCTGTTCTGTGCTGGGGCAGTGTGTGTGTGTGTGTGTTTGTGTGTAGCCTGCACTGCTGTTACTTATACTGTACCTGTTCTGGGGCAGTGTGTGTGTGTGTTTGTGTGTAGCTTGCACTGCTGTTATCTATACTGTACCTCTTCTGTGCTGGGGCAGTGTGTGTGTGTGTGTGTGTGAAGCCTGCACTGCCTTTGCCTGTGCTGTACCTCTTCTGTACTGGGGCAGTATCTGTGTGTGTGTGTGTGTGTGTAGCTTGCACTGCTGTTATCTATACTGTACCTGTTCTGTTCTGGGGCAGTGTGTGTTTGTGTGTGTGTGTGTGTGTGTGTGCACGGGAAGTCTGCACTGCTGCTGCCCATGCTGTACCTGTTCTGTGCTGAGGCAGTGTGTTTGTGTGTAGCTTGCACTGCTGTTATCTATACTGTACCTGTTCTGTGCTGGGGCTGTGTGTGTGTGAAGCCTGCACTGCCTTTCCCTGTGCTGTACCTCTTCTGTGCTGGGGCTGTGTGTGTGTGTGTGTGTGTGTGTGTGTGTGTAGCCTGCACTGCCTTTGCCTGTGCTGTACCTCTTCTGTGCTGGGGCTGTGTGTGTGTGTGTGTGTAGCCTGCACTGCCTTTGCCTGTGCTGTACCTCTTCTGTACTGGGGCAGTGTGTGTGTGTGTGTGTGTGTGTGTGTGTGTGAAGCTTGCACTGCTGTTACCTGTACTGTACCTGTTCTGTGCTGGGGCAGTGCGTGTGTGTGTGTGTGTGTGTGTGTGTGTGTGAAGCTTGCACTGCCTTTGCCTGTGCTATACCTCTTCTGTGCTGGGGCAGTGTGTGTGTGTGTGAAGCTTGCACTGCCTTTGCCTGTGCTATACCTCTTCTGTGCTGGGGCAGTGTGTGTGTGTGTGAAGGCTGCACTGCTGCTGCCTGTGCTGTGCCCATTCTGTGCTGGGGCATTGTGTGTGGGTGTGTGTGTGTGAAGGCTGCACTGCTGCTGCCTGTGCTGTGCCCATTCTGTGCTGGGGCAGTGTGTGTGTGTGTGTGTGTAGCTTGCACTGCTGTTATCTATACTGTACCTGTTCTGTGCTGGGGGGTGTGTGTTTGTGTGTGTGTGTGTGTGAAGGCTGCACTGCTGCTGCCTGTGCTGTGCCCATTCTGTGCTGGGGCATTGTGTGTGTGTGTGTAGCTTGCACTGCTGTTATCTATACTGTACCTGTTCTGTGCTGGGGCAGTGTGTGTGTGTGTTTGTGTGTAGCTTGCACTGCTGTTATCTATACTGTACCTCTTCTGTGCTGGGGCAGTGTGTGTGTGTGTGTGTGAAGCTTGCACTGCTGTTACCTGTACTGTACCTGTTCTGTTCTGGGGCTGTGTGTGTGTGTGTGTGAAGCTTGCACTGCCTTTGCCTGTGCTATACCTCTTCTGTGCTGGGGCAGTGTGTGTGTGTGTGTGTGTGTGTGTGAAGGCTGCACTGCTGCTGCCTGTGCTGTGCCCATTCTGTGCTGGGGCAGTGTGTGTGTGTGTGTGTAGCTTGCACTGCTGTTATCTATACTGTACCTGTTCTGTGCTGGGGCTGTGTGTGTGTGTGTGTGAAGCCTGCACTGCCTTTCCCTGTGCTGTACCTCTTCTGTACTGGGGCAGTGTGTGTGTGTGTGTTTGTGTGTAGCTTGCACTGCTGTTATCTATACTGTACCTGTTCTGTGCTGGGGCTGTGTGTGTGTGTGTGTGAAGCCTGCACTGCCTTTCCCTGTGCTGTACCTCTTCTGTACTGGGGCAGTGTGTGTGTGTGTGTGTGAAGCCTGCACTGCCTTTCCCTGTGCTGTACCTCTTCTGTACTGGGGCAGTGTGTGTGTGTGTGTGTGAAGCTTGCACTGCTGTTACCTGTACTGTACCTGTTCTGTGCTGGGGCTGTGTGTGTGTGTGTGTGTGTGTGTAGCTTGCACTGCTGTTATCTATACTGTACCTCTTCTGTGCTGGGGCAGTGTGTGTGTGTGTGTGTGTGTGTGTGTGTGTGTGTGTGTGAAGCTTGCACTGCTGTTACCTGTATTGTACCTGTTCTGTTCTGGGGCTGTGTGTGTGTGTGTGTGAAGCTTGCACTGCCTTTGCCTGTGCTATACCTCTTCTGTGCTGGGGCAGTGTGTGTGTGTGTGAAGGCTGCACTGCTGCTGCCTGTGCTGTGCCCATTCTGTGCTGGGGCATTGTGTGTGTGTGTGTGTGTGTGTGAAGGCTGCACTGCTGCTGCCTGTGCTGTGCCCATTCTGTGCTGGGGCAGTGTGTGTGTGTGTGTGTGTGTAGCTTGCACTGCTGTTATCTATACTGTACCTGTTCTGTGCTGGGGCAGTGTGTGTGTGTGTGTGTGTGTGAAGGCTGCACTGCTGCTGCCTGTGCTGTGCCCATTCTGTGCTGGGGCATTGTGTGTGTGTGTGTGTGTGTAGCTTGCACTGCTGTTATCTATACTGTACCTGTTCTGTGCTGGGGCAGTGTGTGTGTGTGTTTGTGTGTAGCTTGCACTGCTGTTATCTATACTGTACCTCTTCTGTGCTGGGGCAGTGTGTGTGTGTGTGTGTGAAGCTTGCACTGCTGTTACCTGTACTGTACCTGTTCTGTTCTGGGGCAGTGTGTGTGTGTGTGTCTGTGAAGCTTGCACTGCCTTTGCCTGTGCTATACCTCTTCTGTGCTGGGGCAGTGTGTGTGTGTGTGTGTGAAGGCTGCACTGCTGCTGCCTGTGCTGTGCCCATTCTGTGCTGGGGCAGTGTGTGTGTGTGTGTGTGTGTGTGTGTAGCTTGCACTGCTGTTATCTATACTGTACCTGTTCTGTGCTGGGGCTGTGTGTGTGTGTGTGTGAAGCCTGCACTGCCTTTCCCTGTGCTGTACCTCTTCTGTACTGGGGCAGTGTGTGTGTGTGTGTGTGTGTGTGTGTGTGTGTGTGTGTGAAGCTTGCACTGCTGTTACCTGTACTGTACCTGTTCTGTGCTGGGGCTGTGTGTGTGTGTGTGTGAAGCCTGCACTGCCTTTCCCTGTGCTGTACCTCTTCTGTATTGGGGCAGTGTGTGTGTGTGTGTGTGTGTGTGAAGCTTGCACTGCTGTTACCTGTACTGTACCTGTTCTGTGCTGGGGCTGTGTGTGTGTGTGTGTGAAGCCTGCACTGCCTTTCCCTGTGCTGTACCTCTTCTGTACTGGGGCAGTGTGTGTGTGTGTGTGTGAAGCCTGCACTGCCTTTCCCTGTGCTGTACCTCTTCTGTACTGGGGCAGTGTGTGTGTGTGTGTGAAGCCTGCACTGCTGCTGCCTGTGCTGTGCCCATTCTGTGGCAGCACTAACCACAAGTCCCTCCTTCCCCAGGATTAGCTGTTACATGGCAGTGACCTTTGACTGTCCAAGCTCCAGGGTCTCTCTTCCCAGATTTGTCCTCAGTCTGTCTGTGGTTAATATTTAAAAAGTGATTAATGAGAGAATTTTTTTTTAATGAGTTTTAAATATGGATTTAAGCCCTTGCATTCAGTCCCAGGCTTCTGTCCAGCCTTGTGTTTGCCGCAGCATTTAGCACCTGGGAAGGTTTCTGGTTCACCATTAACTTTCAGGAAGGGAACCGAGGTCAGCTCAAGACAAAAGGACAATAAGTGAAGAATAAACAGTGCAGACTTTACTACTGTGACAGCAGAAGGAAGTGCCGTACGGGCATGGGAAATATTCACCTTTCACGCTGGAAAAGTCCCTTTTTTAAAAAAAATTTGAATTGCAGCTGTGCTCTGCCACCTGGGGTTCCAGTCCTGCCTCAGGTTTCCCGTTCTACGGGCTTGGGGATGCTGCAGAGGGAGCGCTCACTGTCCCTTGGGAAGGGAGTTTCAGCAGGCTCAGGCTGCAGTGGCAGTTTCTGGTCCCTGGCTGAGGACGGTGATTCTGATGGTGGGGGCTCCAAAATGCAGGGGGACCCCCCCCCCCATGTGGTTGTGACTGGAGGCTGATGGGGGCCATAGCCCAGCAGAGGCTGAAGCTGGAAGCCCCAGTCCAGGAGGAGAAGGAGGCGGCACACAAACCTCTGAAGCGTTCAAGTTTCCAGGAAGAAGAGGACCTGTAAGCGGAGCACAGGACTGGGTCTTAAGCCCAGCTCTGCCAGCACTCACTGTGGCTTCACCCCTGCTCGGGGCTTGGAACATTTCTGGCAGGAATGTGGCTGCTGACGTTGGTGTTTGAAACACAGCTGAATCCTGGGTTTGAGAAATGCCAGCTTTCTCCCAAGGCGCGCAAGGCGGAGTCGCCTCCCTTCACATCGGCGACCTTCGGGACTGGGAAGAGGAAGTGTACGGAGGATGATGTGACAGCATGAAGCCTGCATAACCTCAGGGCAGGAAGGAAAAAGCATTTGGGCCACACTTCACTTGAGGCCTGGGCTCATTCACGTGTGCTCAGAAACACTTATGTGCCCCGGCTCCGCAGGAAACCATGGGGAGATAAAGCAGCAGCAGCAGCAGCAAGATGCAGACAGGAAAGGTCTCAAGAGGGTAAAAAAGAAACCCAGCAACGTTGAAATCTCACGGCCGCTCCACTTCCCCCTCCAATGCCTCAGGTACAGACTCTGAGGACGGGGGCTACTTTCAGTCCCATGGGGACGCATTTAACAGAAGAGCACCTGACAGAGGGGAAAAGAGGCACAGACCCAGCCAGCGTCTGACAGCACCCCACTCCCCCAACTTGTAGCAGACCCTTCCCCCACCCCCAGCTGCCTCCTCCGCCTCCCCCGCCCAGGGAAGATGGGGGCCAGACACAGACGCTGGGCGGCAGGAGCAAGGGGTAGGAAGCCTCCAGTGTAGTCCTGCCAGTGAAACTGGAGTTTCAGCAGCTCAGAGGTGGGGGGATGGGCACAGTTACCCTGCTGCTCTGAGAAGAGGTGGGGGAGTTACTACCGAGGGTAACGGGATAACCATTACCTGCTATTATCATGGAAATGTTAGCCTTTCTGAAGCGATCTGAAACACCTCTGAAGTGTTCATTGGTACCAGTACCTACCTGTGGGCCTCTGGGCGTTATAGCAGGGGACAGGAAGTGTGAGCAGCACATCTGAAACCAGCAAACCGTGGTCACAGCAGACCTGCATGTTCAGACGGTGGTACCATTTAGGGTTGGAGTGGAGGAGTTGCCCTACTGGTTCGAGCAGCGGGCTGAGGCTCAGGGAAGCCAGGGTTCAAATCCCACTGCTGCTTCCTGTGACCTCGGGCAAGCCATGTTGTTCTCCATTGCCTCAGGTAGAAACAAGCCAAGTGCACCTGAATTGTACTTCACCTTGAGCAGAGTTTTGGAAAGGTGAGTAACGGACCACAAAACCCACCCCATGTTTCTGGTATGTGGCTTCCTGGTCCCCTGCAGGAGCCCAAGTCCACATGAGCACAATTTATGGTTTCCTATCAGACTGCACAACTGAGCTGTCCACTGGAAGCCTCTGCACTTCCATCCTCTCCCGCTCAGTACAGGCACAAGTCTGGACCCAGAAACCACCAGGGACATCTGGAAACAGGACACTGACTCTTGCCAGCTTTATCACCTGCTACCTCCTGGAAGAAGCTAGGAGCCAGAATAACGCGGAACGATAATTACTTACACCTCAACAGACAATCTATGAAGGTGGCCTCAAGGTGGGAAGTCAGGAGTCCATGTATCTTCTCAGACCTGGGCGATGAAAGCTCCCGTCAGTCTCTCTCCCTACCAGGTCCTCTCATTCTGGCCTGGGATGAACAACTCTGATATTGGAGGCACAAGGTCTATCACAAGGTGCAATAAGAGAGTAGATATATGGATATTGGATACATCCTGTACCTGACTGTACCCGCCTCGAACGACCAATGAAAAGGACAGAGCTAAATCCAGATTAAGCAAAATCAATATACTTTTAGAGGTACTAAGGTTTATAAGAAATACAAATCCTTCAGCTGTGAGTGAGTATGAGTGAGGAGAGCTAGGAAGGGTGGGGGGTGAATGGTCAGTGAGGGTGCTTAGCTGGTCATGTAGAGTGCAGGGTCTGGCAGGACAATGAGTGCAGTGATCTGTGGGGACGCTCGCTCTTTGAATGCAAATCCTTCAGCTGTGAGTGAGTGAGTATGAGTGAGGAGAGCTAGGAAGGGAGGGGGGTGAGTGGTAAGTGAGGGTGCTTAGCTGGTCATGTAGAGTGCAGGGTGGCAGGACAATGAGTGCAGTGATCTGTGGGGGCGCTCGCTCTTTGAATGCAAATCCTTCAGTTGTGAGTGAGTATGAGTGAGGAGAGCTAGGAAGGGTGGGGGGTGAGTGGTAAGTGAGGGTGCTTAGCTGGTCATGTAGAGTGCAGGGTCTGGCAGGACAATGAGTGCAGTGATCTGTGGGGCGCTCGCTCTTTGAATGCAAATCCTTCAGTTGTGAGTGAGTATGAGTGAGGAGAGCTAGGAAGGGTGGGGGGTGAGTGGTCAGTGAGGGTGCTTAGCTGGTCATGTAGAGTGCAGGGTCTGGCAGGGCAATGAGTGCAGTGATCTGTGGGGGCGCTCGCTCTTTGAATGCAAATCCTTCAGTTGTGAGTGAGTGAGTATGAGTGAGGAGAGCTAGGAAGGGTGGGGGGTGAGTGGTCAGTGAGGGTGCTTAGCTGGTCATGTAGCGTGCAGGGTCTGGCAGGACAATGAGTGCAGTGAGCTGTGGGGGCAGGGGGCTCTCGCTCTTTAAAAGCAGCTTTTGCTATAAGGAACTAGCGCCATTGATGTTAGATTTAGGGAACTGAAGGCTGTGGCAGCTTTCATTCTCATGACATTTCCTATCTTTACCAGGAAGGAAACCTGACGAAATTGTTCCTCTTAGCTCTAATGGCAGGTAGGAGAGATGGGAGCTATCTGGGGATAACCGACAGTTTATCTGCCAGGTCGGAGAGCTCAGGGAGGTGCCCATGTACAGCTGCCTAACCCCTTGAAGGCTGGGCTGTGGGTGGTGAACCTGCAGGGGATTCCGCTGCCTGCGCATCCAAAATTCCTTTTACCCCTTTTACAAAATAACAATTCAGCAAATTTACAGGGAAATTCACCCTCTAGAGCCCAGAATCAGGGGGTGAATTGACCCCTTCGTGGCTTTGGGCAAGTGACAATTCCTCCTTCAGTGTCCTGTATTATAAATGAATCAGCCCACAGAGCTGGATTGTGAGTGACTGGGCAAACGAGTGGCTGTAATAACCCACAGTGCACAATTGTGAGTCTTGTACCATTCCAAAATACTGTACGGTGAGGTAGTTGGGCGGCTGTACCATTGCACAGTGCTGTTCTGTGAGGGAAAGCTGGGTATAACACCCTGCAGAGCTGTACTGTGGGTGACTGTTAGCACTGTATAATCAGGACATCCTTGGCTTCTGTACTGCTTATGAAGAGCTGTTGCACTGCACTCTGCCTAGTGATTGTGTTGTCTCAGTGACTGGATAAATTGTACACGTTTTGTGCTTTTCCTATGCTTTATCCTTATGTCCTTCCCTATGTATGTGAACTAAAGGAGGGTCACTGAGATCTTCACACTTTCTCTGGCTTTCTTTCTGTAAAGGGTGAGGGGAAGAGGATATTGTTGTCTGCTATTGTCCCAGTTTGCTTGTTGCAGCATCCTGCAGCAAGCAAATTAGGGTTGAAACAAAACTCATGCAGTATCCTGCAACAAGCAAATTACTGAAGAAACGAAACATACGCAGCATTCTGCAGTAAGCAAACAACTGAGGAAATGAAACACATACAGCATCCTGCAGTAAGCAAACCACTGAGGAAATGAAACACATGCTGCATCCTGCAGCAATCAAATTACTGAGGGAACGAAATACACACAGCATCCTGCAGCAAACAAATTACTGAGGGAACGAAACACACGCAGCTTCCTGCAGCAAACAAATTACTGAGGGAACGAAACACACGCAGCATCTTGCAGTAAGCAAATTACTGAGGGAATGAAACACATGCAGGATCTTGCAGTAAGCAAATTACTGAGGAAACGAAACACATGCAGCATCCTGCAGTAAGCAAACTACTGAGGGAACGAAACACATGCAGCATCCTGCAGTAAGCAAACTACTGAGGGAAAGAAACACATGCAGCATCCTGCAGTAAGCAAACTAGTGAGGGAACAAAACACACGCAGCTTCCTGCAGCAAACAAATTACTGAGGGAACGAAACACACGCAGCATCTTGCAGTAAGCAAATTACTGAGGAAACGAAACACATGCAACATCCTGCAGTAAGCAAACTACTGAGGGAACGAAACACATGCAGCATCCTGCAGTAAGCAAACAACTGAGGAAACGAAACACATACAGCATCCTGCAGTAAGCAAACAACCGAGGAAATGAAACACACGCAGCATCCTGCAGTAACCAAATTACTGAGGGAACGAAACACATGCAGCATCCTGCAGTAACCAAATTACTGAGGGAACGAAAGACACGCAGCATTCTGCAGTAAGCAAACAACTGAGGAAACGAAACACATGCAGCTTCCTGCAGTTACCTGGACAGCTTTCCAGGAGCCCCTGTGATGAGACCAGAGGCCCAGTAATGAATGCGAAAGCAAGTGCTGATCTCCAAGGTAGAATCTCCTGAGAACACCCTCACAGGCCTCAGTGGAGAACGTTCAACTCACCTATTCTTTTTCTGTCTGTTTTCAGCCTGGCAGTTTTCTCCTGCTGTTTAGTTCTTCCAGTTCAACTGGAAGCAGAGCTGGGGTCTGGCACCAGCAGCCTTCCTTTGTAATGACCTGGCAGTTCTTCCCCCGAGCTATTTCTGCCTCCCGCCTCCCAGTCCTGCAGGGACCGTACACCAGGGCTCCTTTCAGAACGGGCCCTGAATCCGGGCACCGGGTGCCGCTCTTAAGCAGTGACCAGGACTCCCCTGCTCTCCCCAGCGACCTCTGCAGTGTCCCCAGCCCCGGCCAACCCAGGTCGTGGAAGCCTGGGCTTGGGGATTAAAGCGGGGGATCTTCTGCATAGCAGTGCCCCGCCCCTCTTTATGAAGATAATCGTGCGTGATCGTCAAGGGCTGGGGGAACCTTTTCATTGCACAGAGCCGTCGTGACATTTGAAATGTCCAGTCCTACACAGTGACATTACTTGCGTGCAAAACCTCTGTCTGATTTATGAACAAAGTAACTATGCCAGAGGACAGTAGGCAAAATCCAAAGCCTAATGATTAAATAATTTTATTGTGTATACAAAATTTATATTTATATAGCATGCAGGCTTGTGTGAAACATTTATGCATTTAACATCGATCCTAAAATCTAATCAATTAACATTATTGATCACACATTCACACCTCATACATCCCATTCATTCCTAAAACCACAACGCATATACATTATATATATATTATACATTCAAGAAAAGGACCCATTTAACATGTATCCAAATGTACCCCCGTTAACATATATCAAATTGCTCCGACGAGATTTCTCGTTTCGCCTGTACCAACAGGCTTCTTCAGGGAACCTATATTCGTTACAAATCGGGGTCAATTGTGTTTAATTAGTACAACTGTGTTCTTGTTAAAACATGATTATTCCATAATCATGTTTTAACAAGAATATGTTTTAACAAGAATATGAAAACATTCATATTCCATAATGTAATCTCTGGTTTCAACTCTTCTCCCAACCAATACTCAACACGATCGTGTTGAGTATTGGTTGGGAGAAGAGTTTCGTGTTGAGTATTGGTTGGGAGAAGAGTTGAAACCAGAGATTACATTATGGAATATGACTAGCAGAAGAATTATCTGTAATCATGTTTTAACAAGAACACAGTTGTACTAATTATACACAATTGACCCCGATTTGTAACGAATATAGGTTCCCTGAAGAAGCCTGTTGGTACAGGCGAAACGAGAAATCTCGTTGGAGCAATTTGATATATGTTAACGGGGGTACATTTGGATACATGTTAAATGGGTCCTTTTCTTGAATGTATAATATTATATATAATGTATATGCGTTGTGGTTTTAGGAATGAATGGGATGTATGAGGTGTGAGTGTGATCAATAATGTTAATTGATTAGATTTTAGGATCGATGTTAAATGCATAAATGTTTCACACAAGTCTGCATGCTATATAAATATAAATTTTGTATACACAATAAAATAATTTAATAATTAGGCTTTGGATTTTGCCTACTGTCCTCTGGCATAGTTACTCAGTCCTACACAGTGACAGACAGGCCCAGCCTTTTCGTCCCCTGTAAAGGTTTTCGGTGGAAGCTCTCTAGAAAGGCCAACACGGATCAATCTTCCTCGTCTGCTGTGACAGCACTGAAATGATCCACTTTACCCCGAGCCGGGAATAACTAAGAATCTAAAGCGTGCTAATGTGACACCCCCACCCCCCTGTCCAAAAGCCTCTCCTGCCTGTCATTAATATCCCCCAATCTGAAAACCCGACTGGACGGCAAATGTTTACGATGTTGAGGACCCTGATGCTCAGAATGGCAGTATCCAAAAAAACCAGCATCACTCCGTCATCAGTGCCTAACTGAACGTCAGATTAATGCCAGCAGCATTCGGCCACTGGCGAAACAATCGGACTTCCTCTAAGGAACCCTGCGGCGGCGACAGAACGTTATCCATGGGATGTTCACAAAGCGAGGTTTTTATCCCGAGAATGGGCCCTACACCCGCCAGGCGCATTCAAGCCCAGCAATACCGGCCCCCACAGCCACACCCACGGCAGAGTCTTTCCTCTGCTTGCAAAAACTGCCTTCCATAGCAAAATCGTTTTCAAACCAAGCTGCAGAGGCTTTCCACGGAAACGTGTGCCCTGCCTAGAACTGCAGAGAGAGCAGGCTATAAATTTTATAAATAATACAATAAATCGTACAGGAGATTAGACAGTCCATAAAGGGAGGAGTGGCCTGGAGGTTGGAGCAGAATGCTGAGAAGCCAGGGTTCAATCTCACTTCTCCCATTGATGCTCCATGTGACCTTGAGCAAGTCAATAGCTTCAGGTACAAATTTCTAGGATAATGTGGGCTGAAATTCAGTGCACATTTACTTTACACATGCAATATAAAAAGAATGCCCTTATCCTCCTGCTAGACCAGTCCAGACACGCGGGTTTGCATTGCCTACTAGTAGGGTGAGACACAGGACACACCTTTTTCTGTGACATTATCAATGATATATAGGAAGGTGCAGTGTTCTCCATCTCCTGCAGATGGCAGCACTGTGCAATAGGATTTGGCCTTTCCTGGTGCAGTGCTTCTCAGTTTCACTCCCTGCCAATAGTTTCCACTGTTTTCCAGGCTCCCTGGTTCTGTGCCAGGTTGAGTGAGTCCAGTTATTTATCTTCCATGTTCCCTGCAGGGCCTGATTGAGTTTGAAGGTAGCAAACTAGCTCAGGAATTTTTTTCTTTGGAGCAGGTGGCAGATGCCTTGGAGTTGATCCTTGGATCCAACTGTGACTGTTTCAGTTTCCTCTTGGCGTGTTGATTTTCGTAATTTCAGGGTTATGAGGTCCGTCTTGCCCTCTCACGCTGTCAGGAGCCACCTAACTGGATGGTGGTCACGTTGGATGTGAGCCTGCTGGGCTGGGCAGCTTGCAGGTGTTATCTGTAGTGTAAGAGCTCTGGTCTACCCAGAGGAGGCCTCATGGGCCATTAAAAAAAACTATTTATGCCCCACAAGGCCTCCATGGGGTTGTCTCTTTTGGTTTTCTTCCCTTGGTGAGGGTGACAGTAGTTCGGGTACTCTCAGGTGACACCACAGCAGTAGTTTAGGTAAACAGGCAATGCGGAGCCCGAAGGTGTTCAGGAGGGAGCCTGCTATATCAGCGAGTGGAACGGAGCTGAATCTCCTACAACCCTCAGCGTCGCACATTGCAGGCTGATTTTTTTTTTCAGTGCAAATACATTGGGTCTTAGAGCGTGGGCACTCAGTGGGGAAGCTTTCCTGAGGATAGCAGGCCAGAGGATCATCCCTAATAGGAACCAGATGGTCACTTACTTGTCTATGTCAGATTTATTATATTCTGCAGGTTTTAATTATTTTGTTTTACATTTTTGTCAGCCACCTAAAGCAATCGTAGCGCGTGGGATATAAACTTTTAAAATAAATAAACCTCAAAGCCGACAGATTCTTCAGTTGGTTGGAAGAAAGTGGGTTCGAGCAGAGTTGATGCCTTAATCCGGCCCTGGCTGAACATCTGACTTTTTACGTTCCGTCTTGGCTTCTCTTGGACTAAACGTTCACCAGTTGATTGTCGTACATGGCTCCACGTTGGGCAGATTGGGTGAGGTCTAGGTTTATTGTATTCATATATAATGCAGGTATTATCAAATCCCAGCGGTTTATATACTAACAACATACATAATTACAGAATAATACAAATATATAAAACCGTAAATCCTCTCCATCTTCACAAGGCTCGCAGTGCACTATTTCGAGGCCCCAGTCCATGATCTTTGAAGGATGTTTGTATTGCTCAGCAGTGATTGCTTCTTTCTGAAGGCTCCTGTGTTTCCTCTTTTGTGTCTGTTTCTTTGTGTCTGCTGTCTTTTTGGGGATTTTGTCAGTTTTTCCCAGAGGGTTGGATATCTTCTCTATTTTGCACCTTCCTCTAGAAAGATTTGGAGTAGAGGGCTGTCTCATTTTTCAGGGGGGTCTCAGGGACACCTCACTTTTGCAGAATTATACATATTTGTTTCCCTTTATGGTCCTCATTCCCTAATGGGGTCTGATTCTGTTGCTTGGAGCTCTGGTGGGTTCCCCTTCCAGCCTCCTCGTTATGGATTCTGAAGGATCATAAGAATTCCCTGTAAGATCTGCCGTACTGGGTCAGACCAAGGGTCCATCAAGCCCAGCATCCTGTGTCCAACAGTGGCCAATCCAGGCCACAAGTACCCAAATATTCAATGACCCCATGCTGGCAGCAAGCAGTGGCCATTCCCTATAAACTCTTCTCAAGGATCGCATTCTGGTGGGTTTCCAGGTCTACAGATCCCTATGTAGTATTTCTCCACACAGCTTGTCGTTTGAGTCAATTCCTCTCCCAGCATTACTTGAGGGAATGTCAGGATAAAGACAGGTCTCTCAGGTACTGAGGGGGACTAATCCTCCAGGAAAACAGGTCGACTAAGGGGTCGATTTGCAAAGCAGCACCCGGCCCGTCCATGTGCGTGTGGTTCCCGGCGCGTGCACATGGACGTGACGATTTTATAACATGCGTGTGCTGAATTTTTGAGTAATGTTTGAGTAATACGCGTGGTGACGCAATCAGGCCTCCCCCAGTGCCCTTCGCCCTTGCCTAATCTTCCCTCCCTGTCCCCTCTCCACCCCTAACCCCCTACCTAGCTACCCGAAAATGTATTTTACCACTTACTGCTCCCCCGGGGCCGAAGTAGTTTCCGCGCGCCGGCCAGCTGCCTCCTGCCTCCTGCCCAGACCACGCCCCCTTTTCAGGGCCCAGCACTTGTGCGGGTATCTGTGCTTACACGCTTGGCCGGGCCCTTTAGAAAATGCATGTGGTGCGCGCAGGACCCAGCCACACGCGTAACCGCCGGTATTTGCGCGCGTGGCCCTTTGAAAATTAGGGCATACGTGTTTTATTTGCTGGACCTCGCAAGCAAGCGTCAGCTTCAAAGTAATAATGGCCCAGATGAATCATGAGATGATGCAGAAGAGCCTCCAGGCTCCTGTAACGCTTCGTATTCATCCTGTCAGAGTTTGGGTGTCCTGTGAAGCTGAGGCTACAACGATAGCCCTGGAGGACATTTGTAAGGTGACTACTTGGCCTGTCTTCCATTCATTCTTTCAAATTGCAGTCTAGATATGCAAGCCAAGAGGGAACCAGCCAATTGGGAAGGCATTTTCAGGGTATCCCTGTCTTATTCCCACCCAAGTGAGAGTGGGCTTGGATACTTTCCACACATCTGGACTGGCTTAGCAGAATTTATTTAATTAAAAGATTTATAACTCACACTAGTCACAGAAGTTCAAGGCGTGGTATAATAAAATGTCCATAAAAATTGCACATAAAACAATGCAGTTACAATAGGATGATAGGGAAGGATAAATTTAGTCTTATCTCTTAATTTCTTTTCCTTACATCCTGTTAGACCAGTCCAGAACCCCCTCGGAAAGTCATTGGCTGTGGTTGTAGGTCTTGGGTCTTGCAGAAGGTCTCATTCTCACTCTATGGGAAGAGTCCAAGTGTTGTCTTTACCTCCTCAATTCTGTTAACGTTTCTTCCCCTGGCATCCTAGGTTGGGATTTGGAAGAGGTATTTATCTTGTGGCCAGTTAAGTTGAAAAATTTAAACTTAGCCATATTATAGATTACTTTCTTGGTGGGATTCTTCTGAATTTCTGTATTGCATGCTGTGAAATCTCTGTTTTTCCAAATATTGATATTGCTAGTCTGTATTAAGTAGCTGTGTTTGTTAATTTAAAAAAGGCTGGTATCTACAAGAGTAATGGGAGTGGTACTGCAAGATTAGAGAAGAGCAGTGGTGATAGAGCAGCTTTTAAACGAGATCAAGGGGGAAAGCCGACAGTCACTCAGCAGCGCATGGTTCGGAGAAATGTATCCTTGAAGGATACTAATGAAACAGGAGAGTTAGGGCATCCCAACAGAGAGGTTCCAATAAAAGCAAACGTAGTCCATGTGCCTATAAGTAAAGAATCACTTGAGCTAAAGATTTCCAAATTAACCCTAAGAACTGAAAAGCAGGTTGTTAATACAAACAAAAAACACACTTTGAAATGTCTGTATGCCAATGCCAGAAGTCTAAGAAGTAAGATAGGACAGTTGCCATGTAAAGCAGAAATTGATGAGATTGACATAATTGGCATCACAGAGACTTGGTGGAAGGAGGATAACCAATGGGACAGTGCTATATCAGGGTACAAATTATATCGCAATGATAGGGAGGATCAACTTGGTGGGGGTGTGGCACTTTATGTCCAGGATGGCATAGAGTCCAACAGGATAAAGGTCATACAAGAGACTAAATGCTCAGTAGAATCTATATGGGTAGAAATCCCATGTGTGTTGGGTAAGAGTATAGTGATAGGAGTATACTACCATCCACCTGGACAAAATGGTCAGACAGATGATGAAATGCTAAGAGAAATCAGGGAAGCTAACCAATTTGGCAGTGCAATAATAATGGGAGATTTCAATTACCCCAATATTGACTGGGTAAATGTAACATCAGGACTTGCTAGAGACATAAAGTTCCTGGATGAAATAAATGATTGCTTCATGGAGCAATTGGTTTAGGAACCAACAAGAGAGGGAGCCATTTTAGATTTAATTCTTAATGGAACACAGAATTTGGTGAGAGAGGTAACGGTGGTGGGGCTGCTTGGCAATAGTGATCATAACATGATCAAATTTAAACTAATAACTGGAAGGGGGACAATAAGTAAATCTACAGTTCTAACACTAAACTTTCAAAAGGGAAACTTTGATAAAATGAGAAAAATAGTTAGAAAAAAACTGAAAGGTGCAGCTGCAAAGGTTAAAAGTGTTCAACAGGCATGGACATTGTTTAAAAATACAATCGTAGAGGCGCAGTCCATATGTATTCCAAAACATTAAGAAAGGTGGAAGGAAGGAAAAACGATTACCATCATGGTTAAAAGGTGAGGTGAAAGAGGCTATTTTATCCAAAAAACATCCTTCAAAAATTGGAAGAAGGATCCATCTGGAGAAAATAGGATAAAACATAAGCATTGTCAAGGTAAGTGTAAAACATTGATAAGACAGGCAAAGAGAGAATTTGAAATGAAGTTGGCCATAGAGGCAAAAACTCATAATAAAAATGTTTTTAAATATATCTGAAGCAAGAAACCTGTGAGGGAGTCAGTTGGACCATTAGATGACAGAGGGGTTAAAGGGGCTCTTAGGGAAGATAAGGCCATTAGAGTCACAACTTTACACTGATAAACACACACAACACAATCTGACATGTGCATAAAATCAAAGCCAATGTGCATCTTTCAAAAATTAAAAATAGAAACATGTAAATAAAAATATACAAAAAACAAAGAAGCGAAACACCTCTCTAATAAATCAAAAGATCAAAAAAGAGAGGGAAAAGGATCAAAGTCCAATCATTAAGATCAAAACGAAATAATGGCAAATGACAATATCATAAATAGTTGCTTTGGAATTTCAATCTGCAGCCTCTCGCCTCGCAATGGGCCGCAAGCTTCAATCAGCTTACAAAGCAAAGTATAACATTCAATCATTTATTGTCATATTGCTCACCATTGATTCTAATTTTATGATTTCAAAAAAGCTTTTATTAATGCTAAATTAATTTAATCACCCAAAAAAAGGTTTAAACGTGTCTATGAAAAAACATATACTTCCCACATCTAAACTGTCCAAAAAGATTTTTCATTAAAATTCCCACATCAAAAAATGTTGGAAAAAGGAATATTTAGCCGATTCGGTAGAGTTTCCTAAGAAGATCATAGAATATAATTTAAAATACTCCCGACATGATTCATGTTTCGATTGCGATAACAATCTTCCTCAGGGGATTTTTTCAAGTGCTTTTACTTGAAAAGGCCAATATTCTGCAATACCCTGACGGCAGAATCGTCTCACCCAACACTTTCAAATATGGCGCCAACGCGTGAAGAATATTGGCCTTTTCAAACAAAAATATACAACCAGCCTAACCGTGTTTACTGTTAATCAGGTATTTAACTCATCTAATCAAATGACGGCTGGAAAGCTTCCTAAACCGCAGCAGCGGAGCCTCAATTTCCATTCCATACATTTTGGGCCGGCTGCACTAAGTAGCCTCTCTCCGGATTCTGTCAGATGTATTTCCTCTTACGGGATCCGGGACGCCAATGAAATGCGAGCACGGACAGAGATGGCGCCTTATGCCACGAGTGCCCTTCTCTGCTCTTCTCGTCATCGGGGGTTTCCTCCGGCCTTCCTCCTCCTCCTCCTCTTCCATCTTGCAGAGGTCCCTCCTGTCCGGGACCCTAAGACGGCAATCAGGTGGCCTCATAAGCTGGTCAGATTGCTTGACTGTTAGCCAAGCCTCCCGAGTCTCCAGTTCTTCTGCAAAATATGGGGGCTACCTTGTGACGTAAACTCGCAATTCCAGCCCCCGTGGCTGTGGAAGACACAGGACCACCTGCTCTGAAGTTTTAGTCTGATGTCAGAGTGACCCAAAACATCCCAGAGCTGAGAAAGATCAGTTTAACCTTTAGGGAAGGTTTGTGGCCCGGCGGCGTGATCTGCCCTGCCTGTTCCTAACTCTGCTTTCTAATGTCCAGCAGAGGGGGATCCCTGGACTCCGCAGGCCTTGTACAGTCTCTAGGACCGGTGGGCCCAGCTTGTCCTACGTGTTGCCAGCCACAGCCTCCTCCTTCTTGGCCCACGCCCAGAGCTTCGCGTGGAGTGACGGGCAGGCAGCGGAGGTGGTAGCACCGCATTTCAGAGGCCTCGCAAACACACGCGCGGCTCATCTGGGAGCCGGGCTGGGATTCTGGCTACCGTGTTCCCGGCCATTCGCCAGGGCCCCCTCTGCAAGGCCGCATCCTGGGCCCTTCCTGCTGATCGCACCTCTGCTGCAACGCTGGCTCTGAGACGCTGAACCCCTCCTCCTGTCTCTAGCTGCTCATCACCAATTCATTTTACTGTAATTCATTAATTACGGAGAGAGAGCAGGTTTCACCTGTGCGTGCCTGTCTGCAGCAAGCGTCAGATACTGACCGTCGGCAGAAAGAACTTGTGTAGTATTAGGGAGCTGGCTGAGCCGAACCAGCGCTGACAATCCCCCGTTAGAAGGGATCTGAAAACACATCTCTTTCCTGCTGGAGGGGAGATGTTGTTAGAACATAAGAACATAAGAAATTGCCATACTGGGTCAGACCAAGGGTCCATCAAGCCCAGCATCCTGTTTCCAACAGAGGCCAAACCAGGCCACAAGAACCTGGCAATTACCCAAACACTAAGAAGATCCCATGCTACTGATGTAATTAATAGCAGTGGCTATTCCCTAAGTAAAATGGATTAATAGCCATTAATGGACTTCTCCTCCAAGAACTTATCCAAACCTTTTTTGAACCCAGCTACACTAACTGCACTAACCACATCCTCTGGCAACAAATTCCCGAGCTTTATTGTGCGTCGAGTGTCTGGGGCTGTGCTCTGAATGTTGCAATGCATTGCCTGGGAACCCTCGTACCGTGATGGCTCTGGTACTTGTCATAGAACGGACACTAAGATTGTTTGCATAAATAAATACCACCACGTCCTTTTAAAAGGGTGATAGGGTTTGTGTGTGTCCCTCCTAACTTTAGTGATTTAAGGCCTAGAGAAGCCCAAGTGGCCAGTAACACCCGCTGCGTGCGTGGTGGGGGCTCTGTGATTAAAGGCTCGCCACCCCGAGAGGGAGCGAGCCGCCCTGCTCTAAGAGCTTTAGGACCTGTGCTGCTCCGGGCCAGCTCAGGCCGCTGCCGGCCCATGCCCACCGGGGCTGGCAGCGGGACAAAGCTAACAGGGGTGGGACCGCTGAAATAATCTGGGTCTCAGAGCTGTTCTCCTGAACTCAAACACCAGTGCCAGGTCAATATTTGCTCTTCTGCCTCCAGACAAAGCCCGGCAGCTCTTATTCCACAAGAGCCGGGAGTTCATGCACCGTGAGAGGCCCGTTAACTGCACAAGCCCTGTCCTGTCCTGATTTTTACGGTGGAAAATCGCCACCACCACCGGAGCTCTGCCTCACCCGCTCCTGGGGCACAGGCAGAGGAAAAAGCAGTTTCCTCCTCCCCCCCACCCCCAGCAGAAGACGGCACGGGATCCGGGTCCCACTCCGTGCCAGTCCTGGATTCACCCCATGACCTGCTTTTCCTCGGCCCTTCAGCACTTCACTTTCGTGCGTGGAACGGGATAAATGCCGGGCAAGATGGGCCTGCCCAAGGTGGACGTGGGAGCCTTCTGGCACTTTCCTCCACCTCTCTCTCCTCTGAGCACATTCACCCGCTGGGTCCACTTCCTCGGCGTCCCCGGGACGGCGTGGGCAATCCCATCCGCCATCTTGAATCGGGGATTACCTAGGGTGCGCGCGCCAGGCCCTCTCTTATTCACGTCCCCTCCGCATGACGTCACCCGCCAGTGCATTTAATCCATCCAGCCTATGCTTCCTACGAGTTAGCAAGGACTTCCTTCCTGCTTATTCCACTCCTCTTGGAGACGCTTCGCTTCGCTACTCTGAACTCCTTCCTGAACTCCTGGACTTAGAACGCCTTAGGTACCCGCTCCTCGGGGGCCTTGTCACGTTCTGGCTATCCGCTCCTCGGAGGGCCTTCCTGCCTGGAGAATCCATCTATCCTGGTTCGGGATCCTGCCTAGTTCAGCCTTGTGAGCACGCTTCTCGTTTCTACCTTCTTGCTGATGGAACCGCCGGTGTACCCTGTGCCTTGGACCACTACCGTGCTCATCTCAGCTACCTTCATCCTCACTTCGGAGTGAGTACCGTCACCTACCTTGCTCTGCTGACCTCCTGCACCTCTCTGAACTACCACTTGCTGATTCTCAGCGTACCCCGCACTGCGGGCCACTACTGGATCTACCCTGAGAGGTGTGTCATCGGGAGAGGAGTTTCTGGCGTACCCCACTCTGCGGGCCACTACTGGATCTACCCTGAGAGGTGTGTCATCGGGAGAGGAGTTCCTGGCGTACCCCACTCTGCGGGCCACTACTGGATCTACCCTGAGAGGTGTGTCATCGGGAGAGGAGTTCCTGGCGTACCCCACTCTGCGGGCCACTACTGGATCTACCCTGAGAGGTGTGTCATCGGGAGAGGAGTTTCTGGCGTACCCCACTCTGCGGGCCACTACCAGGGATATCATCATTGAGCAACCTTACTACTCTGGACTGTGTCTTCATTCCACTCGGTGGGTATTACCCATGTTACAGTCTAATAAAGTGTCTTTCTTCTTTGTCCGTCTTAGCTGAGGCCACGCCTATCCTAGTGAGTCCCCACAGAGCTCCTCCATGTGGGTGGAGTCAGCTCTCGCTACGATCCAGGCTCCACAACCATACCGGATTATAACAGTGCAATTCTGGTCACCACATCTCAAAAGAGATATAGCAGAATTAGAAAAGGTACAGAGAAGGGCGACCAAAATGATAAAGGGGATGGCATGATTCCCCTGTGAGGAAAGGCTGAAGAGGTTAGGGCTTTTCAGCTTGGAGAAGAGACGGCTGAGGGGAAGTCTATAAAATAGAATGAGTAAACTTTAATCAGTTGTTAACTCTTTAGAAAAGTACAAAGATCAGGAGACACACAATGAAGTTACTGGGCAATACATTTAAAATTAATGAGAGAAAATATTTTTTTACTCAATCCATAATTAAGCCCTGGAATTCATTGCCAGAGGATGTGGTGAAAGCTGTTAGTGTAGCTGCATTTAAAATATGTTTGGACAAGTTCCTGGAGGAAAAGTTCATAAACCATTACTAAGATGGAGTTGCAGAAATCCTCTGCTTATCGGTGAGATAAGCAGCATGGTATCTATCTGGCTCTTGGGATCCTGCCAGATGCTTGTAACCTGGATTGGCCACTGTTGGAAACAGAATACTGGACTTGATGGACCTTTGGTCTGTCCCACTATTGCAAATCTGATGTTCTTATGAGTTTAAAAAAGGTTTGGACAAGTTCCTGGAAGATGGCCGATAAATAATTATTAGCCAGATAGACTTTGTTTTTTCCACCTCTTCATTCTTGAGGAGAGAGCAACATGTAAAATAATTTCATATTGAGATTTTCTCGCTCCTTCCAAGTGACCGCAACTGAGCATTATCAGAGACAGGATGCTGGGATTGATGGATGTTTGGCTGACCCAGGATGGCATTTCTTGTGTTCTTATACTGAAGTATTAAAAATAATAACATAAATAGAGCAGCAATTCTGGAATTAGAACTGAGGCAGAGGGAGAAAAAGTAATATCCCAGGGTTTCACAGAGAGTCAGTGACAGAGCTGGGATTAGAGCTGAGGCAGAGGGAGATAAAGTGACTCATCCCAGGGTCACACAGAGTGTCAGTGACAGAGCTGGGATTAGAAATGAGGCACAGGGGGATAAAGTGACTCACCCCAGGTCACAGAGAGTCAGTGACAGAGCTGGGATTAGAACTGAGGCACAGGGAGATAAAGTGACTCACCCCAGGGTCACACAGAGAGTCAGTGACAGAGCTGGGATTAGAACTGAGGCACAGGGAAATAAAGTGACTCATCCCAGGGTCACACAGAGAGTCAGTGACAGAGCTGGGATTAGAGCTGAGGCACAGGGAGATAAAGGGACTCACCCCAGGGTCACACAGAGAGTCAGTGACAGAGCTGGGATTAGAGCTGAGGCACAGGGAAATAAAGTGACTCATCCCAGGGTCACACAGAGAGTCAGTGACAGAGCTGGGATTAGAACTGAGGCACAGGGAGATAAAGTGACTCACCCCAGGATCACACAGAGAGTCAGTGGCAGAGCTGGGATTAGAATTGAGGCACAGGGAGATAAAGGGACTCATTCCAGGATCACATAGAAAATCAATGACAGAGCTGGGATTAGAACCATTGTGATCTATACATGGACAGTATATAAAATGTCAAAATAAATAACTAAATTGAGGCATATGGAGATAAAGTGACTCATCCCAGGGTCACAGAGTGAATCAGTGGCAGAGCTGGGATTAGAACTGAGCCACAGGGAGATAATGTAACCCCAATATTTAAAAAGGGCTCCAGGGGAGATATGGGAAACTACTGACCGGTTAGCCTGACTTCAGTGCCAGGAACAATAGTGGAAAGTGTTCTAAACATCAAAATCACAGAACATATAGAAAGACATGGTTTAATGGAACAAAGTCAGCATGGCTTTACCCAGGGCAAGTCTTGCCTCACAAATCTGCTTCACTTGTTTGAAGGAGTTAATAAACATGTGGATAAAGGTGAACCAGCAGATATAGTATACTTGGATTTTCATAAGGCGTTTGACAAAGTTCCTCATGAGAGGCTTCTAGGAAAAGTAAAAAGTCATGGGATAGGTGGCGATGTCCTTTCGTGGATTGCAAACTGGCTAAAAGACAGGAAACAGAGAGTAGGATTAAATGGTCAATTTTCTCAGTGGAAGGGAGTGGACAGTGGAGTGCCTCAGGGATCTGTATTGGGACCCTTACTTTTCAATCTACCTTATAAATGGCCTGTGACCGACGGCCCGCAAATGCGCAGTGGAGCCCAGCTCTACTGCGCATGTGCGGGCAAGGATGTCGATCAGAAAAAAAAAATGGCGGTGGGGCCGCAGGAGCGGGAGGAGAAGCAGCGGCGCCGCGCGCGCGCGCGCGGTGCCGCTGCTTCTCCTCCCCAGATCTGCCGGCAGATCTCGGGGGGGGGGGTGTCACTCCCGCGCCCCCCCCCCCCACCGAGATCTGCCGGCAGATCTCGGGGGGGGGGGGGGGTGTCACTCCCGCGCCCCCCCCCCCGAGATCTGCCGGCAGGAGCGGGAGGAGTTAGTGGAGCCGGGTGAGGGTTGCGGGAAGTCGCGCTTACGGCGCCGGGAGGAAATGGAGGTGGGTGAAGGGAGGGAGGGAGGGAGAGGGGGACTGAGTGAGTGGAAGGGAGGGAGGGAGAGGGGGACTGAGTGAGTGGGAGGGAGGGAGAGGGGGGACTGAGTGGGAGGGAGTGAGGGAGAGGGGGGACTGAGTGAGAGGAGAGGGAGGGTGGAGAGGAGTGGGGAGGGGGGTGGTGAAGAGTGAGGGGAGAGAGAATGAGGGGGAGGTGAGAGACAGAGGGATGTAGCCCGTTTTAACGGGCTTTACGGCTTGTATATTTATAAATGATCTGGAAAGAAATACGACAAGTGAGGTAATCAAATTTGCAGATGACACAAAATTGTGCAGAGTAGTTAAATCGCAAGCAGATTGTGATAAATTGCAGGAAGACCTTGTGAGACTGGAAAATTGGGCATCCAAATCGCAGATGAAATTTAATGTGGATAAGTGCAAGGTGATGCATATAGGGAAAAATAACCCATGTTATAGTTACACAATGTTGGGCTCCATTTTAGGTGCTACAACCCAAGAAAGAGATCTAGGTGTCATAGTGGATAACACATTGAAATCGTCGGCTCAGTGTGCTGCGGCAGTCAAAAAAGCAAACACAATGTTGGGAATTATTAGGAGGGGAATGGTTAATAAAACGGAAAATGTCATAATGCCTCTGTATCGCTCCATGGTGAGACCGCACCTTGAATACTGTGTACAATTCTGGTCACCGCATCTCAAAAAACATATAATTGCGATGGAGAAGGTACAGAGAAGGGCTACCAAAATGATAAAGGGGATAGAACAACTCCCCTATGAGGAAAGGCTGAAGAGGTTAGGACTTTTCAGCTTGGAGAAGAGACGACTGAGGGGGGATATGATAGAGGTGTTTAAAATCATGAGAGGTCTAGAACGGGTAGATGTGAATCGGTTATTTACTCTTTCGGATAGTAGAAAGACTAGGGGGCACTCCATGAAGTTAGCATGGGGCACATTTAAAACTAATCGGAGAAAGTTCTTTTTTACTCAACGCACAATTAAACTCTGGAATTTGTTGCCAGAGGATGTGGTTAGTGCAGTTAGTGTAGCTGTGTTTAAAAAAGGACTGGATAAGTTCTTGGAGGAGAAGTCCATTAACTGCTATTAATCAAGTTTACTTAGGGAATAGCCACTGCTATTAATTGCATCAGTAGCATGGGATCTTCTTAGTGTTTGGGAACTTGTCAGGTTCTTGTGGCCTGGATTGGCCTCTGTTGGAGACAGGATGCTGGGCTTGATGGACCCTTGGTCTGACCCAGTATGGCATGTTCTTATGATTAGTGGTAGGTATCTGTGGCCCTCAGTCTCAGTCTGGAGCTGGGTAAGAGCCGGTGCTTAAGAATGAATGAAAGGTTTTGCCCAGAGGAGCTTTGACTCCAAGTCTGTACCCGCAGGGCTTGGCTCTGATCCCTTTCATTTCTATTCGTGGTGCACTGGAGTCAGAAAATCCCTTCTCACACCTTCCTGGCCAAAATACGCAAAGAGCCCAGGACTTTCTGCATTACTCACAAAGGAGCTGTCCTCATTATAAATCCATTTAGGAATTAGTGAGACGTGTCCTGTCCGCGGGACCTGGGGGGCGGCTGCGTGCTGGGAGGCCAGAGGAACCTGGCGAGGCTGAATGACCTGGGTCAAGAAGTGCACTAACTTCCTCGGAAAGTGAGCTGTCGCGTTATGGTTTCCTTGTTTATGTGTTGAGTTTAAGGGGACTAACAGGGCACCCACACGACTCTATCCCCGGACGAGATTCTGGAAAATGCACCGCCCTGCCAGTTTGCTCCTAAACGTGGAATAGACTGATTGGGGGTGTTCTGTGTATCTGGTGGTCAGTAACGTCCTCCGATTCACCCCCCGGCCGCCCTGCACGTGCAGCAGCCTCCAGCAGGGAGCCTGAGGCTCAGGGGCGATCCCTGGAGAGGCCTTCTCGCCCCCACCTTCCCAGACCCACTTCATGTCTAAGCTGGCGAAGCCAACAGGTGGTCCCGCTGGGGGCTGCTGAGACCCGATTCATCTTACAGGGGGGGACAGGGAAGGAAAGCTTCGGGATGGGGACTCTCGCTCGCTCCAATGAGCCCCCCCCCCCCCCGTTCAGGCCGGGATGTCCCAGGAAAAGAAACTTGAGATCCAGCTTCTTCAGTGGAAGGGATTTGACACGGCCACACTTTTCCTGGCGAGGGGACAGGTCTGGCGCGCACTCTAGCGGGATCAGCCGCCAGTCCTCGGATTTCAGCATCCACCCTCAGGCCCATGGCACCGTCAGCGCCCAAGAAATGTGCCTCCAAAGTGGGCGCGCCATGCAACAGACAAAGGAGCCGCCCCGCTAAGAGGGACGCGCACTGGGTATTTCGTGCGTCCCTAGCGCTCTGCATCGGGCGCCCGGGAGAGGTGGCTGTGCGTCCACAACGGCCTGGCCAGAGCTGTGACAGTGACTGGACCAATCGGCAGTAAGTGAAGGAGTGAATACATTAATATTAAGTGCCCGATCCTTAATATTAATTTGTTCGGTGCTTCAATCGGGCCAGAACTTGGGGTGCTGCTTTCTGCGGTCCCTCCCCCTACTGTATGATACTAACAGGAGGGACCGCAGAAAGCAGGATTAGGGTTTTATTTTTCATGAGCCTTGAGCTCCCGAGCAGGTGTTTTAATTTGCCGCGTTAAAATGGGCGCCTTGACCATGCAGCGTTTCAGGGTCCTAGCTAACAGCCTCATTTACATGGACTTTGCATGCGGTCAGCGCTGTCAGCCACCTGCTGGACTGGACGCTCGGTTTCCATGCGCTGATCCCCGTGTTGCATTGGCCATAAGTCTAGCAGGATAAACACAAAAAATAGATGCCTGGATCTTTTAACAATTCACCCGACTCAGGCCGAGTTTCGCGGCTCAAAAGCCGCTGCCTCAGGGGCTTCAAAAATCCACAGTCGTAATCAGAACTCAGTGGTTAGATTCTCATCCAATATAAAATCAATGATTGTCAGCAAATGCCAGAGTCAACTTATACAGCAGCACACTTCTATTTTTTGTGTTTATCCTGACGGCTATCATAGATCGCCTACCTCTTTGCTTTCTTGGACCATAAGTCTAGCGGGTCCATAGCGCGGGCCCGAGTGCGTGTTAAACGCCGGTGCGCTGACCTGAGCGCCCCATATTGTGATCCAGTCTATTCTGCTTCCTCCTCCTTGTGGTACCCGATGGACAACCCTCCTGCTACCCCAGCTGGACAAGCCTCCGAAACCCTTTCTCCGTCCTACTAAAGGTCACCAGAACCCTCCCTGGCAAACCAAAAGTCACGGAAGAGAAGAAAACTGGATTTTCCCCAAAGCACGGGGAATCTCTACCGCCCTCATGCCAGGGGCGAGCTGAGAGCGGTAACTGCTTCCCTGACACACAGGTCCTCTCCTCCCCTCCATCTCTGCATGACATCAGTACTCCCATCCTCCCACGTCTCCAGAGCCTGCACCGGGAATGGGACCCAACCCTTCCTCAGCCGGCACTCTCTGATCTGGGAGAGCCAAAGGGCTATTAAACTCTGAGTGCGCGTTATCTCTCTGCTGGGCTTGCTCAATGTCCCCCCCCCCCACCGGGAGATAAAAGGTCTCCCGAGATAGCAGCCCCTGGCTCGGAGCAGCTGGGAGCAGTCAAACACACCTTGACACTAATAAAGACTTCAATTCCGCTAACAGAATTGATTTTAATCATTAAATGAGTCTGGGATAATTGTTCTCAGAGATGTAAAACCATTAAGGAAAGATGAAAGAAAGCAGGGGACTTACAGGTGCTTCCAAGTCAGAAGAGCCAGGGCTGCTTTTTACCTTCATGCAAGGACTACAAAACCCAGAATGCAATGGGATAAGAGATCATTTACACCTCCCACAAGCCCTGGCTTGCACATCATGGGGGAGCACTAAATCCCAGCCTTTAATGACCTCCAAGAGAGCTCTCACTAACTCCGGTCCATCAGTCACACGTAGCCAGTCCTGGGTTTAAATCCCAGCCTTTAATGACCTCCAAGAGAGCTCTCACTAACTCCGGTCCATCAGTTACACGTAGCCAGTCCTGGGTTTAAATCCAAGCCTTTAATGACCTCCAAGAGAGCTCTCACTAACTCCGGTCCATCAGTCACACGTAGCCAGTCCTGGGTTTAAATCCCAGCCTTTAATGACCTCCAAGAGAGCTCTCACTAACTCCGGTCCATCAGTCACACGTAGCCAGTCCTGGGTTTAAATCCAAGCCTTTAATGACCTCCAAGAGAGCTCTCACTAACTCCGGTCCATCAGTCACACGTAGCCAGTCCTGGGTTTAAATCCCAGCCTTTAATGACCTCCAAGAGAGCTCTCACTAACTCCGGTCCATCAGTCACACGTAGCCAGTCCTGGGTTTAAATCCCAGCCTTTAATGACCTCCAAGAGAGCTCTCACTAACTCCGGTCCATCAGTCACACGTAGCCAGTCCTGGGTTTAAATCCCAGCCTTTAATGACCTCCAAGAGAGCTCTCACTAACTCCGGTCCATCAGTCACACGTAGCCAGTCCTGGGTTTAAATCCCAGCCTTTAATGACCTCCAAGAGAGCTCTCACTATCTCCAGTCCATCAGTCACACGTAGCCAGTCCTGGGTTTTTAATACTCTGGAATTGAAGGCCTACTGGGGTCAGTAAAAAAATCCATGGCCACAATTAGGAGAAGTGGTCCATTGTGGGAGCTATCATGTGCCCAAGAGTGTAATTCATGTAGTTGAATGGCTCCAGCCAATGGCCTACTTTAACTTTGCTTTAGAAATGGGTCTGGACCACATAACCCAGAAGAAAAAATAAATATATCCTCTCTGACCATGCAATATAGCCTGTCCAATCATACAATACATCCCCTCCAATCATGCAATAAATCCCCTTCAACCATGCAATACATCCCCTCTGACCCTGCAATATATCCTGTCCAATCATACAATACATCCCCTCCTATCATGCAATAAATCCCCTCTAACCATGTAATACATCCCCTCTGATGTGCAATACATGTCCTGCAATCATGCATATCATCCCTCTGACCATGCAATACATGTCCTCCAGTCATGCAATACAGTCCTCTGACCAGGTAATAATTCATTCCCTCCGATCATGCAATACATCCCTCTGACCATGCAATACATCTCCTCCAATCATGCAATACATCCCCTCAGACAGTGCACATTCCTTCTGAACATATAATTTGTGTGAAGTCCCTTAGAGAAAAGGACAATGAAACTTTGGCTGGCACATTAGATAATCATCACTCATTGATCTTGAAGAAACAATTTGAAACTGAGGGATGAAAAGCGAGCTGAAACATTCATGGGAGGCCACAGGTTGATATTCAAGGAAGGACAATTATTTATTTATTTAGATTTTTTTATATTCCACTTTTCTGCACTTCAAAGTGTAATCAAAGCAGATTACATTCAGGTACTATAGGTATTTCCCTATCCTCACAGGGCTTATAATCTTACATAGGTTGAAGTTCATGGGAGGACATGGGTTGATGTTCATGAAAGGGCATAGGTTGATGTTCATGGAAGGGCATAGGTTGAAGTTCATGGAAGGGCATAGGTTGAAGTTCATGGGAGAACATAGGTTAAAGTTCATGGGAGGGCATAGGTTGATGTTCATGGAAGGACATAAGTTGATGTTTATGGAAGGACATAGGCTGAAGTTCATGGAAGAGCAGAGGTTGAAGTTCATGGAAGAACATAGGTTGAAGTTCATGGGAGGACATAGGTTGATGTTCATGGAAGGGCATAGGTTGAAGTTCATGGAAGGAAATAGGTTGACGTTCATGGGAGGACATAGGTTGAAGTTCATGGGAGGACATAGGTTAACGTTCATGGGAGGACATAGGTTGACGTTCATGGGAGGACATAGGTTGAAGTTCATGGAAGGACATAGGTTGACGTTCATGGGAGGACATAGGTTGAAGTTCATGGAAGGACATAGGTTGACATTCATTCATGGGAGGACATAGGATAATGTACATGCCAGGAGATAGGTTGCCTTATTTCAGTTGTTTCATTCAAGACTGATGGTGGTGCCAGAGTGGTTGTATTTTATGCTCATTCTTCGTGCAATATAATTGATTCATGATATTTTCAATTCTTACAGGCTTTGCATTTTTGACTGGAGAGATCTGGTTGCTAATCTCACATTACTTGAATATCTTAATACACTTCCGTGCTACTTGCCAGTCCTTCTATTATTCTATGACACGTGCTCGAGAGCACTAATCGTGCACATGCTGCCATCTCCACCTGACCTAGCTGTCTTCTTCCTCCTCAGCCTCTCCACAGGTCGGCCTGATGGGCAAGTGCAGGCGGCCTCGCACGGCCTTCACCAGTCAGCAGCTCCTGGAACTGGAGAACCAGTTTAAAGTCAACAAGTATTTGTCTAGGCCCAAGCGCTTTGAGGTGGCCACCTCCCTGATGCTGACAGAGACACAGGTACGTGTGTGGGGGCACATGGGGTGGGGAGGATGAGCAGGGAGTGGGGTCATCAATAAAGACACAGATTTAAAATGAGGTTTTGGCAGCTCATAAGTGGAATGAGTTTGGCAGGTCTCTGCCTAGTCCTCGCTCACAATTGGTTCACTTTAGAGGGTTAGCAGTGTGGCCCTACGGCTTACAGAAGAGATCGCCAGGTCTCGGGCACCCATCTGTGCCCTCTTCCACAATGCACCATAGGCTCTGACCTTCAGCAAAGTACTTGACTTCCATCTGCTCTTCACAGCACATGGTCTCAGTTTTTATTTTAATTTTCTCCCAGGAATTTATCAGTATTTATTATAACAGGAATCAAATTATATTTACCTTGAAAAATGATGAATCATTTCTTTACACTGATTTCTCCAGTTTTTGATCTTAATTAAAATAAAATAAAAACTGAAAATGAAGATCCCTATCCATGGGTTGCAGTCCTATTTCCATAGGGGGGTAGATTCTACGTCCCATTCTGTCCTTCATCCCCCTCCCTGCATCTCCTTTCTACCTCGTTCCTCCTTCTCCTCCTCCCTCTTTCTCCCCTTTTCCTTTTGCTCCTCTTCCCTCTCTACCCTCTCCTTGTGTCACTGCCCTTTCCCTCGCCTGCTGCTGCTCACGGCCGGTGCTTCCATTTAGGCAAACTAGGAAGTTGCCTCGAGTGTCAAGATTTTGGGGGCAGCAAAATCCTGCCAGCAATAGGTGCAGAGTGCGGCTGTACCAGAGCCAATACCACCAAGAAGGGAGCATTGCTGGAGGCACTGCCACCAGTAGGAGGCACTGCTGGGTTGGTGCTACTACCAATAGTTAAGGGGTGTGTGTGTGTGTGTGTGTGTGTGTGCGTGCGTGTGTGTGTGTGTGTGTGTGTGTGTGCGTGCGTGTGTGTGTGTGTGTGTGCGTGCGTGTGTGTGTGTATGTGTGTGTGTGTGCGTGTGTGTGTGTGTGTGTGCGTGCGTGTGTGTGTGCGTGCGTGCGTGTGTGTATGTGTGTGTGCGTGCGTGTGTGTGTGTATGTGTGTGTGTGTGTGTGTGTGCGTGTGTGTATGTGTGTGTATGTGTGTGTGTGTGTGTGTGTGTGCGTGTGTGTATGTGTGTGTATGTGTGTGTGTGTGTGTGTGTGTGTGTGTTAGTGTTCACCTAGGGCACCGGATATTCTTGCAATGGCCCTGCTGCTGCCTTCACCACTAGGTCCACCCAAGGACATCTGTACCTTGACCCTACTGGACCTGCCACTGACTAGAGGGACCTATAGGGACTGTAGATCAGCCTTGGTAGCAATTACAAGAGGAGGAAGGTTTTTTTGAAAAGCAGCTTAAAAAAAAATTTGACCTGGTTTGGTAACTGGGCCGATAAATGAAATTGAAAGAACAGGTTCCTGTGTCTTGTGAACAGAAGTAGATGAGCCCTGCCTACCCCAACCCATGTCTGTAAATGGCAGATGTTAACGCTTCAAAAGCTGTAGGAAGGAAAACCTGGTTTCTGCAACACATCTGGAATAGCTGGGGATGATGGGCGATGAAAAGCTTTAATAGTTAAGGTCAAGGAAGGCTGGAGATCAGGAATATCCCAACCTCTCACTCCTGCTCCCTCCCTTGCAGGTGAAAATCTGGTTCCAGAACCGGCGGATGAAGTGGAAGCGAAGCAGAAAAGCCAAGGAGCAGGCAGCACAGACAGAAGTGGAGAAGCAGAAGGGCGGCAGCAAGATTCCAGACAAACCGGCCAAGGACCCCGGGGGGGGCGGGGAGGAAGGGGACGAAGGCGCCAAGCTGAGCAGCAGGGACCTCCAGCACCAGGACGCCGAGCTGGGCTACAGCCCCGAAGCCTCCTGCTCGGAGGACGAGCCGAGCCCCACGGACAGGAAGAGGAGCTCTGCGCTATGAGCGAGGATTTGCAAACGTTGACTGCATCCCGGGGGAAGCAGGTGCCGGGGGGGGGGGCCCTACTCCCCTCACCCCGTGGTAAGGCCCAGCTCAGGGGCCCCCTGCACCCCTTTAGGTCTCTCAGGCCTCGTAAGACAGTGATGAGCAGGCAGGCATGGAGAGGCTGCAGGAGGCTGGCAGGACGTACTTAAACCCTGTCTGCCACAGGGACAACACTTAATTTATGTGTACGGATTCTATTTAACGCTTAATTATTCTGTATTAGTGTATTGTGGGAGGAGGGGGGTAAGGGATAATTGGGATTTTCCATGCTTTTGCTGTTTCTGCATAAAGATCTGTGTCACACAGTGTAAGAGAAGGCTCTGTGCATACACACACGTGTCCATATAATATGCTGTCCATGGTCATCTGCAGCAAACAAGCAGGCTCTGCAAGACAAATGTATAGTACACACTCATAGAGCAAAACTGCACTACATCGTGCCAAACCAGAGCATTCCCATGGGAATACTGCACCACATCGTGCCAAACCCAGAACATCCCCATGGGAATACTGCACCACATCGTGCCAAACCCAGAACATTCCCACGGGAATACTGCACCACATCGTGCCAAACCCAGAACATCCCCATGGGAATACTGCACCACATCGTGCCAAACCCAGAACATTCCCATGGGAATACTGCACCACATCGTGCCAAACCCAGAACATCCCCATGGGAATACTGCACCACATCGTGCCAAACCCAGAACATCCCCATGGGAATACTGCACCACATCGTGCCAAACCCAGAACATTCCCATGGGAATACTGCACCACATCGTGCCAAACCCAGAGCATCCCTATGGGAATACTGCACTACATCGTGCCAAACCCAGAACATTCCCATGGGAATACTGCACCACATCGTGCCAAACCCAGAGCATCCCTATGGGAATACTGCACCACATCGTGCCAAACCCAGAGCATCCCCATGGGAATACTGCACCACATCGTGCCAAACCCAGAACATCCCCATGGGAATACTGCACTACATCGTGCCAAACCCAGAGCATCCCTATGGGAATACTGCACCACATCGTGCCAAACCCAGAACATTCCCATGGGAATACTGCACCACATCGTGCCAAACCCAGAACATCCCCATGGGAATACTGCACCACATCGTGCCAAACCCAGAACATTCCCATGGGAATACTGCACCACATCGTGCCAAACCCAGAGCATCCCTATGGGAATACTGCACTACATCGTGCCAAACCCAGAACATTCCCATTGGAATACTGCACTACATCGTGCCAAACCCAGAACATTCCCATGGGAATACTGCACCACATCGTGCCAAACCCAGAGCATCCCTATGGGAATACTGCACCACATCGTGCCAAACCCAGAGCATCCCCATGGGAATACTGCACCACATCGTGCCAAACCCAGAACATCCCCATGGGAATACTGCACTACATCGTGCCAAACCCAGAGCATCCCTATGGGAATACTGCACCACATCGTGCCAAACCCAGAACATTCCCATGGGAATACTGCACCACATCGTGCCAAACCCAGAACATCCCCATGGGAATACTGCACCACATCGTGCCAAACCCAGAACATTCCCATGGGAATACTGCACCACATCGTGCCAAACCCAGAGCATTCCATTGGAATACTGCACTACATCGTGCCAAACCCAGAACATTCCCATGGGAATACTGCACCACATCGTGCCAAACCCAGAGCATCCCTATGGGAATACTGCACCACATCGTGCCAAACCCAGAGCATCCCTATGGGAATACTGCACCACATCGTGCCAAACCCAGAACATCCCCATGGGAATACTGCACTACATCGTGCCAAACCCAGAGCATTCCCATGGGAATACTGCACCACATCGTGCCAAACCCAGAACATCCCCATGGGAATACTGCACTACATCGTGCCAAACCCAGAGCATTCCCATGGGAATACTGCACCACATCGTGCCAAACCCAGAGCATTCCCATGGGAATACTGCACCACATCGTGCCAAACCCAGAACATCCCCATGGGAATACTGCACCACATCGTGCCAAACCCAGAGCATTCCCATGGGAATACTGCACCACATCGTGCCAAACCCAGAACATTCCCATGGGAATACTGCACTACATCGTGCCAAACCTAGAGCATTCCCATTGGAATACTGCACTACATCGTGCCAAACCCAGAACATTCCCATGGGAATACTGCACCACATCGTGCCAAACCCAGAGCATCCCTATGGGAATACTGCACCACATCGTGCCAAACCCAGAACATCCCCATGGGAATACTGCACCACATCGTGCCAAACCCAGAGCATTCCCATGGGAATACTGCACCACATCGTGCCAAACCCAGAACATCCCCATGGGAATACTGCACCACATCGTGCCAAACCCAGAGCATTCCCATGGGAATACTGCACCACATCGTACCAAACCCAGAGCATCCCTATGGGAATACTGCACCACATCGTGCCAAACCCAGAGCATTCCCATGGGAATACTGCACCACATCGTGCCAAACTCAGAGCATTCCCATGGGAATACTGCACCACATTGTGCCAAACTCAGAACATTCCCATGGGAATACTGCACCACATCGTGCCAAACCCAGAGCATCCCTATGGGAATACTGCACCACATCGTGCCAAACCCAGAGCATTCCCATAGGAATACTGCACCACATCGTGCCAAACCCAGAACATTCCCATGGGAATACTGCACCACATCGTGCCAAACCCAGAGCATCCCTATGGGAATACTGCACCACATCGTGCCAAACCCAGAGCATTCCCATAGGAATACTGCACCACATCGTACCAAACCCAGAGCATCCCTATGGGAATACTGCACCACATCGTGCCAAACCCAGAGATTCCCATGGGAATACTGCACTACATCGTGCCAAACCCAGAGCATTCCCATAGGAATACTGCACCACATCGTGCCAAACCCAGAGCATTCCCATGGGAATACTGCACCACATCGTGCCAAACCCAGAACATTCCCATGGGAATACTGCACCACATCGTGCCAAACCTAGAGCATTCCCATGGGAATACTGCACCACATCGTGCCAAACCCAGAACATTCCCATGGGAATACTGCACCACATCGTGCCAAACCCAGAACATTCCCATGGGAATACTGCACCACATCGTGCCAAACCCAGAGCATTCCCATGGGAATACTGCACCACATCGTGCCAAACCCAGAACATTCCCATAGGAATACTGCACCACATCGTGCCAAACCCAGAGCATTCCCATGGGAATACTGCACCACATCGTGCCAAACCCAGAGCATTCCCATGGGAATACTGCACCACATCGTGCCAAACCCAGAGCATTCCCATGGGAATACTGCTCCACATCGTGCCAAACCCAGAGCATTCCCATGGGAATACTGCTCCACATCGTGCCAAACCCAGAACATTCCCATAGGAATACTGCACCACATCGTGCCAAACCCAGAGCATTCCCATGGGAATACTGTACCACATCGTGCCAAACCCAGAGCATTCCCATAGGAATACTGCACCACATCGTGCCAAACCCAGAACATTCCCATGGGAATACTGCACCACATCGTGCCAAACCCAGAACATTCCCATAGGAATACTGCACCACATCGTGCCAAACCCAGAGCATTCCCATAGGAATACTGCACTACATCGTGCCAAACCCAGAGCATTCCCATGGGAATACTGCACCACATCGTGCCAAACCCAGAACATCCCCATGGGAATACTGCACCACATCGTGCCAAACCCAGAACATCCCCATGGGAATACTGCACCACGTCGTGCCAAACCCAGAGCATTCCCATGGGAATACTGCACCACGTCGTGCCAAACCCAGAACATTCCCATGGGCATACTGCACTACGTCGTGCCAAACCCAGAGCATTCCCATTGGAATACTGCACCACGTCGTGCCAAACCCAGAACATTCCCATGGGAATACTGCACCACATCGTGCCAAACCCAGAGCATCCCTATGGGAATACTGCACCACATCGTGCCAAACCCAGAACATCCCCATGGGAATACTGCACCACATCGTGCCAAACCCAGAGCATTCCCATGGGAATACTGCACCACATCGTGCCAAACCCAGAGCATCCCCATGGGAATACTGCACCACATCGTGCCAAACCCAGAGCATCCCTATGGGAATACTGCACCACATCGTGCCAAACCCAGAGCATTCCCATGGGAATACTGCACCACATCGTACCAAACCCAGAGCATCCCTATGGGAATACTGCACCACATCGTGCCAAACCCAGAGCATTCCCATGGGAATACTGCACCACATCGTGCCAAACTCAGAGCATTCCCATGGGAATACTGCACCACATTGTGCCAAACTCAGAACATTCCCATGGGAATACTGCACCACATCGTGCCAAACCCAGAGCATCCCTATGGGAATACTGCACCACATCGTGCCAAACCCAGAGCATTCCCATAGGAATACTGCACCACATCGTGCCAAACCCAGAGCATCCCTATGGGAATACTGCACCACATCGTGCCAAACCCAGAGCATTCCCATAGGAATACTGCACCACATCGTACCAAACCCAGAGCATCCCTATGGGAATACTGCACCACATCGTGCCAAACCCAGAGATTCCCATGGGAATACTGCACCACATCGTGCCAAACCCAGAGCATTCCCATGGGAATACTGCACCACATCGTGCCAAACCCAGAGCATTCCCATGGGAATACTGCTCCACATCGTGCCAAACCCAGAGCATTCCCATGGGAATACTGCTCCACATCGTGCCAAACCCAGAACATTCCCATAGGAATACTGCACCACATCGTGCCAAACCTAGAACATTCCCATGGGAATACTGCACCACATCGTGCCAAACCCAGAGCATTCCCATGGGAATACTGCACCACATCGTGCCAAACCCAGAACATTCCCATAGGAATACTGCACCACATCGTGCCAAACCCAGAGCATTCCCATGGGAATACTGCACCACATCGTGCCAAACCCAGAGCATTCCCATGGGAATACTGCTCCACATCGTGCCAAACCCAGAACATTCCCATGGGAATACTGCACCACATCGTGCCAAACCCAGAGCATTCCCATGGGAATACTGCTCCACATCGTGCCAAACCCAGAGCATTCCCATGGGAATACTGCTCCACATCGTGCCAAACCCAGAACATTCCCATAGGAATACTGCACCACATCGTGCCAAACCCAGAGCATTCCCATGGGAATACTGTACCACATCGTGCCAAACCCAGAGCATTCCCATAGGAATACTGCACCACATCGTGCCAAACCCAGAACATTCCCATGGGAATACTGCACCACATCGTGCCAAACCCAGAACATTCCCATGGGAATACTGCACCACATCGTGCCAAACCCAGAACATTCCCATAGGAATACTGCACCACATCGTGCCAAACCCAGAGCATTCCCATAGGAATACTGCACCACATCGTGCCAAACCCAGAGCATTCCCATGGGAATACTGCACCACATCGTGCCAAACCCAGAACATCCCCATGGGAATACTGCACCACATCGTACCAAACCCAGAACATCCCCATGGGAATACTGCACCACATCGTACCAAACCCAGAGCATTCCCATGGGAATACTGTACCACATCGTGCCAAACCCAGAGCATCCCTATGGGAATACTGCACCACATCGTGCCAAACCCAGAGCATTCCCATAGGAATACTGCACCACATCGTACCAAACCCAGAGCATTCCCATGGGAATACTGTACCACATCGTGCCAAACCCAGAGCATTCCCATGGGAATACTGCACCACATCGTGCCAAACCCAGAGCATTCCCATGGGAATACTGTACCACATCGTACCAAACCCAGAGCATCCCCATGGGAAAACTGCACCACATCGTGCCAAACCCAGAACATTCCCATGGGAATACTGCACCACATCGTGCCAAACCCAGAGCATCCCCATGGGAATACTGCACCACATCGTGCCAAACCCAGAACATCCCCATGGGAATACTGCACCACATCGTGCCAAACCCAGAGCATCCCTATGGGAATACTGCACCACATCGTGCCAAACCCAGAGCATCCCTATGGGAATACTGCACCACATCGTGCCAAACCCAGAGCATTCCCATAGGAATACTGCACCACATCGTACCAAACCCAGAGCATTCCCATGGGAATACTGCACCACATCGTGCCAAACCCAGAACATTCCCATAGGAATACTGCACCACATCGTGCCAAACCCAGAGCATCCCCATGTGAATACTGCACCACATCGTACCAAACCCAGAGCATTCCCATGGGAATACTGCACCACATCGTGCCAAACCCAGAACATTCCCATGGGAATACTGCACCACATCGTGCCAAACCCAGAGCATTCCTATGGGAAAACTGCAACTGTACCACATCGTGCCAAACCCAGAGCATCCCCATGTGAATACTGCACCACATCGTGCCAAACCCAGAGCATTCCCATGGGAATACTGCACCACATCGTGCCAAACCCAGAGCATTCCCATGGGAATACTGCTCCACATCGTGCCAAACCCAGAGCATTCCCATGGGAATACTGCTCCACATCGTGCCAAACCCAGAACATTCCCATAGGAATACTGCACCACATCGTGCCAAACCCAGAGCATTCCCATGGGAATACTGTACCACATCGTGCCAAACCCAGAGCATTCCCATAGGAATACTGCACCACATCGTGCCAAACCCAGAACATTCCCATGGGAATACTGCACCACATCGTGCCAAACCCAGAACATTCCCATGGGAATACTGCACCACATCGTGCCAAACCCAGAACATTCCCATAGGAATACTGCACCACATCGTGCCAAACCCAGAGCATTCCCATAGGAATACTGCACTACATCGTGCCAAACCCAGAGCATTCCCATGGGAATACTGCACCACATCGTGCCAAACCCAGAACATCCCCATGGGAATACTGCACCACATCGTACCAAACCCAGAACATCCCCATGGGAATACTGCACCACATCGTACCAAACCCAGAGCATTCCCATGGGAATACTGTACCACATCGTGCCAAACCCAGAGCATCCCTATGGGAATACTGCACCACATCGTGCCAAACCCAGAGCATTCCCATAGGAATACTGCACCACATCGTACCAAACCCAGAGCATTCCCATGGGAATACTGTACCACATCGTGCCAAACCCAGAGCATTCCCATGGGAATACTGCACCACATCGTGCCAAACCCAGAGCATTCCCATGGGAATACTGTACCACATCGTACCAAACCCAGAGCATCCCCATGGGAAAACTGCACCACATCGTGCCAAACCCAGAACATTCCCATGGGAATACTGCACCACATCGTGCCAAACCCAGAGCATCCCCATGTGAATACTGCACCACATCGTGCCAAACCCAGAACATCCCCATGGGAATACTGCACCACATCGTGCCAAACCCAGAGCATCCCTATGGGAATACTGCACCACATCGTGCCAAACCCAGAGCATCCCTATGGGAATACTGCACCACATCGTGCCAAACCCAGAGCATTCCCATAGGAATACTGCACCACATCGTACCAAACCCAGAGCATTCCCATGGGAATACTGCACCACATCGTGCCAAACCCAGAACATTCCCATAGGAATACTGCACCACATCGTGCCAAACCCAGAGCATCCCCATGTGAATACTGCACCACATCGTACCAAACCCAGAGCATTCCCATGGGAATACTGCACCACATCGTGCCAAACCCAGAACATTCCCATGGGAATACTGCACCACATCGTGCCAAACCCAGAGCATTCCTATGGGAAAACTGCAACTGTACCACATCGTGCCAAACCCAGAGCATCCCCATGTGAATACTGCACCACATCGTGCCAAACCCAGAGCATTCCCATGGGAATACTGCACCACATCGTGCCAAACCCAGAACATTCCCATAGGAATACTGCACCACATCGTGCCAAACCCAGAACATCCCCATGGGAATACTGCACCACATCGTGCCAAACCCAGAACATTCCCATGGTAATACTGCACCACATCGTGCCAAACCCAGAGCATCCCCATGTGAATACTGCACCACATCGTGCCAAACCCAGAACATCCCCATGGGAATACTGCACCACATCGTGCCAAACCCAGAGCATTCCCATAGGAATACTGCACCACATCGTGCCAAACCCAGAACATTCCCATAGGAATACTGCACCACATCGTGCCAAACCCAGAGCATCCCTATGGGAATACTGCACCACATCGTGCCAAACCCAGAGCATCCCTATGGGAATACTGCACTACATCGTGCCAAACCCAGAGCATCCCTATGGGAATACTGCACCACATCGTGCCAAACCCAGAGCATTCCCATGGGAATACTGCACCACATCGTGCCAAACCCAGAGATTCCCATGGGAATACTGCACTACATCGTGCCAAACCCAGAGCATTCCCATGGGAATACTGCACCACATCGTGCTAAACCGAGAGATTCCCTTGGGAATACTGTACCACATCGTACCAAACCCAGAGCATCCCTATGGGAATACTGCACCACATGATGCCAAACCAGAACATTCCTATGGGAATGCAGCATGCCAACACAAATGTGTTCCCTTGGGAATATTGTACTATAACCTGCCAATGCCAGAGCATTCCCATGAGATTGCTACATAAAGTATGCTGCATGCATGCATTCCCATAGCAATATTGTACTGCATTATCCCAAACCCAGGGCATTCCCACAGGAATATTAGGCTACAGTGTACCAAACCCAGAGTGTGCCCATGGGAATATTGTTCTATAATATGACAAAACCACAGCATTCCCATGGGAATACTACACTACACTTAATCTAGAACATTACTATGGGAATAACGCGCTTCAGTGCCATGTTCTAAATCTAGAGTGTTGCCATGGAACCCAGAATATGATGCGGAATAGCACATATGAAGCTGCTACAGCCGCAAGAATCCTGACCGAGGGGAAGGTTAAAATAATGAGACCCTCCTCCCGCCGTAGACCCACCGTCTGGTGCCATGCAAGGAGCTCCTGCAGCACTAGAGTGCATGAAAGGTTATTAGAGGGGAGGACCCCGCCTTCCCTGGGGATGATGAAGGGGGTCTGGTGAATGCAAACATCCCCCTGCAGCACGGGCCAGCCGCCTGAGCGAGCACACGGCATTCACCACCTCAGGGGAACCACCTCGCGCAGGGCCAGCGCCAGGGAGGACAGAGAAAGGACCTGCATTTCATCTGGGTGACTTCTTAACCCTGCTGACCTACAGCCAATCAGCAGAGCCCTAATGAACAGGCCTGAGCTAAGAGGGCACGTGCTGGGTCTCCAATTTATGCAAAGTTAGATCGTGCATATTTATTGGGAACATGCTGAAAACCCAAATGTCCATGGGGTCAGCAGGACAGGTTTAGGCCCCATCCACCCCCCAGTCTTAACCCTTTAGCGCCGGGGGCAGGGATTTTGGATTGGCAGATTCTGAAGCAGTAATGTTTCTTGGTTCTCCCTGGTGTTTGGGGCAAGGGGGGCAAAGGCAGGGGATTCCGGGGTTATGGGGCTTCTACACCCACGTCACTGGACGTGGACATGTAAACCCTGATGTGGACGTCTCACGTGTCCTCTGAGAAAGACGCACGGAGCGGCGTTTGAGCGAGGATCCGGAGCGGCGTTTGAGCGAGGATCCGGAGCGACGCGTGAGCGAGGATCCGGAGCGGCGTGTGAGCGAGGATCCGGACCCGCAGAACACGCAGGCTTCAGTTTGAATTATTGGGCTCTTTTATCTGCACGGGGACCAGTGCCGGTGGGTCCTGCACAGGCGTCATTCACAACCAAAGCTCCTGTTCAAGGTATGCGCACATCTATCCAGTGAATATCCACCGGGGACTCCCCCAACCAGTTTGCCCTCCCTGGCAGGGGCACTGCTAAATTAGCAGCTCAGCTGATTGGGAGCCTCATGCACTGGGGCATGCAGACTGCCCAGCCACCCTCCCCTATGGGTCAGCAAGGAACTGGTTTCCAGTTTATCTCTTCTTAATTCTCTTTAGAGGATAAAACTGAGGACTTTATACCTAGGGTTATGGCTCCTTACTTATCGTTAAATGACATGTTAATTAGGTCTGGTGACTGTGTAATGATTACAGACAGGGGAAATATTGCTATAAATGGTGTCAAAGAAGCTTGTAAATGAACTCCCAGGGAATGTGGTTTATCTGATTATTTATAAATGTGCAATTCAGATGGAACCTCAGTGAAGGATCTCGCAGTCACCAAGCTAATGGAACAGTATCAGTTATTTGTTCCAGTTAGGAGATCCTTACATATTACATCTTATCAGAGAGCCAGAGAGAGGAATGATGAGTGAGGTGATCACATTTTCTGATGATACAAAGTTATTCAAAGTTGTTAAATCACAAGAGGATTGTGAGAAATTGCAAGAGGACCTTGCAAAACTGGGAGGCTGGGCATGCAAATGGCAAATTAAATTTAATGTGGACAAGTGCAAAGCGATGCACTTAGGGAAGAGAAACCTAAATTATAGCTACACAATGCAAGGATTCACATAGGAGTCACCAGTTGGGAAAAGGATCTTGGTATCATTGTAGATAATACATTGACATCTTCTGCTCAGTGTGCAGCAGCAGCAGCCAAGAAAGCAAATAGCATGCTCGGGATTATTAGGGAAGGAATGGAGAATAAAACAGAGAATATCATAATGTCTCTGTATCACTCCATGGTGAGACCTCATCTTGAGTATTGTGTGCAGTTCTGGTCACCGCATCTCAAGAAAGATAGAGCAGAATTAGAAAAGGTACAGAGAAGGGTGACCAAAATGATAAAGGGGATGGAACGATTCCCCTATGAGGAAAGGCTAAAAAGGTTAGGACTCTTCAGCTTGGAGGAGAGATAATGACAGATGTCTATAAAATGATGAGTGGAACGAGTAAACGTTAATAGGTTGTATACTCTTTCAAAAAGTACAAAGAATAGAGGACAGACAATGAAGTTACTAGCTAATACATTTAAGACAAATAGGAGAAGATATTTTTTTACTCAATATATAACTAAACTCTGGAATTCATTGCCAGAGGATGTGGTGAAAGCAGCTAATGTAGCTGGGTTTTAAAAAAGGTTTGGACAAGTTCCTGGAGGAAAAGTCCATTAAGCATTATTAAGGTAAAGTTGCAGAAATCCACTTCTTATTCTTGGGATAAGCAGTGGGCTCTATCTACCTCTTGGGATCCAGCCAGATACTGTGACAGGCTTGGCCACTGTTGGAAACAGGATGCTGGGCATGATGGACCTTTGGTCTGACCCAGTATGTCAGATCTTACAGTATATACTTATGCAGTTCCAGAAGGAAGCTATCTTTGGCACAACGGAGGTATTAAGAACATAAGAACATGCCATACTGGGTCAGACCAAGGGTCTATCAAGCCCAGCATCCTGTTTCCAACAGAGGCCAAACCAGGCCACAAGAACCTGGCAATTACCCAAACACTAAGAAGATCCCATGCTACTGATGCAATTAATAGCAGTGACTATTCCCTAAGTAAACCTGATTAATAGCCGTTGATGGAGTTCTCCTCCAAGAACTTATCCAAACCTTTTTTGAACCCAGCTACACTAACTGCACTAACCACATCCTCTGGCAACAAATTCCAGAGCTTTATTGTGCGTTGAGTGAAAAAGAATTTTCTCTGATTAGTCTTAAATGTGCTACTTGCTAACTTCATGGAATGCCCCATAGTCCTTCTATTATTCGAAAGTGTAAAAAACCGATTCACATCTGCTCATTCAAGACCTCTCATGATCTTAAAGACCTCTATCATATCCCCCCTCAGCCGTCTCTTCTCCAAGCTAAACAGCCCTAACCTCTTCAGCCTTTCCTCATAGGGGAGCTGTTCCATCCCCTTTATCATTTTGGTTGCCCTTCTGTGTACCTTCTCCATCGCAAGTATATCTTTTTTGAGATGCGGCGAGCAGAATTGTACACAGTATTCAAGGTGCGGTCTCACCATGGAGCGATATAGAGGCATTATTAAATTTTCCATTCTATTAACCATTCCCTTCCTAATAATTCCTAACATTCTATTTGCTTTTTTGACTGCCGCAGCACACTGAGCCGTCGATTTCAATGTGTTATCCACTATGATGCCTAGATCTTTTTCCTGGATGGTAGCTCCTAATATGGTACCTAACATCGTGTAACTACAGCAACGGTTATTTTTCCCTATATGCAACACCTTGCACTTGTCCACATTAAATTTCATCTGCCATTTGGATGCCCAAACTTCCAGTCTTGCAAGGTCCTCCTGTAATGATCACAGTCTGGTTGTGATTTAACTACTCTGAATAATTTTGTATCATCCGCAAATTTGATAACCTCACTCGTTGTATTCCTTTCCAGATCATTTATAAATATATTGAAAAGCACTGGTCCAAGTACAGATCCCTGAGGCACTCCACTGTTTACCCTTTTCCACTGAGAAAATTGGCCCTTTAATCCTACTCTCTGTTTCCTGTCTTTTAACCAGTTTGTAATCCACAAAAGGACATCGCCTCCTATCCCATGACTTTTTAGTTTTCATAGAAGCCTCTCATGAGGAACTTTGTCAAACGCCTTCTGAAAATCCAAGTATACTACATCTACCGGTTCACCTTTATCCACATGTTTATTAACCCCTTCAAAAAAATGAAGCAGATTTGTTAGGCAAGACTTGCCCTGGGTAAAGTCATGCTGACTTTGTTCCATTAAACCATGTCTTTCTATATGTTCTGTGATTTTGATCTTGAGAATAGTTTCCACTATTTTTCCCGGCACTGAAGTCAGGCTCACTGGTCTATAGTTACCCGGATCACCCCTGGTGCCTTTTATAAATATTAGGGTTACATTAGCCACCCTCCAGTCTTCAGGAGAGCATTAACAGTAAATTTGAGACTGAGATCATTCTCACCATACCCGGGCTTACGAATGAGGATCATTGCTGTTGGGTATGCACACAACAAACCCATTTGGAGACACTGCCCCAAGGTAACCCTGTCTGCCTGCCTTCCTTTTGATATTCAATATTTTCTTGGAATAAATGATCTTAAATGATCCCTTGAATGAGACAAAAGACCCTACAAAGTGCACCGTTATTCCATGCCAGATCCCTAATCAGAATCAGCCATAGGCGAACCAGCGCCCTGTGCAAAATCTAAAATTGGTGCCCCGCTCCTTCTCTCGTGGGGTGGCAGCTGTGGCACAGCGCGCCCTCCCTTCCTCTCTATACTACCCAGCATCTTCCCTCCTCCACCTTTTGCCTAGCACTATTATCCTCCCCCCCCCCCTCCCCCTTCCCGGCTTCCTCTCATGCTGCATGATGTGGAAGAATTTGGGATGGGGAGGAGGTGTCAGCACGGTGCCCTGGTCGCCGGTCGCACACTCTATCCCCAAACCAAGAGTAGAGAGGGAAGCCTGACGTGTACAAGGGGGGCCTCTAGTGGTGAATCCGCGGTACTGCTACCTTCTCTGCACCCAAGGTGTATTTTTGTTTTACATGGAGAGTCCAACAGGCCGATGCAATACCGTGTGCTGGCCGCAGCGTCCGGCTCAACATGCGATCGGACCCGCGCGTCCGTAAACCTCCCCCCGGATGCAAAACGGGGGTCAGCGCGTCCAATCGAGCGCGTAGGTAATAGCGCTCATCACGTGTACATTCATCTTGATGATGCTATTACTTATTTCCCCCGATTCAAAAAAAATAAATGCGCGCCCGACGCACACATTTTAACCCCCAAAAATTAACGCTTTTCTGTTCCTTTTCTCGGCTCCTCTGACTTAATATCATTGCGATATTAAGTCAGAGGAACTGAGATAGGAGAATTTAAAAAAAAAACAAAACCATGCCGGCGGTCAGGTTAAGTGACGCTCCATTAATGATCCGTGCACAGGACAGGAAAACGGACGCACATAAAACTGACCATCCCTTTCCCTAACCTGACAGCCACCTCTCCCAGGCGCCCGCTGCCGAGGAGGCACCAGGGTCGCACAATTGCCCCTAGCGCCTCCATTTTACCGCGGCACCAGGAGAGGTGGATCGGCGCACGTTAAGGTAGCGGGCGCTGAATCATGAGCGCCCATTAACGTGCGCCGATATTGCATCGGCCTGTATGTGAGCACGAGAAGCGTGAAGGTTTGCTGGAGAGTTCGGGGCTTTCTGCACGAGCACTGTCAGGTTGCATCTCATCAGCGAGTACGTAACAAACAGGCAAGCTGAGCGCACCGTTTGGCCGCGCGTTTCACACACGCGGTTATTACTCCTTATGCTGTAAGGGGTAACAATAGCCAAGGGCAGGCATTAAGTTCCAAACAACCCTGAAAAGTGTACGGAAAAGCAGAAAATACTGCTTTTCTGTACACCACAAATTAAAATAAATAAAATAAAATAAAAAATCTGCCCGCCGGTCAGCGGGTTGGAAAACGGACGCTCGAGTTTGCCGGTGTACGGTTTCCGAACCCGTGGCTGTCAGCGGGTTCGGAAACCGACGCCGGTAAAATAGAGCGTCGGTTGTCGGAACCCGCTGACAGCCGCCTCTTCCGCTAATAAGAGACGCTAGGCATGCGCTATTGTCCCTAGTGCCTGCTTATTAGCGGGCGGCCTCATTTAAATACAAAATCGCGCTCCCAGGAGAGGTTACTGGGCGCGCGTCGGGAGAGCGGGCCTTTGACTCGGCGCGCCGGCCCTCCCGCACCTCTTATTGAACCGGCCTGACTGGCAGGTAATATCCCAGCTGTTGCAGCAGTGTCTCAGTCACAGCAGTCAGGCTGCTGCTAACAATTATATTAGCTCTTTGTACAACAGTAAAGTACTCGGTGCTACACAGAACTATTCGTCCTTGTTCCAAACGAGCTGACAATCTCAGCATAAGCACAGGGAGGATGTGTGAGTTACTTTATTGTCATGGCATATATCTATAAAACACACACACACACACACACCTTCCAAGCTGCTCTCCTCCTTACCCCACAAGAGGGTGGAAAGAGCCTATACTCAGTCTGTCATGCAAGAATCCCCTCTCCCCTTCCACTAATCTACACTGCAAAGGACTCACAAAGCCAAAACTCTGCATGCTTTTTCCACCTTCTTCCCTGGTGCAATTCTGTTACCAGCTTTCTACTTCCTTTCTGTCCTAGGACCCAGCTTCTGCCTTTTCCTTCCTGGCATACAGACTCCATCACATACCTCTCCCCTTAATCCTCCTTGGCTGCATTGACGTCAACAGATATCTCTCCCTTACTGCATCCTGGTTATACAGCCTGTCACATACCTTCCTGGATATATAATTCCATCATTATATATACTGTGTACAATTCTGGTCGCCGCATCTCAAAAAAGATATAGTTGTGATGGAGAAGGTACAGAGAAGGGCAACCAAAATGATAAAGGGGATGGAACAGCTCCCCTATGAGGAAAGACTAAAGAGGTTAGGGCTGTTCAGCTTGGAGAAGAGACGGCTGAGGGGGGATATGATAGAGGTCTTTAAGATCATGAGAGGTCTTGAACGAGTAGATGTGACTGTTATTTAGACTTTTGAATAATAGAAGGACTAGGGGGCACTCCATGAAGTTAGCAAGTAGCACATTTAAGACTTATCACAGAAAATTCTTTTTCACTCAACGCACAATAAAGCTCTGGAATTTGTTGCCAGAGGATGTGGTTAGTGCAGTTAGTGTAGCTGGGTTCAAAAAAGGTTTGGATAAGTTCTTGGAGGAGAAGTCCATTAACGGTAATTAATCAAGTTTACTTAGGGAATAGCCACTGCTATTAATTGCATCAGTAGCACAGGTTCTTCTTAGTGTTTGGATAATTGCCAGGTTCTTGTGGCCTGGTTTGGCCTCTGTTAGAAGCAGGATGCTGGGCTTGATGGACCCTTGGTCTGACCCAGTGTGGCAATTTCTTATGTTCTTATGTTCTTATACCTTCTTCAACTCTTCATGGGAATATGGACCCCCCCTGACCCACATAAGCCTTACACTCCTCCAGCACCATAACTGCAGATAAAATTCCAAAGTGTCCTGTTGTCTTCTGATTGACCTCCTTAGGGATTTATTCTTATAAACTCACCCCAGATCTCAGCAAATTGAGATGTCACACTGTCAACAGTATTATCTGCTTGTAAGCTCCATGAAACTCAGTCAGCATACAAAGGAATAACCCCTAGATGCCAAAACCTAAAATAGACATATTTGCTCAGTTTAATAAGCTATGTCCACAAAGTATTGGATAATGTATAAAAACTGTAATTGTTAAATTTCTTTTATTTCAGAGATAATTTGAGTAGCAGATATTCCTGGAGATACAGCAACCTCACAGAGCCTGTGAGAAGCAGGGAATCCCATGGACAGTGTGACATCACAGAGCCTGTGAGAAGCAGGGAATCCCATGGACAGTGTGACATGTCAGAACCTGTGAGAAGCAGGGAATCCCATGGACAGTGTGACATGACAGAGCCTGTGAGAAGCAGGGAATCCCATGGACAGTGTAATATGACAGAACCTGTGAGAAGCAGGGAATCCCATGGACAGTGTGACATCACAGAGCCTGTGAGAAGCAGGGAATCCCATGGACAGTGTGACATGTCAGAACCTGTGAGAAGCAGGGAATCCCATGGACAGTGTGACATGACAGAGCCTGTGAGAAGCAGGGAATCCCATGGACAGTGTGACATGTCAGAACCTGTGAGAAGCAGGGAATCCCATGGACAGTGTGACATGACAGAGCCTGTGAGAAGCAGGGAATCCCATGGACAGTGTAATATGACAGAACCTGTGAGAAGCAGGGAATCCCGTGGACAGTGTGACATGACAGAGCCTGTGAGAAGCAGGGAATCCCATGGACAGTGTGACATGACAGAACCTGTGAGAAGCAGGGAATCCCGTGGACAGTGTGACATGACAGAACCTGTGAGAAGCAGGGAATCCCGTGGACAGTGTGACATCACAGAGCCTGTGAGAAGCAGGGAATCCCATGGACAGTGTGACATGACAGAGCCTGTGAGAAGCAGGGAATCCCGTGGACAGTGTGACATGACAGAACCTGTGAGAAGCAGGGAATCCCGTGGACAGTGTGACATGACAGAACCTGTGAGAAGCAGGGAATCCCATGGACAGTGTAACATTACAGATTGTGAGAAGCAGGGAATCCCATGGACAGTGTAACATGACAGAGCCTGTGAGAAGCAGGGAATCCCATGCTCAGTGCGACCTGATAGAACCTGTGAGAAGCAGGGAATCCAATGGACAGTGTGACATGACAGAACCTGTGAGAAGCAGGGAATCCCATAGACAGTGTGACATGACAGAGCCTGTGAGAAGCAGGGAATCCCATGCTCAGTGCGACCTGATAGAACCTGTGAGAAGCAGGGAATCCAATGGACAGTGTGACATGACAGAACCTGTGAGAAGCAGGGAATCCCTTGGACAGTATGACATGACAGAGCCTGTGAGAAGCAGGGAATCCCATGGACAGTGTGACATGACAGAACCTGTGAGAAGCAGGGAGTCCCACGGACAGTGTGACATCACAGAACCCGTGAGAAGCAGGGAATCCCATGGATAGTGTGACAAAACAGAACCAGTGAGAAGCAGGGAATCCCACGGACAGTGTGACATGACAGAACCTGTGAGAAGCAGGGAATCCCACGGACAGTGTGACATGACAAAACCTGTAAGAAGCAGGGAATCCCATGGACAGTGTGACATGACAGAACCTGTGAGAAGCAGGGAATCCCATGGACAGTGTGACATGACAGAACCTGTGAGAAGCAGGGAATCCCATGGACAGTGTAACATGACAGAACCTGTGAGAAGCAGAGAATCCCATGGACAGTGTATTATGACAGCACCTGTGAGAAGCAGGGAATCCCATGGACAGTGTGACATGACAGAACCTGTGAGAAGCAGGGAATCCCATGGACTCTGTGACATGACAGAACCTGTGAGAAGCAGGGAATCCCATGGACTCTGTGACATGACAGAACCTGTGAGAAGCAGGGAATCCCATGGACAGTGTGACATGACAGAACCTGTGAAAAGCAGGGAATCCCATGGACAGTGTGACATGACAGAACCTGTGAGAAGCAGGGAATCCCATGGACTCTGTGACATGACAGAACCTGTGAGAAGCAGGGAATCCCATGGCATTGGACAGTGTGACATGACAGAACCTGTGAGACACAGGGAATCCCATGGATAGTGTGACAAAACAGAACCCGTGAGAAGCAAGGTATCCCATGGACAGTGTGACATGACAGAGATTGTGAGAAGCAGGGAATCCCTTGGACAGTGTGACATGACAGAACCTGTGAGAAGCAGGGAATCCCACGGACAGTGTAACATGACAGAGATTGTGAGAAGTAGGGAATCCCATGGACAGTGTGACATGACAGAACATGTGAGAAGTAGGGAATCCCATGGACAGTGTGACATGACAGAACCTTTGAGACACAGGGAATCCCATGGACAGTGTGACATGACAGAACTTGTGAGAAGCAGGGAATCCCATGGACAGTGTAACATGACAGATTGTGAGAAGTAGGGAATCCCATGGACAGTGTAACATGACAGAGCCTGTGAGAAGCAGGGAATCCCATGGACAGTGTGACATGACAGAGCCTGTGAGAAGCAGGGAATCCCATGCTCAGTGCGACCTGATAGAACCTGTGAGAAGCAGGGAATCCAATGGACAGTGTGACATGACAGAACCTGTGAGAAGCAGGGAATCCCTTGGACAGTATGACATGACAGAGCCTGTGAGAAGCAGGGAATCCCATGGACAGTGTGACATGACAGAACCTGTGAGAAGCAGGGAGTCCCACGGACAGTGTGACATCACAGAACCCGTGAGAAGCAGGGAATCCCATGGATAGTGTGACAAAACAGAACCAGTGAGAAGCAGGGAATCCCACGGACAGTGTGACATGACAGAACCTGTGAGAAGCAGGGAATCCCACGGACAGTGTGACATGACAAAACCTGTAAGAAGCAGGGAATCCCATGGACAGTGTGACATGACAGAACCTGTGAGAAGCAGGGAATCCCATGGACAGTGTGACATGACAGAACCTGTGAGAAGCAGGGAATCCCATGGACAGTGTGACATGTCAGAACCTGTGAGAAGCAGGGAATCCCCCGGACAGTGTGACATCACAGAACCTGTGAGAAGCAGAGAATCCCATGGACAGTGTATTATGACAGAACCTGTGAGAAGCAGGGAATCCCATGGACAGTGTGACATGACAGAACCTGTGAGAAGCAGGGAATCCCATGGACTCTGTGACATGACAGAACCTGTGAGAAGCAGGGAATCCCATGGACAGTGTGACATGACAGAACCTGTGAAAAGCAGGGAATCCCATGGACAGTGTGACATGACAGAACCTGTGAGAAGCAGGGAATCCCATGGACTCTGTGACATGACAGAACCTGTGAGAAGCAGGGAATCCCATGGCATTGGACAGTGTGACATGACAGAACCTGTGAGACACAGGGAATCCCATGGATAGTGTGACAAAACAGAACCCGTGAGAAGCAAGGTATCCCATGGACAGTGTGACATGACAGAGATTGTGAGAAGCAGGGAATCCCTTGGACAGTGTGACATGACAGAACCTGTGAGAAGCAGGGAATCCCACGGACAGTGTAACATGACAGAGATTGTGAGAAGTAGGGAATCCCATGGACAGTGTGACATGACAGAACATGTGAGAAGTAGGGAATCCCATGGACAGTGTGACATGTCAGAACCTGTGAGAAGCAGGGAATCCCCCGGACAGTGTGACATCACAGAACCTGTGAGAAGCAGAGAATCCCATGGACAGTGTATTATGACAGAACCTGTGAGAAGCAGGGAATCCCATGGACAGTGTGACATGACAGAACCTGTGAGAAGCAGGGAATCCCATGGACTCTGTGACATGACAGAACCTGTGAGAAGCAGGGAATCCCATGGACAGTGTAACATGACAGATTGTGAGAAGTAGGGAATCCCATGGACAGTGTAACATGACAGAGCCTGTGAGAAGCAGGGAATCCCATGGACAGTGTGACATGACAGAACTTGTGAGAAGCAGGGAATCCCATGGACAGTATGACATGACAGAGCCTGTAAGAAGCAGGGAATCCCATGGACAGTGTGACATGACAGAACAAGTGAGAAGCAGGGAATCCCATGGACAGTGTGACATGACAGAGCTTGTAAGAAGCAGGGAATCCCATGGACAGTGTGACATGACAGAACCTGTGAGAAGCAGGGAATCCCATGGACAGTGTGACATCACAGAACCCATGAAAAGCAAGGAATCCCATGGATAGTGTGACATAACAGAACCAGTGAGAAGCAGGGAATCCCACGGACAGTGTGACATGACAGAACTTGTGAGATGCAGGGAATCCCATGGACAGTGTGACATTACAGAGCCTGTGAGATGCAGGGAATCCCATGGACAGTGTGACATGACAGAACAAGTGAGAAGCAGGGAATCCCATGCACAGTGTGACATTACAGAGCCTGTGAGAAGCAGGAAATCCCATGGACAGTGTGACATGACAGAGCCTGTGAGAAGCAGGGAATCCCATGGACAGTGTGACATGACAGAACCTGTGAGAAGCAGGGAATCCCGTGGACAGTGTGACATGACAGAACCTGTGAGAAGCAAGGTATCCCATGGACAGTGTGACATGACAGAACCTGTGAGAAGCAGGGAATCCCATGGACAGTGTAACATGACAGAACTTGTGAGATGCAGGGAATCCCATGGACAGTGTAACATGACAGAACTTGTGAGATGCAGGGAATCCCATGGACAGTGTAACATGACAGAACTTGTGAGATGCAGGGAATCCCATGGACAGTGTGACATGACAGAACAAGTGAGAAGCAGGGAATCCCATGGACAGTGTGACATTACAGAGCCTGTGAGAAGCAGGAAATCCCATGGACAGTGTGACATGTCAGAACATGTGAGAAGCAGGGAATCCCATGGACAGTGTGACATGTCAGAACATGTGAGAAGCAGGGAATCCCATGGACAGTGTGACATTACAGAGCCTGTGAGAAGCAGGGAATCCCACGGACAGTGTGACATCACAGAATCCATGAAAAGCAGGGAATCCCATGGATAGTGTGACATAACAGAACCAGTGAGAAGCAGGGAATCCCATGGACAGTGTGACATGACAGAACCTGTGAGAAGCAGGGAATCCCATGGACAGTGTGACATCACAGAATCCATGAAAAGCAGGGAATCCCATGGACAGTGTGACATGACAGAATCTGTGAAACACAGGGAATCCCACGGACATTGTGACATGACAGAACCTGTGAGAAGCAGGGAATCCCATGGACAGTGTAACATGACAGAACCTGTGAGAAGCAGGGAATCCCATGGACAGTGTGACATGACAGAGATTGTGAGAAGTAGGGAATCCCATGGACAGTGTGACATGACAGAGCCTGTGAGAAGCAGGGAATCCCATGGACAGTGTGACATCACAGAACCCGTAAGAAGCAGGGAATCTCATGGATAGTGTGACAAAACAGAACCCGTGAGAAGCAAGGTATCCCATGGACAGTGTGACATGACAGAGATTGTGAGAAGCAGGGAATCCCTTGGACAGTGTGACATGACAGAACCTGTGAGAAGCAGGGAATCCCACGGACAGTGTAACATGACAGAGATTGTGAGAAGTAGGGAATCCCATGGACAGTGTGACATGTCAGACCCTGTGAAACACAGGGAATCCCATGGACAGTGTGACATGACAGAACATGTGAGAAGCAGGGAATCCCATGGACAGTGTGACATGACAGACCCTGTGAAACACAGGGAATCCCATGGACAGTGTGACATGACAGAACATGTGAGAAGTAGGGAATCCCATGGACAGTGTGACATGACAGAACTTGTGAGAAGCAGGGAATCCCATGGACAGTGTGACATGAGAGACCCTGTGAAACACAGGGAATCCCATGGACAGTGTGACATGACAGAACATGTGAGAAGTAGGGAATCCCATGGACAGTGTGACATGACAGAACCTGTGAGACACAGGGAATCCCCTGGACAGTGTGACATGACAGAACCTGTGAGAAGCAGGGAATCCCACGGACAGTGTAACATGACAGAGATTGTGAGAAGTAGGGAATCCCATGGACAGTGTGACATGACAGAACATGTGAGAAGTAGGGAATCCCATGGACAGTGTGACATGACAGAACCTTTGAGACACAGGGAATCCCATGGACAGTGTGACATGACAGAACTTGTGAGAAGCAGGGAATCCCATGGACAGTGTAACATGACAGATTGTGAGAACTAGGGAATCCCATGGACAGTGTAACATGACAGAGCTTGTGAGAAGCAGGGAATCCCATGGACAATGTGACATGACAGAACTTGTGAGAAGCAGGGAATCCCATGGACAGTGTAACATGACAGATTGTGAGAAGTAGGGAATCCCATGGACAGTGTAACATGACAGAGCCTGTGAGAAGCAGGAAATCCCATGGACTGTGTGACATGACAGAACCTGTGAGGAGTAGGGAATCCCATGGACAGTGTAACATTTATTTATTTATTTATTTATTTATTTAAAGCTTCTTTTATACCGGCATTCATGAGAGAATCACATCATGCCGGTTTACAAGTAACAAAGGGAGTGAAGAAAAACCTAACATTTAACAGGTGGAGAGAAGGAAGAAAGTTACAATAAAACAGGGGAAGCTGGAACTGGGATAAGAAGAGAAGCCTGAGTAGTTTTAGGAGTAAAACAGGAACAATTATTTACATAGTGCTGGGATGTAACATGCTGGTTGTAGCATACAGATCATAAGGCCCATTAGAGGAGTCAGTGAGATTCAGGGAAGGCTTGTCTAAATAGCCAAGTCTTAAGTCTTTTTCTAAATGTTAATAAGCATGGTTCCTGTCTGAGGCCCGGGGGCATAGCATTCCAGATGGAAGGTCCCGCCGTGGAGAAGGCTCGTTCCCTGAAGGCGAGGTGGTGTGTCGCTTTGGATTGGGGAACATGTAACGATCCTCTGTAGGCTTCTCTGATGGGTCTGAAAGAGGAGTGTAGTTTGAGTGGGATTTGAAGGCTAAGAGGGGCTTGGGAATGGATGGTTTTATGGATGATGGTCATGGACTTATGGAGGATTCTGAAATGTATAAATATATATAAATATGTATAAAATATATAAAAATATATAAAAATGTATAAATATATATAAATATAAAATGTATGAAATGTAAACATGACAGAACCTGTGAGAAGCAGGGAAACCCATGGACAGTGTAACATGACAGAACCTGTGAGAAGCAGGGAATCCCATGGACAGTGTAACATGACAGAGCCTGTGAGAAGCAGGGAATCCCATGGACAGTGTGACATCACAGAACCCGTGAGAAGCAGGGAACATAAGAACATATGAACATGCCATACTGGGTCAGACCAAGGGTCCATCAAGCCCAGCATCCTGTTTCCAATTGTGGCCAATCCAAGTCACAAGTACTTGGCAAGTATCCAAACATTAAATAGATCTCCTGCTACTATTCCTTACTGATTAATAGCAATTTATAGATTTTTACTCTAGGAACTTATGCAAACCTTTTTTAAACCAAGTCACACTAACTGCCATAACCACATCCTCTGGCAATGAATTCCAGAGCTTAACTATGCGCTGAGTGAAAAAGAATTTTCGCTGATTTGTTTTAAATGAGCTGCTTACTAAATTCATGGAGTGCCCCTTAATCCTATTATCTGAGAGAGTAAATAACATTTACATTAATCTGTTCAAGTCCTTTCAAGGTTTTGTACAACTCTATCCCCCCCTCCGTCTTTTCTTCTGCAAACTGAACAGCCCTAACCTCCTTAGCCTTTCCTCACAGGGGAGCTGTTCCATCCCCTTTATCATTTTGATTGCCCTTCTCTGCACTTTCTCCAGTGCAGCTATATCTTTTTTGGGATATTTGCTATTACTAGCAACAGTAACATGGGATAGACTTAGTGGTACTTGCCAGGTTCTTATGGCCTGGCTGGGCCACTGTTGGAAACAGGATGTTGTGCTTGATGGACCCTTGGTCCGACCCAGTATGGCATGTTTTTATGTTCTTATGGCGCCCAGAATTGCGCACAGTATTCAAGGTGCGGTCTCACCATGGAGCGATATAGAGGCATTATGACATTTTCCGTTTTATTCATCATTCCCTTCCTAATAATTCCTAACATTCTGTTTTCTTTTTTGACTGCTGCAGCACACTGAGCCGACAATTTCAATGTATTAACCACTATGACTCCTAGAACTCTTTCCTGAGGTAACTCCTAAGATAGAAACGAACATTGTGTAACTACTGCAAGGGTTATTTTTCCTTATATACATTACCTTACATTTGTCCACATTAAATTTCATCTGCCATTTGAAAGCCCAGTCTTCCAGTCTCACAAGGTCCTCCTGCAATTTATCACAATCCACTTGAGATTTAATTACTCTGCATAATTTTGTGTCATCTGCAAATTTGTTCACCTTAGATAGTGTGACATTACACAGCTTGTGAGAAGCATGGAATCCTGTGGACAGTGTGACATCACAAAGCCTGTGAGAAGCATGGAATCCTGTGTACAGTGTGACATCACAAAGCCTGTGAGAAGCAGGGAATTCTGTGGATAGCGTTACATGACAGAGATTGTAAGAAACAGGGAATCCAATGGACAGTGTGATATCACGTGAGAAGCAGGGAATTCCGTGGTCAGTGTGACATGACAGAACCTGTGAGAAGCAGGGAATATCATGGACAGTGTGACATCACAGAATCTGTGAGAAGCAGGGAACCCTGTGGATAGTGTGACATGCAGCTTGTGAGAAACAGGGAATACAATGGACAGTGTGACATCACTTGAGAAGCAGGGAATTCCGTGGACAATGTGACATCACTGAACTTGTGAGAAGCAGGGAATTTTGTAGACAGTGTAACATGACAGCTTATGACAGGGAATCCTGTGGGCAGTGTGACATCACAGAGCCAGTGAGAAGTATGGAATTCTGTGGACAGTGTGATATTTATTTATTATTTATTTATTAAAGGCTTTTATATACCGACTTTCTTGATACAAATCAAATCAACTCGGTTTACATCGAACAAAGCAGTAACTATAACCAACCAATCAACAAAAGATATATTAAAAGGAGCATAAAGTTACATTATAACAAGGAAGCCTTAACTGGGAGTAGGAAAAAAAGAGGGGGAACAAGATTTATTTTATTTATTTATTTTGATTTTTTCTATACCGGCATTCGTGATAATATCACATCAAGCCGGTTTACAGTAAACAATGGGGTAATAACTGGAACATAGAACCAAATATGTAATATACATATTATAAATACAGTTACAATAAACAAGGATACGTACAACTAGGAGTAAGAAGAAGAAAAGATAGGAACTTTAACATGTTGTATTAACCTGTAGAATGGTAAAGTTTCCAAAGATGGAAGTGAATGATTTACAATGAATTGTTCAGTTCAAAAATGCAGTTTTTAACAATGAGGAAGAAAACATAAGTAATGAAGATTCTGGATGTTTATAAAGTGTAGGGGAAGATTATCAGGATGGTTATAAAAGAGAATTGTTGCTTGGAATTTGAATATCGGAGAGAATTGTTTTTAGTCTGAGTCTGGGAAGGCTTGTTTGAAAAGCCATGTTTTGAGTCTTTTTCTAAATGTCAATAAGCAGGGTTCTTGTCTAAGTTCCGTTGGTATGGAATTCCAAAGAGTGGGTCCTGCTGTGGAGAAAGCCCTATCTCTATAAGTTATATGGAGGGAAGTTTTGGAAGGTGGTACCTGCAGAGACTCTTTGTAGTACTCTCTTATGGGTCTGGAGGAAGTATGCTTTATGAAAGGGATTTTTAGGTTGAGAGGAGCGATTTGTTGGATGGATTTATAGATTATGGTGATTGACTTATAAAGAATTCTGAAATGGATTGGCAGCCAGTGTAAATCTTTAAGGATCGGGGTGATGTGCTCTCTTCTCCTTGTATTTGTTAGAATTCTAGCTGCCGTATTTTGAACCATTTGTAGCGGTTTGGTATGTGTTGATGGGGTACCTAATAATAAAGAATTGCAATAGTCTAACTTGGAGAAGATTATTGCTTGTAGGATAGTCCTGTAGTCATGGATGTGGAACAGAGGTCTTATTCTTTAAAGTACTATATACAATAGAGTATGGGAGGGAGGTAAGGGGCCGACCTCATGATGACTTGTGAGCGTGATTAGCGTTTGTTTATTTACATAAGTGATGAAATAGTTCTAGGTCGTTTATTTATTTACATAAGTGATGAAACAGATCTAGGTCAGGCTGTTGGGCTAGTGGCAGGGAAGGCACGGCAGAACAGCCATGTCTTTAGTTTCTTTTTGAAAGTTAGAAGACAAGTTTCCTGCCTGAGGTCCGGAGGCATGGCGTTCCAGATGGAGGGACCTGTGATAGAGAATGTTCTGTCTCTGATATTTGAGTGGTGTACAATTTTGATTGGAGGAACATGTAAAGAAACTGGAGAAGCAGGGAATTCCGTAGACAGTGTGACATGTCAGAGCTTGTGAGACACTTGGAATCCTGTGGACAGTGTGACATCACAGAAACTCTGAGATTCAGGGAATTCCGTAGACAGTGTGACATGTCAGAGCTTGTGAGACACTTGGAATCCTGTGGACAGTGTGACATCACAGAAACTCTGAGATTCAGGGAATTCTGTAGACAGTGTGACATGTCAGAGCTTGTGAGACACTTGGAATCCTGTGGACAGTGTGACATCACAGAAACTCTGAGATTCAGGGAATTCTGTAGACAGTGTGACATGACAAAGCCTGTGTCAAGCAGGGAATCCTACGGACAGTGTAACATCACAGTTTGACAGCAACAGGGAATTCTGGGTAGCACTGACCCTAGGGGGGAGTGGGGCTCAGGGCAAATCTTCTGGATTAGGATCCTGTCCAAGACTGAAGAGTGTATGTTGGGGGGAGAGTCTCCCAGGGATTAAAGAACAGAGCATCTGCTACTGTTTCTGAGGTCTTTACCACCACCACCTCATGGACCACTGCACTCAAGAATAGGAAGTAATGTTGTAGGTAACATTATAGAGCCTGTGAGCAGCAGAGAATCCTTGAGATAGTGTAACAACACAAAGCCTGGGCCAAAAGGGAATCCTAGAGATAGAATGGGTCAACAGGGCAACCTAGAGATAGTGTGACATCATAAAGCCCGAGAGAGCAGAGACTCTAGGGATGGTGTGACATCACAGACCCTGGGGGCAGCAGGGAATCCTAGGGATAGTGTGACATCATAAAGCCTGAGAGAGCAGAGACTCTAGGGATGGTGTGACATCACAGACCCTGGGGGCAGCAGGGATTCCTAGGGATGGTGGGACATTGTAGACATAAGAACATTGTAGCGAGTGAGTCTAGAGATAGATCGCGGGAAAATATAAAAAGAAAAAAAGCCATGGATGTTATCTGCTGATTTATTTATTTATTTATTTCGAGATTCTTATATACCATGGTACGTATAGAAATACATCACCTCGGTTTACAGACAACATTAATTTTAGCAACAGGCTTTACATTAAACCGTTTATACAAAAATTAAACAGTCAAAAAAATAAATTAGTAACAGATTTTACAATTAACCGTTTTAAAGAATATGTAAACATTGATTGAACAAGGATGGACTTTGTCGGTTGTCATGTCAGTACAGCTCTGAAGAAGTGAATCCCCTGAGGCAGGACTTGGTCTGAAATACGATCGTGTCGGGATTAGGACATTCAATGGATGAGTATTCTCGCTGTAATCATTCGTGACATTACCTTTGTGTCTTACAATTGGGATTAGGACATTTAATGGATGAGTATTCTTGCTGAAATCATTCGTGACGTTACCTTCGTGTCTTACAATTTGAAATATAGCAGACTAAGAGCCAAAATTGGTGTCAGAAATCTGGAGTTCATCAGCACTATTGGGATATTAATTTTATTAAGTTTACAAAAATTCAAAAAAATGTATAAAAGTTGTTTAAATTAAATTAAGGTGACCCTATACCGTACTAGAGTCTGTTGTGATTACAGACCCTATGAGTAAGGGGCCTACAAAATTTGATGGCTATGTTATTGTGTTAAGTCAATATAGACCAGTTGAACCACAATTTTAGAGTTGTTATATACAATTTAGGTGACTGGAATACACTTGTTGTGTTGGTTGGGGTATTATTTGTGAGTGACATTGTAGAGCCCAGGGGCAACAGGAAATCCTTAGATATAAGGTAACACAGAACCAAGCAATTAGGATTGTAGAAAAGGGAATTTCTTTGCTGAGGGGACTCTCAGAATTTGGGAAAATGCCCTAATTTCGATCAACACCCTGCTCACCAACCTAAACCTTGCCCTCAACACTTCCAAAAGAGAACTGATAATCATCTCACCACCAAGCTACCCATTAATCACACTCCCGCAAACCATCTCCTTCTCACAGCACACACGAGACCTAGGCGTCATTATAGACAATCGCCTCAACTTTCAAATATTTATTGCAAGGACAATGAAAGAGTGCTACTTTAAACGTAATACCCTAAAATAATTAAGACCGCTCCTCCACCTTAATGATTTCCTTACGGTCCTGCAATCCATTATTCTCTCCAAAGTAGATTATTGTAACTCCATCCCTACTTGGCCTACCCACTATTAAAGCTCTTCAAATGCTCCAAAACGCCGCTGCCAGGATACTCACCAACTCTCGTAAAGTTGACCACATTACCCCCATCCTCAAGGATCTCCACTGGCTCCCCATATCATTCCGAATAACCTACAAAACTCTCACTGTCCTGCACAAGACCCTTCACAATCAAAACATGACATGGCTGAATGACTCTTATCTTTCTCAACACATCTAACAGACCCACCAGATCCTCTTATAAAGGCACTTTATACACCCCTTCTCCTAAGCACTCGCACTTTCACGCCACTAAAGAACCTGCCATTTCCAGGAACTCTATGCCTCCCGATCTTAGACAGGGGCAATGCTCTCAGAAATTTAAAAAAATAAAACTGAAAATCTGGTTATTTACACAAGCCTACCCTTAAACGCAGCGCAACTTTATCCAACCCTCCGCTCGCACTACCATCAGCGAATCGTTCCCCTGTATATACACCCTTTACTAGTTCGCTGGCCTCCCCCCTTTCCTTCTCCTGCCTATTCCTCCCCTTTTTTAAACCCCCCCCTTTTTTTGACACATGAACACCTCTATATCTCCCGTTCTCTTTACTTATCGAATTTCCTTGGTGGGCTTCACCTCTGTCTTACACTTAGTTAGAAATGCCTTTTCTCTTTAACTCCCCGGTTCCTGCCATCCTGACAGATGTACATTTTGCTACTTCCTTCGCGCACCCTATTTATTGAATTTTTCGTTATTGTATCATTTACTTATTGTTTGTTGTATTTACTGGTTGAAAACTCTAAAAATACTACTTATTGAATTTTCGTTGTTGTATTTTCTACTTACTGACATGTTTTTGATATGCCTGTCTCTCTTTTCCTCCCCGTTTCCCCGACCTAGTTTTATGTAACTTCATCTCTTTTGTTAACATTGCTCGATGTAAACCGGCATGATGATCTCACGAATCTCGGTAGATAAAAAAAAAACCTTTAAATAAATAAATAAATAAACGGTCTGTTCAGAGAGCCGTGCCTTAACTTTTTTCCTGCAAGTGAGGCAAAGCAACTCAAGGTGTTGGAGTGGGGTAACTCGTTACTGATTTCTGGAGCATAACAAGCAAAGGTCGGAAGTCTCATACAGGATGGTCTGGAGGGAAGAACATTTGGGAGGATCAGAGTTCTCTAGTGGGAGGGTAGAGGAGAAGTAGCTCAGAGAGATATCAGGGGCTTGGGTAGATGAGGCAGAGGGTTTTGAATCGTATCACGGTTTTGACTGGGAGCCAGTGCAGCTGATGTAGTCTTGGTCTTATGCGGTCGGATGCTTCGGCTCCTACCAGGATTCAGGCGGCTTTATTCTGAGGAAGCTTCAGACTGTATTGTGAGATGCTGGTAGACAGATAGATGCCATAGTCGATTCGGCTGGTGATTAAATACATGTATGATGGGAGCAAGATTGTGTTTATCAAGGTAAGTGCGCAGCTGGCGAGAAGGCACAGATGCAAAAGAAAAGGCCTTGCCAGGGTTTCCCATCGTCAGGCTCTGATCCCCTGAGCATCACACGGACTCCTCAGCTTGCAAGCCGGTCCCTGCCAGGGAAGGTGGAGATGGAAGGGGGTGACCTTGACGACTGAGACAAGAGGAGTTCCAGTCTGGCAGGGATTAATTTGAGTTTGTCATTGCTAAACCACTGGGCTACTGCCACAAGACAATCATTGAGACTGGCAATGGATGAGGTTTGGTCTGATTCCATTTTTATGCAAAGTCAGATGTCATCAGCAAATAAATGGCATTCAGTGTTGAAGGATCGAATGAGCTCATTGGGGATATGTAAATGTTGAAAAGGATTGGGGAAAAGATTGAGCCCTGGGACACTCTACAGGTGATATCGCTGGCATTGGATGTTTTGATGGCCCACATGACAGACTGTGTACTGTTAGGTAAAAATGCTTGGAACCATTTCAGGCAGTGCCTTCAACACCAGTGCCTCTTAGACATTGAATCAAGAGTTGGTGGTCAATGGTGTCAAAGGTGGCAGAAAGATCCAAGACTAGGAGGAAGTCACCACCTTGGTCCGTATACAAGTGGATACTGTTAATGATGGCCATTAGGACGGATTCTGTTCCATGGCCTTTTCTGAAACTGAACTAGAGATGGTGCAGATATTGCCCTCTTCTAGGAAGAAAGAGTTGGAAGTAAACCACTTTTTTTCAGTAGCTTGGACAAGAAGGGAAAGCTGGAGACTGGGTGACAGTTGTCTGTTTTTGGATCAGAGTCTGGTTTCTTCAAGATGGGCTTGATAAACACCTTTTTTAGTGAGAGGGTAGGGAGACTTGGTAAGAATGGCATTACGATGGTTAGCCAGGGGGCAAGGTGGTTTCAGGTTATAGATGAATCTGGGGCAAGGGGGGGTGCATGGGATATAGGGTTGAAAAGGCTCACAGATTGATTCTTTGCGGGATCTTCTCCACCTCTTATGAGAAGACTGTCCTGAAGTCAGACAATGGGATAATGTCAGGAGGGAATTGAGTTGATCCAGCCAAGGCTGAAGGAGGGGCAATTGTATGTGTGGGGCACCCTAGGCCTGAGGTGAATGAGGTGGAGGTGAAAGCATCAAAAGTGGAATGAATAGTTTGGACTTTTTCCATGAAAAACTGAGCGACATCTTCTGTTTTGTGGCCATCAGTGGTGGCAGGTGTGTGGGATGCAAGCCTGGAGAGTTTCTGTACTAGCTCAAACAATTTGCCTGGATGATTCATGGAGAGTTCCAGTTGTTTGGAGATGTCTTTTTTTTTTTTTGCCTGTCAAATGGCTGCTTTATAACCCAGCTGCAAAAAATTGACCCCTTGTAGAATCTCTTGTCCTTATCTATCAGTGTGAAGACCAGTAAAGGTTGGAATGCTGAGTCCTCCTCTGTTTATACCTGGGTGGTCCTCTGTGGGGTTCCTGGAGTTTACTGGACTACGAGACACCTTCCGGCACGTGAGCGTCAGTCTATGGATAGCATCCAACGTGACACTGTTCCACATTAAGAACTGGTGGGTGAGCTAGTCAGAGTTAGAACAATTATAAACTGGGTGACAAGCTGGTGGAGCAACAGGATTCAGAGGGTGGTAGTCAACAGGGTCCACTTTGGTGAAGGGAAAGTGACCAGCAGGCGCCACAAATCAGGGAGTGCTTGGTCCAGCCCTCTTCAGTGGCTTTATAAGTGACATTGGGGAAGGGGTTACCGAAGAAAATCTGCCTGTCTGCAGATGATGTGAAAATCCACAACAGAGGGGTCAGATGCAATGGCAGATGATGTTAAACATTTGGAAAAATGATACATTAATAAAAAAAAAAAAAAGTAAAGTCATGCATCTGAAATGCAGAAATCAAAGGGCCAAGTACCATTTTTGGGGGTGAAGAACTAGCAGTCAGGAAACAGATCTTGGGGGGGGGAGGGGAAGGGGTGTTCTTTAATCAATTACTGTGACAAAGCTTTTGGGAACCTTCATGGCATTCCTGGTGCATACAAAAAGGGATCACTAGTAGAGACCTCTTCACCTTGGCAGAGCACACAATTTAATCTGCAAAGTATACTGTTGACGCAGCAAGGAATTTTGTGCACACAACACGGTGTGTTCAGCTTGGTGTCCTCTCATGGTGGCATTAGTTATTACCCAGGTGGTTCTTTTTGTATTATATTATGGGCTATTCCCTCCCAATGCAGAGTGGGGCACTGGCTTACCTGGCTTTCTTTAGTACTGGAAATTGAACTCCTAGTCTGAGGTGAAGTAAAGTTCCCAGAGCCAACGTCAGTTAATCGGCAGATGCTGGAGTTCTGGCGCCAGGGACTGACGTTGGGATTTTCTGTGCAGAAAGCATTGTTTTTGCACACAAGTCACATTTTACGCACAGAAAAGCAAGATTTCATATTTTTCTGTCACCGAGCATTTTCTTTGTGGACATGTTTAAATCCCCGCTGCATTAGCATACGTTCACTTACTGCACCAGGAGTTCAAACATTTTTACCCAGTGCATTGTCTGCTGCATTCCAGCTCACGGTTTTAACACTCAGCTGATGACACCGAGCCACTGTAAGTGTTATGTTCGGCTCTGGAGATGCCATGAAAGGCCACTGCTAAGGCAGAGCCGCTGAACATCTCGGAGATAAGAGCAGGTAAATGTAAGGATCGGATGACATCAAAGACTAGCAGAGCCCCTACAGGCACCCAAAATGGTATGGTTGTTAAACTTTATTAAAAAAATAAAATAAATCTCAAAGCAAAGGGAGCAGGCCATTCTGCAAAGGCAGCCTAAGCAGGTTTCGGGTCCCACTGAGAGGGGGAGGGGAAGGGATGGTCCTAGGCCTGTGCACTGTGGACTTCCTTCCATGCCTGGGTCAGCTGGGGGGCTACGGATGCTGCCGAGGCAGTTTGGGCTAGGGGTGGCCTCACCCGTTGCTGAATGGGGACACCTGCTGGCTGGAAGTAGGGTGCGCATGTAGCGACCCCGGCGGTTGTAGCTTCTGGGCAGGGACTGTCCGTGCAATGGCCGGGCTAGGGAAGGTTATAAAAATGCCCCCCATTTAGCTACAGAGGGAAGGATCATGGAGCCAAAACGAGCAGGAGGAATACTAATGGGTCAAAAATACAATTATGTGATGGATATGATACTGTAAAAGAAGAAAAAAAATGCCTTGCCAGTAAGTGATCCAAATAGTGCTTATGCATGCCAAAATGTTTTAAATAAAGCGTGCATAAAAGCAATGTGAAAAGAGGAGCAGAAAGAGAAAGTGATAGAAAAACGAGAGAGGGCGACAGCATGTGAGAAGGAGAGAAGAAAGAGGGCGAGAGAGGAGCGAAAGGACGCCGAGGGGGACGTGGACGGAAGCGAACAAACAAGACGACGGGAGAATGACAGAGATCAGGGGGAAGGGGGAGGGGCGAGCCCGGTGTCGAGTGTAAAACGCGCGCCCGAATGGGCTCTGACAGCTTTAATTTCTAAAGTACAACTATTAAAGTGATGAATGCAGCGCTTGAATTTCTGCGGAGGCTATAAAAAGGCTCTGCCGTCGGGGCCTTTATTTACGGCGCTGCCTCTCCGGGCTGCGGGCTCCCGTCCCAGCCCCCTCCGTGGGCCTGATTTACAGCCCTTTGGAAGCATGACTCACGCTGTAAACACAGACAAACGCCATTAAACCCCCATTTATCCCCGCTCCGCCGTGCACAACCTGCGCGCTCGCCTGGGCGTCAGATCAAGGGCACCCAGGGAGCAGCAAACTTTACTGGAGGAACCAGTGCTGGGGCAGCGGCAGCGGCCATGCAGCCCAGCCGGGCAATACTTCACGCACACACTGCTACTAATCACCCTCCATCTCGGAAATAGCCCCTTACGATTGCCCTGAATTCCACCCAGGGCCCATCACTTTTACCTATCAGGGAATGGGAGGGGATCTATTTAGGCAGCGGATCCGTGTCATCTTCATATCCAATATGGATGGAACAGATCCAGCAAGCGTACAGTGATTTCCCAGATAACAAACTCAGCATGCAGAGCGCTACAGGCAGCAGAGAGAGACCCCCAGCCCTGCCGGGATACCCCTAGCACAGAGTCAGACACAGACCTGCAAACAGAAAAAAAAACAAAACAAAAAACTGGTGCCATCATCATGAGCCAGGCCTGGCAGAGGAGCTTATCAGCCTTCAAAGCTACCAGGAAACGGCAGGGCCCAAGAGCCACATCCTCATGTCGCCACCATCTCGCTTTCTGCATAAAGCAGTGTGCTGCTTACTGTGTGATTTTGGTTTTTGTTAAATTTGAGCTGAGCTGACACAGGGGGAAAAGTGGTGCCACTAACAGCAGAGCCTACAGTTTCATGTCCTTTGCTTTTTGGGATATTGTAAAAGTTCTGCCTGCGGGTGGAGGAGAATATTCTTTCTGGGGGGTGAGGCTCAATAGTTTATTTTATTTATTTGCAGTTTTTATATACCGACATTTCTTTAGTAACCTTGTAACAACCTCACATCGGTTCACAATCAACAGATTGTTCACAATTAGCTCTCTCTCTTGCTCCTTTGGGCTCAGCCCAGCGATCACAGTGCCTGTCCTCAGCTGGGGGCCACAAACGATGGCTCCCTCCAGAACTTGCCTAACGCGGGTTCTCTGCCTGGCCAGTGGGTGTCGCTTCAGCTGCATCCTCAGCCCAGGCTGACCTGGGGAGTGGAAGCCCAGCACAGGAACTGAACCCAGGTCGCTCTGCATGGTGTGCACACAGCACTCGCTGCTGGAGCCTCCAGGCCAGCCCTGAGCCCCATGTGGTGTTTTTCTCAGAAATACAGAATGGGAGAACTACCTTATGCTTTGATAATGCTTATTTTGTGTAAGACTGAGGTTTGTCTTTGAATTCTCATGGGGACCTGAGCTCATGTCCCATTGGTTTAGGAGGACAGGATGCAGGGAGAGCAAACAGGGGTTTTGTTTTTTTTGTGCTACTTTGAAAGAAAAGGAGGTGATAGCCTCCTGAGAGTGACGGAGCTGCCATCCTCATGAGCATCAAGATGGAAAAGCTTTGAAGGAAGCAGAGATCGAATGTGACCAAGTTTGGCTCTCACACACAGACAACACACCCACAGAATTGTGGTACAGCAGAACAGGGGGTTTAATAGGTAGAGGAGGGTGCATCAGTGATTTGGGAACATAAATAATATGCATGCAAATATAATTTAAGGATAACCAGACTAACAGTCAATTGGGTATAAACATCATTCAAACTTAACCTGAAACAAGTATAATTTGAACATAAACAGAATAAAGCACAGTTAATGTTACAGGAGTTTAGGTTTGGATGAGCCTATGAATTTCTGTATTTAAACCAACACCAGCTCCACCCCACCTCTCATATCTTTTACCCAGTTCTTCAGCCCTGTTCTTACCAAGGCTCTCTATACTGCTCCCAAATACGTTTGCATTTTGTTACTGTGCTGGCCTCTGCCATCTCCATTTGTAGGCTGTGCCAGGTTGTGTCATCTTCTTACAAATCCCATACACTTCATCAGATATCCAGGCCCCCTCCCATGTCTATCCATCAAGCTTCGTAATAATCCAAAGAGCCACAAACATTAGCGAGCCTCTGAACATCCAGGAACCACGTCAGCAGAAAGGGACCATACTTGATCCTCCGAGTCTGTCCCTCCCCCACTAAGGTCCCCCCCGTGTGCCTGTCCCATGCACGCTTGAATTCTGTCACTGTTTTGGCTCTGACGGAGCCTGTTCCAGGTGTCCGCCACCCACTTGGTGAAAACCATTTTCTCACATTCCTTCTGAGCCTCGCGCCCTTCAGCGTTTCATTCTATGTAAAAGGCTTCCTGTTGGTGCTATAGCAAAGCCTGCTCCCCTCTCGAGTACATTTTTAGCTCATTCAGTCCCTCTGCGTCTGCTTATAGTGCAGGTGGTCCTTCACTGAATTGCCTCGTCCATGTAATTATGTAGATACGATCCCCAGAAATAAGGAGAAATTTAAACTTACTGCTTAATGTAAGCTCACCCTTTCTTCCCAGTGAAAGAAGCAAGGGGGGATACCAGAGAACAGAAGAACCTGTTCACGATCTGCATAAGGATATGAGCTTATTTTAGTTTTCTCTCTTCTTGCGATTTGCCTTTTTTGACGCTCGTAGATAAAGGTAGTGAATAAAGGAGGAGCAGAGTGCAGTAGTACAGAGAAAGGGAGCTAGGGCAATCGGCTACCGACTATACACCCGGTTATCCCAGAATATATAGGCCGACATCAGAAAAAGAAGGAAGACGATACCTGCCTCCACCTACCAGCGAGTGAGGGTATTCCCCATTTGTCAGGGCTGGTCTGTCAAGACTGAAAGGAAATTAACTGGTAAGTTTTAACTTTAGCATTCCTCTTCATCCTGCAGACCAGTCCAGACAAATGGGACCTGCGCCTACCCCAGGTGGGATGAGGCAACAATGGCCCCTAAAAGCTTTCTACCAAAGGCTGCCCTCTCTTCTGCTTGTAGGCCCAGCCTATAATGCGCTTTTTTTTTTTTTTTTTAATAAATGAATGTAAAGACGATCCTGTAGCTAGCTGCCCTGCAAACACCCCGTGGAGACGCTAGCTTGTGTTCTGCCCACGATGCGGACTGGGACCCCATCAAATGGGTCTTTAATTTGGGTGGCACTTACCTGCCTCCCTCAGCGTAGGCCGTTATACTCACTTTCTTGATCTGCCTTGGAGTGGACGCTTTTGACACTGCCTGGCCTTTTCTTTGGCCCCCATTCAGGACAAACATTCGTCATGACTTCCTAAAATCATTTGTAACCTTAAGATATCGCGGCAGAGCTCTCCTGACATCTAGTAGATGCAGGCTTTTCTTCATTCCAACCCACTCTGATCTCCTGAATGCTGGAAGGGATATTTCCTGCCTGATAGGGAACTCCGACACCATCTTAGGCAGAAAGGCCAGGACTGTGACACTGTCCCAATTGAATGTCAAGTAGGGATCCCCACACGACAATGCCTGCAGCACCAAAACCCTTCTGGCTGAACAGATTGCCACCAAAAATGTCTTCCATAGCAAATCCTTTATCGATCTTTCTCTTAGGAGTTCAAAAGGTGCCTTTGTAAGGGCCTCAGTTCCAGGTTAAGGTCCCATGCTGGCACTATTTGCTAAGTCAAAGAACACACATATTTTACTGCCCTGAGAAAACAAAACACATCCGGATTCCTTCTACTTGGCCCCTAAAGCACGTTAATGCTGCTACCTGTACTTTCAATGAATTCAATAGCAAACCCTTGTTCAAGCTTTCCCGCAGGAAGTCCAGAATTGTTTGCACCTGTGTCTCGACAGAGCGGCACCTTTCTCCCTGCACCAAATCTGAAAGCTTCCAGACCCCAGATATACCAAGCTCATGGATCCTTTTCTCACTCTCCAAAGGGCTGAGACTTCTGCATCCGAGTACCCTCTGTTTCTCAGCTTTCTCCTTTGAATAGTAAAGTTGTAAGAAAACAAGGACTGGGATCTTCCATCCTCATCAGACGCTGGTGGTGAAGGCCACCGGTGTTTGCTAATCTGGGCGGCCTTTCCCTGTTCAGTCTTATCAGGTCTGCAATACCATACGTATGCTAGAATGAGCTAGATATCCTGGACTGCTAACCTGCGGCGTGTCCTTCAAATCACTGGCCAAGGAGGGAACACGTAAAGTAGTTTGTTCATCAGCCACATCTGAATCGGCGCATCTATCACTTCTGAACCTTTCTCTCGGGTTCGTCTGAAAAATGTTCTGGCCTTGGCATTCTGATGGGTTGCCATCGGCGACCAGTGCGGCTACCCCCAGCTCTCTACTATGCCCACCAATACGTTCCTGCTATATGGCTCGTCATCAGCCCTTTCCGCTAGACTTCTGCCCAGCTCATTAGGCTCCTTGTGACCTTGGCCAAGTCACGTCTCTCTCCCTTGCCTCAGGTACAACTTTAGATTGTAAGCCCTCAAGGGGATAGGGCAATACCTACAGTACCTGAATGTAATCCACTTTGAAGTGCCAGAAAAAAAAGTGGAATATAAATAAAAATTGTAATTGCAGGCTTCCCATCTTCTCTGTGGGTTCCAGGTGCCCCTTGCTGTTGACATATGCTACTGCCGTAGCACTGTCCAATTCAGCCTGTCTCCTCACCCTGTTGAGAAAGCTGTCAAGTGCCAGATTGATCGTCCAGGAGGCTTCCCTTACCAACCACATGCTCTGTGCTATTTGCCCTTCACAATGGGCCCCTCCAGCCCAGCATGTTGGCATCAGTCATCAATATCACCTATTTTGGCAGATCCAAGTTAACAAACTGACATCGTTCAACCACCACTGGAGACTCTTCCTTATCTCCTCCGGTAGAACAAACCTCTTTTTGTAACTCTGATGCTGTGAGGACCACCGTGCTAATAATGCCTTTTGCAAAGGATGCATGTGTGCCCTCGTCCAGATGACCAGATCCATGGCAGGAGCCATTGATCCTAGCACTTGCAGATAGGCCCTCACCTTGGGCTTCCTGATTACTACCAATTTATTCACCTGGGCCTACAGCTTCGAGATTCTCTCTTGGGTCATGACGGCCTTCCTTAACTTCGTATCCAAGCCTGCCCCCAGATAAACCAGAGACGGTAAAGGCTGTAAACAACCCTTGGACTCGTTCACTACCCACTCCAATGTCTCCAAGAGCTGTCTTGCCCTCAAGGTGGACTGCTTGCTCCCTAGGCTCAATTTGGCCCTTACCAGCCAGTCATCAAAATAGGGGAGACCAAAATCCCTTCTTTCCTTAATGCCGTTGCCACTACTACCATAACTTTGGTAAAGGTGTGTGGTGCTATGGCCAGATCAAAAGGCATAGCCTTGAATTGATAGTGATTCCCCAAGACTCAAGGGATTTACCCAGACAGTCTAAAAACCGCTTCCCTCAAACCCCTCCTTAAGAAACACAATTTAGACCCCAATGAATTAGTCAATTTCCGCCCCATCTCTAATCTCCCCTTCTTAGCCAAACTAACGGAGAAATTGGTAAATACCCAGCTTTCAGAGTATCTAGAAGATCACAACATCTTATACCATTCGCAATATGGCTTCCGCAAATCACGCAACATGGAAACCCTCCTCATCTCACTTACAGACCTTATTATCATGGGATTAGACAAAGGCCACTCCTTTATACTAGTCCTGTTAGACATTTCGGCGGCATTTGACACCATCAACCACTCCATCCTCCTGGATCGCCTAACAGACATTGGTATCTCCGGATCAGCCCACAGCTGGTTCAAGTCCTTCCTCTGCAATAGAACCTTTAAAGTCAAAATCAACACTAAAGAATCACCCTTGACAAAGTCCCCACTTGGTGTACCACAAGGATCCTCCTTATCTCTGACCCTTTTCAACATCTACCTCCTCCCCCTCTGCCAATTGCTAACTGATCTTAACCTTATCCACTACCTTTACGCAGACGACATACAGATTCTGATCCCTATAACAGAATCTATCTCAAAAGCTCTCACCCACTGGAAGAACTGCCTTCTATCACCAACCTTCTCAACAGCTTAAACCTGGTACTCAATACCTCGAAGACAGAGCTCCTCATCTCTTCAAACCAAGATAACGTCCCCCCACCGCCCCCTGATAACACCCATCTCACCCATACGCATGTAAGAGACCTCGGGGTAATTCTCGACAATCGACTAAACCTAAAGAAAATGGTCAACACCACAACCAAAGACTGCTTCTACAGACTCCAGGTTCTAAAACGACTCAAACCACTCCTATTTTTCTACGACTTCAGGACAGTTCTCCAATCCTCACTGTTTGCCAAAATTGACTACTGCAGCGCCGTCCTCCTAGGCCTCCCCAAATCTACCACCAAGCCACTGCAGATGATACAGAACGCCGCAGCGAGATTGCTGACCAACACTAACCGTGGAGAACACATCTCACCCATCCTCAGAAACCTACATTGGTTACCAGTTAAGTTCAGAATCCTGCACAAATCAATCACCTTAATACACAAATCCATCCACAACCAACTTCAACTCGACCTCGAAATCCCCTTCAAACTCCATTCCTCCAACAGACCAACTAGAGAAATTCACAAAGGCACCCTGCAATTTCCCCCAACTAAAGCCACTTGCCTCACCTCGACCAAAGACCGAGCCTTCTCGACAGCAGGCCCATCTATTTGGAATAACATCCCCTCAGACCTCGGATTGGAACCCTGCCTCTTAACATTTAGGAAAAAACTCAAGACGTGGCTGTTCCGCCAAGCCTTCTCAGATCCCCCAGATACACACTAGTTTGTCCTTATTCTCTGCCCGAACGATGGACTCTGGTACTTCTAAGCACATTTTATTTATTTATTTATTTATTTATTTCAAATTTTTATATACCGGCATTCGAGACAGCAGTCACATCATGCTGGTTCACATAAAACAGGGGTGCATAGTAAACAAAACTATAACAAAGGTGCTGAAAAGGCAGTTACATATAACAGGGTGATAATAACTTGGATGAGAAGGAAGAGAAAGGATAGGTTATTAATTTACATATGTAAAACAATAGAATGGATAACCAAGTTGTAGTTGGAGATTAGTTGACTATGTTGGCGTCCGGGAAGGCTTGTAAGAATATCCAGGTCTTTAGTCTTTTTTTGAAGGTTGAGATGCAAAGTTCTGTTCTGAGATTTGAGGGGATGGAGTTCCATAACGGTGGGATGGCTGTAGAGAAAGCCCGGTCTCTTAGTGTGCAGTGTCTGGTAGATTTGGACGGTGGTACCTGTAGCGATCCCTTGTATGCATCTCTTGTCGGTCTTGACGAATTGTGTAGTCGGAGGGGGATCTGTAGGTCGATGGGAGCCAGTTGGTGGGTGATTTTGTATGTGGTGAGAATGGCCTTGTATATTATTCTAAAGTGTATAGGTAGCCAATGGAGGCTCTTTAGTATGGGGGTTATGTGGTCCCTTCTCCTGGTATTTGTCAGAATTCGTGCAGCTGCATTTTGCACCATCTGGAGCGGTTTAGTGTATGAAGCGGGAAGGCCGAGTAGGATGGTGTTACAATAGTCTAATTTTGAAAAAATGATTGCTTGTAGAATGGTTCTAAAATCTTGGGCATGGAAAAGAGGTCTAATTATTTTCAGCACTTGTAGTTTGTAGAAACAATCTTTGGTGGTTTAACCTGTTTTTCTCTATTGTATTATATATATAATTACTGCCGGCTTTTAACCTCTCTTTCCAGCTGACTAAGCTTCCAAGTTCATACCCCCTTGTTTGAATGTAACTTTGCCTCTTCCACTTTATTTTGCTTATCTTATTCTAGTTGTCACTCCAGTTTTTTACCCTGTACGATGTAAACCGATCCGATATGGTTTTTGCTATGAAGGTCGGTATAAAAAAGTGTTAAATAAATAAATAAGACTGAGAACTTCAGATACCTCAGGTGTGCTTCTCTGGTGGGGATATACTTCTTCTAAATCTAGAGAGGTAAGGAACTCCCTTCTCATTACTGCCCCATCACTGACCTTAATGTTTCCATCCTGAGGTATCTGTTCACCCTTTTTAGATCTAACACCGGTAAAATGTGCCTTCTTGCTTTGGCACTATAAAGAAAATAATATAATATAATAATATCCCCTTCCCACTGTTGATTGAATGGCTCCTTTATTTGGGCTCTCCATGAGAACATTAGGTGTGTCAGGAATAGGGGCAACCAGTTCGATAGCACAGTCCTGTCGAATAATCTCTAGGACCCATATGCCCTTCATAATAAGTGTCCACTCCGTGTAAAACCTTGTTAGCCGGCTGCCTACTGGAGGAAGTGAAGCATGGACTTGGAAAACTTCATTTGGAACCTCTGAGAGGTCCTGTACCTTGGAAGGCTGTCTCTCTGCTTCCCTTCTGGCTCCCCCCAAAAATTGGCCTAACTTGGGTTCTCCTCTCTTGCACGACCCCCTAGTTGGCCTATATTGCCTTGAATCTTTGAGGTGACCCTTAAAGGTTTTTGCTGTCTCTCTGACTCGGTCTTCTGTCAATCTATGGAGTTTAGAATTTCCTAGGTTCTTTACCAATGTTTCTAGATCTTCCCCAAATAATAAGAGGTCTTTAGAAGGAAGCCTGCTTAGAAGGATCTTGGAGGATGAATCAGCTGCCTGCCTTCTTAGCCATAAGAACCTTCTTGCCAAAACTACTGCAACTACTTGCTTGAAGTCCTAATTAGATCATACAAAGTGTCCCCCATACACGCTCCCCAGAGTCTACTTTGGCAGTCTCCACATCTGCATCAGTATTTATGTCGCTTTTACCTACATGCCCTTGCTCTAAATGCATATCATTACCTGCCGAGAATGAGATAGGCTGGCCAACTAAAAGGACCTCTTTAGGAGAGATTGAGTCTTCTAGACTTGTGTGTCCTTGAGGGTTGCACCCCTTTCTACTGGAATTGTGGATTTTTTTCCTCGTCACTGCTGTGGCTGAATTGTCCACTTCCGGAATGTTAAATAACTGTTCTATCTCCTTCTGCTGCAGTGGATATAATCTCCCCATTGTATTTCCGGGTTTCCCATTCCACCATGATCATTTTCCTGATGACGAATGACGGGGGAAGGTTCTGGCTGGTTTCTTAATCCCAAGGATCGTATGCCCATGACCCCTACCCTCCTCGGTTAAGTCTATTGACTGTTCTACTTCTGTCAGATCCTCCTTTTTCAAAATCCTAACTGCAACATTGTTGCCTTCTTGCAGGTCACCTTCTCTCTGTAAATCCTCCCCAAGCGCTGAGGATTTTTCAAGTCCTCCATGCTGTGATTCTGAGGGCTATAGCAGGAGGAGGAGAGGCTCTGTGAAAAATCTGGGGAACGGGTTACTTCTTTCCTCAGTTGGGGCCTTTTAGCTCTTGCCTCCTTTTCCCCGGGGGCACACAGGGCCTCTGTTTTCAATCGTGATCCTTGTTTTTCATCTCCCTGCATTCCTTGTGCATCAGGACAATGAACTCCATGAGGAATCCATTTCTCCCTCACTTGTCTCCTAGGCCCGGGTCCCCAACTTCAATGCCCACCTGAAAAGACCTACCTTGCAATCAGCGTCAGCATTGCTGGGGTCTTTTTCCTGGGTGTCACACCCCCCCCCCAGACTTCCCGCTCCTCCCCCAATGACGTCTTTCACATCTATCCCACTGCTCCGGCCTCTGCTGTGCCCTTTCGCACCTGTTTCTCTCTAGAAGCCCCAGGTGCATTGTGGACTCTTTGCCTCCAGCTCTTTCCCCTTTTTTTTTTCTATCCCCTCATTGCCACCACCACAGCTGAAGGCAGAGAACTACTGACTATGCACTCTGCTATCCCAGAATATATAGGCTGACGTCAGAAAAAGAAGACATTCTCTGTCTCCATCTAGTGGTGAATGAGTGTATATTCCTATTTGTCTGGACTGGTCTGCAGGAGGAAGAGGAAACAGTTCTCAAGTTGGAGTCTTACCAAAGACCTGCAGAGAGCTAATATTACTTCCATCTTTCTCCAAGGGATAACTCTTTAGGCACTCAAGTATACTATTAGTTTTCACAAAGTCTTTGTCACATAAGACTGGCTACCCCTGAGGTGAACAGAGATGATGCACTCAGGTTTGTTTCCTGTTTAATGATTGCTAGATTGCCCCTCCAAAAAGATATTTGGCTCTTGGAGTCTTTGGTTTAGTCTCCAGAAAAACTGAAGCTATCTGATAAGGTCTCTGGATTAATCAACCTTTCATGTCTCACTTCAGTATAAGCCCACTAAATTAGCATTTCATAGGAGGTTCTTCAAGTGACCCTTCTTGGGGGAAACCAGGGAGCTTAGGTTAAGAACATAAGATATGCCATACTGGGTCAGACTAAGGGTCCATCAAGCCCAGCATCCTGTTTCCAACAGTGGCCAAGCCAAGTCACAAGTACCTGGCAAGTACCCAAACATTAAACAGATCTCAAGCTACCTTTGCTTATTAATTAATAGCAATTTATGAATTTTTCCTCTAGGAACTTATCCAAAACTTTTTTAAACCCAGTTACACTAACTGCCGTAACCACATCTTCTGGCAATGAATACCAGAGCTTAACTATGTGCTGAGTGAAAATAATTTTCTTCAATTTGTTTGAAATGAGCCACTAGTTAACTTCATGGAGTGCCCCTATTCCTATTATATGAGAGAGTAAATAACCAATTTACATTAACCTGTTCAAGTCCTTTCATGATTTTGTAGACCTCTATCATAGCCCCCCTCAGCCGTCTCTTCTCCAAGCTGAACAGCCCTAACCTCTTCAGCCTTTCCTCATAGGGGAGCTGTTCCATGCCCCTTATCATTTTGGTCGCCCTTCTCTGCACTTTCTCCAATGCAACCATATCCTTTTCAAGATGTGGCAACCAGAATTGCACACAGTGTTCAAGGTGCGGTCTCACCATGGAAAAATACAGAAGCTTTATGTATTGCTTTTGTATACCGTCATTCTGTGACCAATCATAACGGTTTACAATAAGTAAAATAATAAAATCCTAAATTAAATTTTCAAAACATATCGTGACAAAGTAAAAAAATTTCAAAACATTAAGAAAATGATATAAAACCAATTATAAAATAGATCAAAAGTGACATAAACCAGATAAAAGATGCATGCCTCAATCGTCAGAAATCGATTTAGCTTCCTTGCCTTAATAGATAATAGCCAATTAATCAGATCCTTCAAAAGCCTTTTTAAAAAGCCAAGTTTTTAGATTTTTCTTTTTAAATCATAAAATCTGTCTGCAGCCTTAAATCAGTAGGTACAGAGTTCCATAGCTTAGACCCTGCTATTGAAATGGTTCTTTTCCTCACCTCACTCAGATGTGCAGTTCGTACTGAGGGGACAACCAAAAGGCCTTTATTTGTCGATCACAAATTTCTCTGGGGGGTGTAAAATCGCATTGAGCCATTCTGTTTCACCGCCATTAATACATTTGTGTAATAGAGAAAGAACTTTAAAATCAATCCTAAACTTTACTGGCAGCCAATGCAGTGAGACTAAAATTGGTGTAACACGGTCAAACTTTCCTCACCCAGTCAAGTAGTGCTCTGTAATAGCTGCAAAGGTCTAAGTGTACTTGCAGGTAAACCAAATAAACAGCGGTACAGTAATCTAAACTGGAGAATATTAGAGTTTGAAGTACTGTACGAAAGTCTTCGTGAGTGAGGAATGGTGTTAAATGTTTTAATGTGTGTCGTTTGTTATAGCCATCTCTAATTTTCAGACCTTTTTCATATTCAGGTCGCTATCGATTGTTATTCCCAAGTCGCGTGCATGACTGACTAATTCAGTTTGCATGGAGTCCAATTTAAAATGCAGAGAGTTGGTTTTGAAAGCTTAATGACATCCACCATTTTATTCGCCATTCCCTTCCTAATAATTCCTAACATTCTGTTTGCTTTTTTGACTGCTGCAGCACACTGAGCCGACGACGATTTTAAAGTATTATCCACTATGACGCCAAGATCTCTTTTCTGGGCGGTAACTCCTAAGGTAGAACCTAATATTCAGGCCAATTCAATATAAAGTGCGGGAGAGCCAGCGCTGCGTTTTGAGCGCCTGCTCTCCCGACCCGTGCCCAGGTACCTCTCCTGGGTTCGCGATTCTCTATTTAAATTAGGGCCCATGCTAATAAGGAGGTGCTAGGCACAATAGTGTATTCCTAGTGCCTCCTTATTAGCAGAAGCGGCAGCTGTCAGCGGGTCAAACAACTGATGCCGGTAAAATTAAGCGTCGATTGGTGAACCCATGGACCGGCGGACAGATTTTTTTTATTTTTGGGGCCTCCAACTTAAAATCACTATGATATTAACTTGGACAGTGTACAGAAAAGCAGTTTTTTCTGCTTTTCTGTACACTTTCCCGGTGCTGTCCATGATTAACGCCTACATAGATTTCTTTTACTTTCAGTATCCCGGGCAACTAACTAATAGGCTCATCAACATGCATTTGCATGTGATAAGCGCTATTAGGTTTTGCGAGTTTGGCCACGTGTTTTCAAGGCGCTATTAGCCCTTACAGTATAAGGAGTAATAGACGCACGTTGAAAACACGCAGCCAAACAGGTGCTAAACGGTGCGCTCAGCCGAGCACACTGTACTGAATCGGCCTGATTGTATAACTACAGCAAGGGATATTTTTCCCTATATGCATCACCTTGCACTTGTCCACATTAAATTTCATCTGCCATCTGGAAGATGATACTCTGCAATTTATCACAATCTGCAAATTTGATCACCTCACTTGTCATACCCCTTTCCAGATCATTTATATATTAAAAAGCACCAAGTACAGATCCTTGTACAAAGTCATTGATTACCTTTTCCCACTGTGAAAACAGACTATTTAAGCCTACTCTGTTTCCTGTCTTTTAAGCAATTTGCATTCCACATAAGGACATCACCTCCTATCCCATGACTTTTTAAGTTTTCTTAAAAGCCTCTCATGCAGGACTTTGTCAAACGCCTTCTGAAAATCCAATACACCACATCTACCAGTTCACCTTTGTCCATGTTTATTCACACCTTCAAACAAATGTAGATTTGTCAGGCAAGACTTCCCTTGGGTAAATCCATGCTGGCTGTGTCCCATTAAGCCATATCAATCTAAATGTTATGTGATTTTATTCTTTATAACAGTTTCTACAACTATTCCCAGCACTGAAGTCAGGATCACCGGTCTAGTTTCCCAGATCACTCCTGGAGCCCTTTTTAAATATCAGGGTTACACTGGCTACCTTCATTCTTCAGGTGCAACAGATGATTTTAATGATAGGTTACAAACTAATTGTAATATTTATAAACTTCTAAGTGCTGGCCTAGGCCCTCTGCTCCTACTGGGAATGTGGTCTTAAGACCGAAGGCTTTTGGAGTTATTTTACCCCAAAAGAAAGGCAAATTCTTATTCCTATGGGATGTTGTAGGGCTGCTTCTCTTCCTGCTGGCAGGAAGAAGGATGGCTCTTAAAGAAAGATTCTTTAAAAAAATGTTATCACCAGGCTTTCCTATACCAGGGGAGGTGTTATGCTGAAAAGTGCAAAATATTTTATGCCAGAAGTTATAAATTACGAGTGTACTGATGTTATAAGTGGGCTGCTACTTCCTAATTAACATGTTTGCAGGTATGGCCTACAGTTCTTTCAGTTCTGTTTCTTTGTATCAGAAAAGAGTCCATTTCTAGGGAAGCCGGAGTCTCACTGCAGTGTATTCTCTACCCCGCGATTGCTCTTTTCTTTACATCGCTCCTTATACAGTTTTTAGATAATACTCTTTTTTTTCTACTCCTGGCCAAGTTATTCCAATGCTAAACTGTGGTTAATCAGGTGTATCTCCCGGTTCTACTCAGATTAGGGAGCCACTCCAGACTGAAGGGTGGAACAATATTCTACCTGCAAAACTCCATTTTCCTCCCTGGGAAGTCAGCACCCAGCTCCCTCCCCGCACGCTTACGCCCTCACCCCTACGGCTTCAGAGCGAATGCGCGTTTCTCTTTCCGGTCAGCGCTCGGGAAGACGCACGCACGCCCCGTCACGTGACCCGGCGACGCCTGCGCACTGCAGCGCTTGCCGGTCTCTCTCTCTCTCTTTCCCCGCCCCCTCTCCGGGCGGCCGCCGTCGTTGCCCTGGCTACGCCGAGCGCCGCATCGCGTTGCCAGGGAGACAGCAAGATGGCAGCGTTCTGCGTGCGGGCTCAGTAACCGCCGGCTGGGCACCGGGCGGGAGGCGCAGAGCGGAGGGTGCGAGGACATCGGGGCAGTCCCCGTGAGAGAGAGAGAGAGAGCGCGGGGCGCGCAGCCTGGTCCGGCCGGTACTGCCCAAACATGCCTTTCCCGGGAGTACATCCTATGCAGAGCAGGCAAACGCAGGGCTGCTGCTCCCTCCCCAAAGAGGTACAAATCACCACGAATCCGAAAGGGCAAGAGTTTGACTTCACAGCTCCTGCTTCACTGGCGGACTGGAGGGGCCCAGGCCGGGGGAGGGAGTCTGATCCATCGCTCAACGGCGACTCCTAGTGGCCGCGCTCGGGGTGCGGTCCTAGGCAGTTATAACTGAAGATTCTTAGCACAACTCAATGCATGGAAACAAGCAAAGTTATTTCAAAGAAATATATAAGGCGACACCTATTTATTGGATTAACTTAACTCAAGTCCTGATAAGCTTACAGGAGCTAATACTCCATCTGATCAAATCAAAATAAGCCTTATTAATGTATTGGTAGATTCCTTTAAGAAATAGATATCACTTTGTCTCTCTGTATTTTTAAATATGTATATATAACTTAACAATTTTTTTTATGCATTTTAAAACAAATCAAATATGAAAACATTTGAAAGAAAAACAGGCATTATGCAAATTACGAGTCATAAAGGCCGGAAACATCCAATGCTTTTGTCCTTTGAACAGAAAGTAAAGGCCGAAAATGTTATTATGGTCTTGCAAAAAGACAAAAGTCACAAGTATTGTAGCTCATCCATTTTCTTCAGAATTCTCCAAGAAAGTTGATAGATCAATAGGGACTTCCATTGAAAGAGCTCCAGTAGCTCTCTTAGGAATAGGAACATAGAAACATTTCTCAAAAGGTGGCAAACAGCTTCTGGAATTTGCAAAACCTCGCTTAGATATGATGTAAAAAGCTCAGATGGAGAAATTAAAACCATATGAGGAATATTAAGCACTCTCAGATTTAAAGATTTAAGAGAGTTTCTTATTCTCTCCTGGAGGCATTCCCGGGTTTCTTTTTCTGACTAAAGTCACAAATCCTAGAATGCCTCCAGATGGGAGTACACATATAAATGTCTGCAGCAGTCTTTTGAATTGAGGATGACATTTATTTATTTATTTATTTATTTATTTATTTTAAGTTTTCTACACCGGCATTCGCGATGAGTATCGCATCATGTCGGTTTACAATTAACAAGTGAAGAGGTAACAAGAGGTCATAAATAACAATAAATAACAAAAATTAAAAAAGGTAGTAGTAAAGTAACAATATACAAGTGAAAGTTAAGGGTTGCAGTTACAATAAAACAGGGTAGTAATAACTTGGAACAGAGAAAAGAAGCTGGGGTTTTTAACTAGATACATATGATACATATATGCATATCAATGCATTTGAGGTAATAACGAATTGCCCTAATGCTGTGGAGTTAATTTCTATGTTAAGGTAAAGTCAGAGTGATTAGTCATTCATTTGCTTGGTGCATCTTCAAATAACTGAGCAACCCAATTCTGGATGCGTGCTTTCTTTGGCAATAGGGGCATGTTATTGTTAAAGAAAGTGAAATTTGCAGCCCTGGGCTGGTCTCCTTCTCCTTCCTTGGCTGCTGCTATTTTGCCTCAATGTCGAGTAGTTGGGCCTTCAAATGGCGTGCACTTTAACGGCCCAGATGGCACGTCAAACAATTATTTATTTATTTATTTGTAGATTTTTATATACCGACAGTATGGGAACTTCACATCGGTTTACATAGAACTGAGAGTAACACGCTTTACAGAGAACAAAGAACAAAGATAGGAAACAAGCTTTGCATGGAACTATGTACAGCATTATGAGCAGCATAAAGGAAAATAATCTATGTACAGCACTTGTTGGTGTCAGTATCTCTGTGCTTGAGAAGGATCAAGATTGTGTATTTATACTGTTTGTTTTGGCCGCCTTTAGAGAATTGGCCAACAGAGAGCTGGGAGACCAGAACCTAGTGAGGGAGGCAATATGTAGGAATCTGGACACAGTAACCCAGCCATCATAACTGATTTCTCAAGGTCGAGGCTTCAGCCCTGGTGAATACTGTTTCATGGAGGACATGCACACTGGTCAAGTAGTCCCCACATTTGATCCCCAGAATTGAATGCAAGCACTACTGGTGAAAACGTTCGGGAATCTTAATAGTTAGTAATAGTAAACATACACTTTCCTCTTCAGTAAAGAACACTGGACAGCAGGACACCTTCATAAAACAAAGATTTCTGTTGACTTCCAAAGATCTTTGTTTTCAAGATATCTTATAACCTGAAGATGGAGGTATTAGTACAGTTGACCCAGTACAATATTTCCTTGTCAGTGGTAGCTTGTTGAGAAAGATGACTGTCAAGATATGGAAAGTACTTCCTGTACTCCAAAGCCTCCCCATTTACATAAATGGCTATGATAGAGGTCTTTAAGATCATGAGAGGTCTTGAACGAGTAGATGTGACTCGGTTATTTACACTTCGAATAATAGAAGGACTAGGGGGCATTCCATGAAGTTAGCAAGTAGCACATTTAAGACTAATCGGAGAAAATTCTTTTTCACTCAACGCACAATAAAGCTCTGGAATTTGTTGCCAGAGGATGTGGTTAGTGCAGTTAGTGTAGCTGGGTTCAAAAAAGGTTTGGATAAGTTCTTGGAGGAGAAGTCCATTAACAGCTATTAATCAAATTTACTTAGGGAATAGCCACTGCTATTAATTGCATCAGTAGCATGGGATCTTCTTAGTGTTTGGGTAATTGCCAGGTTCTTGTTGTTATGGGAGTCTCTGTTTAGTGGACCCTTAGACTGACCTGCAGGAGACTGGGAAAAGATGGTCAATGTCTCTAGTATATGGCAGGCCGGGAGGCAGATGTTCTGGCTGGACGTAGATGCTCTTCACCCTGGAAGCTGGTACTCCCCCGGGAGGAGCCCATAGGAGCCCAACCGCTGGGATTTAGGTGGCTTCACCCTTGGAAGCTGAAGCCCCCCCCGGGAGGGGCCTGGCCGCTGGGACTTAGGCGGTAGTGGATCAGGACTGGGAACTGGAACCAGACTAGGACAGTAGGTCAGTACTGTAACGGGGATCGGGTTCTGGAACCAGGCAGGAACTGTAGCGACTCGGGTACTGGAACCAAGCAGGAACTGTAGCAGGCAGGCAGGAACCAAGCAGGTACTGTAGCAGGCAAGCAGGAACGGAGCAATAAGCAAGGCAGGTCGCTCCGGGGCACAGCGCAACAGGGATCCGGTAGGTAAGCCCGTTGCAAGGCAAAGACTGGGTGGCCACGGCCGGCTTATCAAGGCTGCGGCGTCCGACGTCAGGGATTGGGCGGAGTCACCACTGGCGGGAAACGGCCTAGAAAAGCGTCCAAGTGGCGCGCGCGCCTAGAGACAGGGCGTCCACAGAAGGCTTTCCGGCGGCGCGGCCCTCGCAGGAACGCCGCCGAACAGGCCAGGAACTAGGCCAACGAAATCGGGAACAGGTCCAGGAACACGGAGGTAAGGGTCTGGTCGCGGCACTTGGTTTGGCCTCTGTTGGAAACAGGATGCTGGGCTTGATGGACCCTTGGTCTGACCCAGTATAGCAATTTCTTATGTTTTTATGTTCTCCCCCCCCCCATCTGGTTGCCACATCTCAAAAAAGATATAATTGCGATGGAGAAGGTACAGAGAAGGGCAAGCAAAATGATAAAGGGGATGGAACAGCTCCCCTATGAGGAAAGGCTGTAGAGGTTAGGGCTGTTCAGCTTGGAGAAGAGACGGCTGAGGGGGGATATGATAGAGGTCGTTAAGATCATGAGAGGTCTTGAACAAGTAGATGTGAATCGGTTAGTTACAATTTTGGATAATAGAAGGACTAGGGGGCATTCCATGAAGTTAGCAAGTAGCACATTTAAGACTAATCGGAGAAAATTCTTTTTCACTCAACGCACAATAAAGCTCTGGAATTTGTTGCCAGAGGATGTGGTTAGTGCAGTTAGTATAGCTGGGTTTAAAAAAGGTTTGGATAAGTTCTTGGAGGAGAAGTCTATTAACGGCTATTAATCAAGTTTACTTAGGGAATAGCCACTGCTATTAATTACATCAGTAGCATGGGATCTTCTTAGTGTTTGGGTAATTGCCAGGTTCTTGTAGCCTGGTTTTGGCCTCTGTTGGAAACAGGATTCTGGGCTTGATGGACCCTTGGTCTGACCTAGCATGGCAATTTCTTATGTTCTTATGTTCTTATTGTTTCTCCAGCACCCGCTGTTTATGCAACTCAAAAGTCCTCAAGACCTTTCTCCTCCCAAAGCTCTCTTCTCTTTCCAGGCTTCTGCCATGGGCTAAACCGCTGTGACCGGGAAAACAGACCCATGGTGCCTGCAGCGCTCTTCTGCCTTGATACTACCTGTGGAAGGCAGGCAATCAAATGCAGAGAAATGTGAATGTCGGTGTTAATCTCATGAATATTCATTGTTGGGGGAACAGGGATGCAGCTGTGCTAATGCAGGCTAGTAGAGGACCTTTCTTAGGTGCTCCCTTTGGGCCTCACCTTGCAGTGCTCAGCATTTCCTTTGCATTTTGGCTCTCCAGCCTGATCCCACTTTTGTTGTCGGTCTCTCCTTTCCTTGAAATTAATGTTCCCTGTACGTACTGGATCAGTCCAGACTCCTGGGTTATGCCTCCGCACCAGCAGGTGGAGACAGAGCAAAACTTGACAAGCTCCGCTGTATATGCCAGGGTGCCACCCACAGCCTGCCAGTATTTCTCTGTCTCCAGCAGATGGTACGGGTGCATAGCTCACAGCTTGGATAAAAAAAAAAAAAAAAGAGGGTTTGGGGACTCGGGAAATTGAGACTAGATAGTCAGTATGATTTTTTTCTTACTGTTTACTTTCTCCTTTCAATTAAGTTTACAAAAAAAATAAAATAAAAAAAAGCTCTAGTCTTCTGTTTTGTTCTCACAGGGTAGTAGAGGAACGGTCTGTGCTCCCAGGGGGTTGCCAGGTCCTGAGAGGGCTATCCCCCCTGGTCGAGCAGATTGCTGGGGCTCACTCACCCCAGCTGGCCCGATCCAGCACTCATCAGGGGACAGCGCCAGTGAGGTAAAAAAAAAATAATTTTTAATTCTTTTGCTGCAATCTTCCGAACTCTGCGCGGTCGCGATTTTTACCCGATCCTCCCCCCCTCTCTCCTGGCAAGCGTTTCTTGGATTTTCGCGTTTTTTTGTCAGGGTTAGCAGGGGCAGGCATGCCACGTGGCATGGCCTGCACGGCCTGCGGATCCGGGAGAACGTGCCTCTCGCGGGATGGGCTGTGTTCAGCCTGCATCCCGGAAGGCGAGGGACCGTCGGGGGGGTGTTAGTTCGGCGGACGTCATTAGCGATTGCGGTTGGAATGCGATCTTCGCAGGTCTCCAAGCCACCCAGGAGGAGCGCGGGAAACCCCGCCATTTTGCCACCAGACCCCGTTGTTGTTGGGCCAAACGTGGAGGGGCCCAGGGACTCCTCCCCCTCCCTCTCCCCGCAATGTCCAGCTTCACGGCCGACTTCCCCTACAGCAGCTGCAGGGAGGGGGACGGCACAGGATACAGAGCTGCTCTCGGCTCGCCACTCTGCTCAGCCGCTCGGACTGCCTGCCCTCCCGCGCTATCGGCGCTGGTTGCAACCGGACAATCTGCTACAGGGGGTATCGATTGTGGCCCTGGACTGGACAGTGGTCACCACAGTCGTGAGCCTCTCCGGCTGGGGGACGGTATGTTTACGGCAGTCAGTGCAGGGGCGCTGGTCCACGACCGAGTTGCGCTGGTCGATCAATCTCTTGGAGACCAGGACGGTGCGCCTGGCATTACGGGCATTCCTACCCCTAGTTCAGGGGAAATCGGTCAGGGTCCTGTCCGACAATGCGACCACCGTGGCCTATATCAATCGTCAGGGGAGGACTCGGAGTCGCGCAGTGGCCTTAGAAGCCCGGCTACTAATCTAGTGGGCGGAGAGGCACCTTCTCAGCATCACCGCATCTCACATCTCAGGTGTAGACAACATTCATGCGGACTTTCTGAGTCGTCACCAACTAGATCCAGGAGAGTGGGAACTGGCGGACGAAGCCTTCCAGCTCATCTGCGACAGATGGGGACAGTTGGCCATGGATCTGATGGCGACCTTTAGGATTGCCATCAGATCCTTCGTCCGCCACAGATAACCAGGGGCGGAGGGGATGGACGCCTGGCGCTTCCCTGGCTGATGTCAATCCTCCTGTATGTTTTTCCTCTGTGGCCTCTCATAGGCAAAGTTCTGCGTCGCATAGAAAGCCATCCCACAGAGGTTATCCTGGTGGCTTCGAAGACCGTGGTTTGTGGATCTTGTGAATCTGACATTGGAAACGCCGCTCCATCTCCGGCAGTACCGAATCTTCTTCATCAGGGTCCCGTCTGTTTCAATCAGGTAGATTGCTTTTGTCTAATGGCATGGCTTTTGAAAGGCGCCGTTTGAAAGGCAAAGGTTATTCGGATGCGGTGGTAGCCACCCTCTTGCAGTCTCGCAAGGTGTCGACTTCTCTGTCCTATATGCGCGTGTGGAAGGTCTTTGAGTCCTGGTGTGTTTCTCGAGCGATTCGGCCTACCTGGGCTACTATTCACGATATCTGGCCTTTCTCCAGGAGGGTTTGGCTAAGGGGCTATCCTGTCTTTCCTTACGAGTACAGGTAGCTGCCCTTGGTTGCTTGTGTGGTTCGGTGGACGGGGGGTCGTTGGCATCTCATCCTGATTTGATTCGATTCCTGAAGGGGGAACACATTTGCGTCCACTGATTGGGTCACCTTGTCCTTCCTGGAACTTAAATCTGGTACTCAAGGCCCTGTGTGAGCCCCGTTCGAACCGCTGAAGAGAACCACCTTGAAGGATCTCACGTTGAAAGTAGTATTTTTGGTGGCGATCACCTCCGCCAGGAGAGTTTCTGAACTTCAGGCCCTATCCTGTAGGATATCCTTCTTGCGGATCTCTGAGTCTGGGGTTAGTTTCCGAACTGTTCCTTCCTTTCTTCCCAAGGTAGTGTCGGCTTTTCATCTGAATCAGTCGGTGGAACTTCCAGCGTTTCCCCATCTCGAACGCTCGGATAAGTCCTCCAAGGAATTGAAGAAGTTGGACGTGTGTAGGGTTCTCTTACGCTATTTTGAAGTTACTAATGGTTTCCGTGTGTCGGATCATCTCTTTGTTCTTTGGAAAGTCCCAAAAAGGGTAATATGGCCTCTAAGACAACCATATCGCGCTGGTTGAAGGAAACTATAAATTCTGGTATCTTCTGGGGGGTTGACCACTACCTTTAGGGCTGAAGGCGCACTCCACACGTTCACAGGCAGCGTCCTGGGCGGAGTGTCAACAGATCTCTCAGCTAGAGATCTGCAGGTCAGCAACTTGGAAATCATTGCACACGTTCGCACGTCATTATCGTCTGGACGTGCAGGAATCCAGAGAGGGAAATTTTGGAGCAGGCATGTTGAGAGCGGGCCTCTCCATTTCCCACCCCAAGTAGTGAGCTCTGGTACATCCCAGGAGTCTGGACTGATCCGGTACGTACAGGGAAAAGAAAATTAGGTCTTACCTTCGATAATTTTCGTTCCTGTAGTACCAAGGATCAGTCCAGAGTCCCGCCCTATACTGCAGTACGTTTGGAGAGTCCGCTGTTCTGGGCAAATATTTTGCTCTTGGCAACATTTTTAAATCTGTTTCCTTTCATTTGTCTGGGTCAGGTTCTTGTTGGGGGAAGTGACCCGAGGGTTTCCCGGTTGATCTTCATGTATATGGTTAGTTTACATAGGGGAACTCTACTGCTTTGACATTGCGTAATACTGACAGGCTGTGGGCGGCACCCTGGTATATATGGCAGAGCTTGTCAAGTTTTGCTCTGTTTCCACCTGCTGGTGCGGAGGCATAACTCAGGAGTCTGGACTGATCCTTGGTACTACAGGTACGAAAATTATCGAAGGTAAGACCTAATTTTCTTTTTCTCTCCATGCTCTGTCTGTAGTAGAAGAATTATACCTATCTCCACACAAGAAAACATTGTTTTGTTTTTTGTCATGAAATTTGCCTTTAAAAAATGCATGACTGCTTTTGAGATGCAATAAAGTGCCCTTTTTGTTTTTACCGATTATGCTTGTTTTTCCAAGGGTAAAATGCCGACTCAGGTGTCTGCATGCTCCTGGCGCTCTGACGTTTTCCAGAACCTAAGCGGTGGTGGCGCTGGGAGGCAGGTGAGAGAGGTGAGCTGCTCTTTGACTCATTTAATACAGGTAAATGATCCTGTCAGGTTTTCCATGTGTAACCTGTTTACCAGTTTAAAAATACTTTTGGAAGTGTGGGTGAAAGTGTCTTGTGTACTCTTCCCCACATAGAAAATGTGCAGGGCACTCCCGGTGTGTATTTTACCTTCAAACCAGGTGCAAAGTACGTGGGTACAAAAGCCTCCACTGGCCCTGGATTGTTTAATGGGAACTCCACAGCAGTTTTTAAAACTTTCCCCTTGCTTTTTCTTTCTGCTGGACCAGTCCACAACGATTGGATTTAGTCCCTCATCCAGCTGAAGGAGGCCAAGAACCTGTTTTCTTTCTAAATCTGTCATATTTCTTCATTTATTTAATGAAAGGCATTTATTAGCCGTCCTTCCTATGTTCAGAGCGGGCTACAATATGACAATACATGGTCAAGTGAAAGGAGAGAACAATGCATCATTCTTACTAAAAGAGGGGAACGACATAGTTCATCAGGAAGGGGGCACCAAGGGAGCCTATTTCTGAGCCAGCGCCAGACGTGGGGCAGTAGCCTGCTAAGCTGAGCCATCCGAGGAGGGACATGTCGGGGGTAGTCCATTAGCATTTCGGTTTGGGAATGCTTCCTTGAATAGGAAGGCTGTTTCTCAGAGATAGGCTGTTCCATAGTAGGGGTCCTGCGGAGAAGAATGCCCGTTCTCTGGTTTCCTCAAGGTGCATAGCTTTGGAGGAGGGGGGGTCTAGTAGCATTAGGTTAGACGACCTGAGTGGACGAGACGGGGCATGGATTTTTATTGTTGAGGAGGAGTTAGGATCATGGCAAGCTTGTATTGTACTCTGTAGGAGATAGGGAGCCAGTGTAGAGCGTTGAGTACAGGAGAGATGTGCTCACACATGGGGTGCTGGTCAGGAGTCTTGCTGCAGAGTTTTGAATGATCGGAAAGTAGGCCTGTCAAGAGGGAGTTTCAGTCGTCTATCCCAGAGAAAAGTAAAGATTGAAGGGCTGACCTGAAGTCAGAGAGTTCAAGAGGGGCTTAAGGTGATGGAGTAGGTGTAGTTTGTAATAGGAGGAGTTGGTAAGGAGAGAGAGGGGTCCATTTTGACTCCCAGTTGGAGATGGAGATTTAATGGGACTCAAAGGAGAAATGGTTGGGAGTGTCAGCGACAGGATGACGTGATAAAATCATGATTTCCGTTTCAGAGCTAATTTGTTGATGTGAAGCCATGTTTGGATGGTAGTAAGCCAGTGCTTCTGTAAGGGCCCGTGTTTCCTTGAGAGGAGATAACTGCATATCGTCAGCATAAATTTTATAGTGCACTCCAAGTTCATCAAGGGTGCGGCATAAAGGACATCACCCGCTGAGCACAGACCAGATTGAGCCAGTATTCTCTGCCTCCAGCTGATGGAGCAGCAGTATTTATCTTACTGGTCTGGCGTAGGATTTGAATTTAATTAAAAAAAAGGAAATGTTTGACCCATGCATCTGTAAGTTTTTCAGATTAGTGGACCAACATTTTGTTATGTCCCATTTCCATTCCCATTGGTTGAGCCAATTCAGAGCATATATATATATATATAAGGAAAGGAGGAAGAAGATCCTTTAAGAGGCTTTTAAATCTTCACTACCTTTCTTTACTTGTTGATATAAAAAAAAAAAAGGGAAAAGAAAGGAGCCGTGAATGTCAGAAGGTACGGGCATTCAAGCAACATGTTTCTAATTGATTAAAAATGATGCTGACCTTCATCTCAGAGATTATAAAGCTGTTTTAAGCCTTGCTTATGTCAGATCATTATCGCTGTTGTTCTCCCTGTGGCACTTGTCCATGTTAAATTTCACCTGCCATTCAGAAATACAGATTCTCCACTCCACTGACAGTCAATGCTCTGAAACAAAGGAAACACTTTCCTATTCCACCTTAATGTCATGGAGCGTGAATGAGGCTAGCAGTGCCACTGAGGCAATGTCGTCCTTATTACGGAGGTACTAACTTCCACCGTATGTTGTTCCCTGCTTCCTCTAGAGGTTGCTGCCATGGACTATAGTCTTTCTCATTACCTTGGCTCTTTGCTTCCTCTAGAGGTTGCTGCCATAGTCTATAGTCTTTCCCATCACCTCGGCTCTTCTCCTGCCAAGGCAGTTTCTCAGGTCCCTGCAACAGTTTCAATCATTCCAACAGCCACGTTCTCAAACTCAGCTGGCCCCAGCTAGAGCATGGGCAAGAGACAGGAAACAACAAAAGCCCTTCCAGTCGTCTCTTCAAAAACCTCCACCATCTTTTTGTAGAGCACTGAGCCACTGTTGTGGGAGTGGATCCTTGGGCTGGCTGAGACTGATGGTGTTGCATTGTGGGGACCCACAGTGGGCGTTGCAGCCGGGAGGCGGCACTGAAGAGGTGTTCCGAAGAAAGCTTCACCACTGGAAGCCCGAGGTCCCCCCAGGAGGAGCCCGTAGGGACCCGGGCCTCTTGGACTTAGGTGTGACCCTATGCGACCAAGGACCAGAGAAGCAGCCGAAGAGGTAGTCGATGGGAGCGGCTGAGCCCAGGAGGCCAGAAGAGGCTTTACCCTTGGAAGCCCGCGGCCCTCCCAGGAGGTGCCCATGAGGGCCCGAGCCGCTGGGACTTAGGAGAATCCTCTGGGCAAGCGAAGAACCGGATACCTGTAGACGAGGAGAGAACTGGAGCTGAAGTCAATGGACGAAGCAGGGTCAGGAGCCAGAAGTCAGAAGTCCAAAGCCAAAATAGACAGGAGTCCTGGAGCAGCAAGTAGCAACTCAGCAAGAGCAAACCTCGTTGCAAGGCAGGGAAGGAGCCTAGCTGCAGGGTTTAAGTAGGCCTGCAGCATCTGACATCATCGGGAAGCAGTCCTAGTAGTTTCCCGCGCTGGCCCCTTTACGTTCAGAACCTCCGTGGGGTAGGGGGCGGGGCCAGACGTGAGGGAGCGCCGCGGCCGAGGCCAGGACAGGCCTTGTTGGCGTCTCAGCGGCCCGGGCCAGCCTCGAGGTAAGTGGAGGACCCGGGGCATGGCCCGGGGCCGTAACAGCCACAGCCTCTCCTTCCGGTAGGAGGCAGAATAATATCTTTTGCCTCACAATGGAACCACATTACTTTGGATCAATGGGTTCTTCGAATTGTCCACGAGGGTTATCATCTGAATTTCCTCTCCCAACCTCCTCTTCCATGCCTTATAACCCAAGAACCTCACTCACACCATCCACAAAAAACCTAGGAGTAACCATCGACAGCCAACTCAACTTTAAACGACACATCTCCAATATAATCAAAGATGGATTTTTCAAACTTCAAACACTTAAAAAACTCAAACCTCTCCTCCAACCGCATGATTTCCGAACAGTACTACAATCAATTATTTTCTCAAAACTCGACTACTGCAACTCCCTCCTCCTTGGACTTCCTGAAATCCACATCAAGCCCCTCCAAGTTCTACAAAACGCCGCCGCCAGAATTATCACCAATCACAGAAAATCCTCCCACATCACACCCACTCTCAAAGACCTCCACTGGCTGCCCATCACACAAAGAATCCAGTATAAAACCCTCACCCTTCTTCACAAAAAAATAAACAACAACAGAATGGTCTGGCTAAACAACAACATCCAACCATATTTCACACAAAGAAATCTCAGATCCACCAACTCAGGTCTCCTCTCCATCCCAACTCTTAAAAATGCTCACCTCAATACAACACGCAAACGAGCCATTACAATAGCTGGCCCTACCCTCTGGAACTCCCTCCCCCCACAGCTCAGAAACGAACCCTCACCTCAAGTCTTTAAAAAACAGCTCAAAACATGGCTGTTCTTGAAAGCATTCCCTCCTGAACCCCAACATCCTATAATAAACACTCTTGAAAGCCTTACCGCATAATTTCTACTCTGCATGAACGCATAACCCCTCCCCCCTTCTCTTTCCTCCCTTTTCCCTGTCCCCCACCCTTCTCGTAACCTCCCTCTTCCCTGTCCCCCACCCTACTCATTACCAAGTCATATTGTACATATTGTATATAGGCTATATGCCACTTCTATATACCCACATCTAATATTTAATTTTAATTTTATTCATATGTTACAATGTTCCTTATATTTATTTAATCAACTGTTCGCTTGTTACAATGTAAAATAGGGCAGTTCCGGCTCTATTCAACCTGTTTTCTGGAAACCGATGTGATATCTCGATCGAATGTCGGTATACAAAAGAAATAAATAAATTTGAGGAATTCTTTTCAGTCTTCTCTTCTGGAACAGGAGATCCATGCCCTACACCAGCAAAATGCCATTCAGTTGGTGCCCAAACACCAGATCAACAAAGCATATTATTCCCAATACTTCCTCATTTCCAAACGCTCAGGGCATCTCCGTCTGATTCTGGATTTTCGCTTCATAAACAAATATCTTCAGAAGGAGAAAGTCAAGAAGACTTCCCTCAAATTGGTACTCCCATTCATTTAGGAGAACGATTGGATGTATTTACTGGTCCTCAAAGATGTCTATACCCAATTCCAATACACCTCTCCTGCTGGTGATTCCTGTGTTTCCAAGTGAATTCCAGACACCACCATTACAAAGTTCTACCCTTTGGTATGTCCTTGGCTCCCAGAGTTTTTACCAAATGTCTGGCTGTGGCTCACCTCAGGCGTCAAGGGATCTGCCTCTTTCCATATCTGGACAATTGGTTTATAGTTTCCCCCGACCAAATGTCCCTGCGACAACCTCTGGAATCTATAATCTCCTGTCTGGAGTCTCTGGGATTCCTCATCAACTACGAGAAGCTGGTACTCAAACCAACTCAAATTTTACAATTTATAAGGGCCTAAATAGACTTGATCCAATCTCTGGCCTTCCTACCCCAAGAAAGAATCGATCGACTTCATCATTTCTGCACAGAATTGCTCCTCAGCTTAAGGATCACGGCCCGCCAAATTCTGGTATTATTGGGTCACATGGCGGCAGCCATCTATGTAGTGTCTCACACTCTTCCTCACATGTGCCGTCTCCATTGGGGATTGAAATAACAAAGGACCCAATATGTCCAACCAATGCCCACTGAGCTAACCATATCAGACTCCATGAAGAAGGACATTCGTTGGTGGTTGAACCCAGAAGTCCTAACTGTTGGATCACCTCTTCGAGATCTGGCTCACACCCTAATACACATGACAGACGCTTTCACTCAAGGTTGGGGAGCTCATCTACTCCATTGCAAGATTCAGGGTCAGTGGACAAAAGACAATCTTCTGGAAATAAATCCAAATAAATCTTCTGGAACTCAGAGCCATGAGATATGCCTTAAAGACATTTACACACCTGCTACAAGGTCATACCTTCATGATTCATACAGACAATCGGGTTGCCATGTTTTATGTGAACAACAGGGCGGTTCAGGATCTTGGATTCTCTGCAGAGAAGCAGTATGGATCTGAAAATAAGACCTCAACATACTTACCAGGGATAGCAAACATGTTAGCCAACTGTCTAAGCAGACTATTTAACCCCCACACTCAACCCATCAGTAGCAAACCAAATCTTTCTACAGTGGGATCGCCCTTGGATAGATCTTTTCGCTATAGAACAAAACTGAAAAGTATCTCAGTTTTGCTCTATACACCCAAGCCGTCTCAGAAGGACACAGGATGCCTTCTTAATGTCATGGTCAAGATGTCTTCTTTATGTGCTTCCTCTGATAACCTCTCATCTCAAGAACAGTTCAGAAAATGATATGGGACAAAGCTCACGTGATACTCATAGTGCCCGCATGGCCGAAACAATCCTGGTTTGCTTATCTGGTACAGTACTCCGAGAGTAACCCGTTAGATCTTGGTCAAGACACAGATCTCTTGACTCAAGAAGGGGGCTCCCTTCTTCATCTATACTCCTCCCTCTACCTGATGGCTTGGATGTTGAACGTAAGATTTTACAGGGATTAACACTTTCAGCAGATATTCAAAGAAATATCATAGCTGCGAGAAAACCATCAATCAGATGTAACTATTCCTTCAAATGGAAAAGGTATGCTGAGTGGTGTCAGATTCAAAACATTAGCCCTTTGTCTTCCGCACCCAGCGACATCCTCACTTACTTACTACATCTTTCCAAGTCAGGGTTAGCGACATCGTCAATTAGAATTCACCTAAGTGCTATTGCTGCTTACCATGAGAGGGTCAAAGATTCTTCAGTGGCTTCTCACTCATTAGTTTCATGTTTCATGAGAGGACTATTTAACCTTCACCCTCCAATCTGCAAACTTCCAGTTCCTTGGGATCTAAATGTGGTCTTATCAGCTTTAATGAAGCCTTCCTTCAAGCCACTACTTTCTGACATTTGAAATATCTAACTTGGAAAGTGATTTTTCTCATAGCAATCACCTGTGCCCAAAGAGTGAGTGAGCTTCAAGCATTAGTTCACTTCTCTCCCTTCTTGCAGTAGTAGTTCTAAGAACTCACCCTAAATTTCTACCTAAAGTGGTTTAAGCTTTTCACATTAATCAGGACATTTCATTACCCATCTTCTTTCCCAAACCATACAGGAACAGAAGAGAGACTCTGCTGCATACCTTAGACTGTAAAAGAGCTTTAGCTTACTAAAAACAAAGAACTCAGCCTCATCGGCAAGCCTCACAATTATTCGTCTCATTTAACTCTAATTCGTTAGGTATAGCAGTCTCCAAAAGAACAATATCCAATTGGCTCTCAAACTGTATTCAATTCTGCCTGTCCAGCAAATGTACCCTTGTCCAGTTCAGTCACTGCTCATCAGGTGCGAGCCACAGCATTTTCCGTGGCGCATCTACGAAAGTTCCCATAGAGGACATCTGCAAAGCGGCTGCGTGGTCATCAAGTCACACTTTTATCACTATTACCGCCTTGACCAGCTTATAGCTTCAGATAGTGGTTTGGGAAAAGCAGTGTTAGCAAGTGTGCTTAACCAAAAGGGCATGGCCATGGGGGAGTAGGAAAAAAAAAAAGGAAAATCAGTTCTACATATCTATATGTATAAAGAACTTTGGGGTTGGTCAATCTACCTCACACTAACATTTTTTTTCCTTTGGGCTTGGGACTCCCAAATAGCATGGCTAATTCAGCCTGCTTATTGATGGAAAAGAAGTAAGTTTGCTTACCATAAACGGTGTTTTCTGTAGATAGCAGGGTGAATTAGCCATGCATACCCTCCCTCCTCCCTAGACATGTCTCTTGTCCCAGTTCTTTCTATCATACTACTGCCTTCTAGCTTTCTCACTAACTGAAAAGATGGGTCTTGTGCTTCGGGCGGGAAGTGCCATGCAGGCGCAGTAATTCAAAACTTTAACTTGGAGAAGAGAATGTCTGCGAGAGCGCCGTCGGTGACGTCACTCAAATAGCATGGCTAATTCATCCTGCTATCTGCGGAAAACACCGTTTACGGTAAGCAAACTTACTTCTTATATTCTAGAGATGTTTTGAAATATTTATTTTTATTAGTATGGTTTTACTATTATGATTGATGTTTTATATTTCTTGATTTTATTGTTTGATGTTTTATGGGGAATGGTGATGATTTTCCCTTGTTGCACTGCATACAGAGTCTGGCTTTTTGCGGTTTCCAGTTCAGATTTTGTCTGAACATTTCTGTTTATAATATATGGTCTCTTTAGTCTGTATTTAGTGAGGTCTGTTTATGTTCTGCACATGTGTTAGAGGCGAGGTATTCAGCTAGCACGTATTTTCTGTGTAGGGTCTATAGCAGCCTGGCTTGCTTTATCTTCCTATTAGGAGGGTTATTGGTGTTTTAGGACCTGGTGTAATATTTACAATGTTGCCTTTTCATAAGTAGGATTTTTACTATTTGGGTGCTGGCAGTTAGGGCTGTTTTGGTATGGGAGGTTTACGATATTGTAATTGCAAGTCAATATATGGCTTTCCCAGTGCCAAACTAATACCATATGGGTTCCAAGTGTCTTTATTTATTTATTTTTTGTACGGTTTCTGGTTGGCACCACAGTACTGCATGTAAATATAATATACATACTGTAAGTGATATTTTTACCTCTGAAAGTCCTTTCTCATGTTAAATTTGTTATTACAAATGCTCAATTTTTAATTGTGTGTGGGGAGGGTGCAACTGGGAAGGAAGTGGATGCAAGGCTGAAAGATTCACCTAGGTTTATTAATTCCCATACATTGGTCCTAGGGAATTGTGGAAGGTATGAGTGGTTAGAAGATGACCATGGAAGATATGAGAGGGGGAGGGGAAGAAGGAGGATTTGGAGATGAAGGGTTTCAAGAGCACAAGAAAGGATGCAGCTGTTGAGGGGAAGGAAAAGGGGGGCCAGACAGCTGGAGATGGCAAAAATAGCAACTCAGTAAGGAGGAGTTGGAGGCCTGAGAGGAGGCAATAGGGGGAGATTTGGTGAAGTGTAGGATTGGCACAGAGAACTGGTATGAGAGAAGGGGGATGAAATCTAGATTGTTGTGGCTTAGGGCATGGCTAGGGCTGGTGAACCCCCACAGGGGCAGTCCAGGATTTCAGGAAAGACGCAGACAGAGCTGGAGGATCTTCGGCCTGTACCAGCCACCTCCCCTGCAGGTTGGGCCCTTGGGTTCTGGCAGCCAGCAGAACTTAGGCTGTAGCTGGATTTGAAGTTCAGGCTGGAAATTGGAGTCTGAGACAAGGCAAGGAGAAACTGGAGTCTAAGACAGTGCAGGACTGGAGGCAGTGCAGGACTGGAGTCTGGAACAGAGTGCGGGTAAGACTGGAACATAAAAAAGAGTGTAGGTGAGACTGGAACACTGGAACAGAGTGCAGGTAAGAGTGAAACTCTGGAGGAACAGACAGAACATGACAGGACAAGACAAGGACAGGACTAACAGAACAAGGAACACAAAAACCCAAAGGCAACAGGCTAGAAAGCAGGCTGGAGAAGGCCTCAAGACAATACTAGAGCAAAAGGCCTGAGAAGGCAACAAGGCAAATCAAGAGCAGAAGGCCTTGAGAAGGCTCAGAATAAGGCAAGAGCAGAAGGCCTGAAAGACCACAAGACAAGGCTGGAAGGTGCGGAGGCCAGAGAGTCGTCCAAGACAGGACAGGCCAAGCAGAGAACCAAGGAGACTCAATGACAAGCTATTGGCTGTGCATGAGACAGGATTAAGTAGGCTAAGCCCTGCTGAGTCAAGGGATCATAGAGACTCTGGGTGGACTGAGAACATGAGCAGCTCCACGGGGACCTCTGGTGGTTGGGAGGCTACATAACAGGCAGGATCACAACATATATGAGTGAAGAGAGAGGCAGAGATAAAATTTATTTATTTTATGTATTTAAAAATAATTTCTATTCCACCTATAATAGTCACCCATGCTAGGTGAATTACAACAAATCAAATACAATAAAACATCACAAACATAAAATAATTAAAACATTCATATTTTTCCAAGATTGCCACTTCAGGTATTATCAGTTTGCACAAACAGAAAAGCTTTTAATTGCTTATGAAATATTAAAACATCATCAATGTTTTTCAAATCATCTGGGAGCGAAATCCACAACAGTGGCCCAATAACATAAAAAGCACGTTTTCTGGTATCCATTAAACGGGCCTGCTTAACAGTGGGAATTTGCAATAACAGTTTCCCTTGGGACCGGAGGTTCAGAGGGGGCACATATCTTTTTAAAAGTATCAGCAAATAAGATGCATCAGTCTTTTAAACATGATGCGCTTATCAATGGGTAGCGAGTGAAGATTAATGAACAATGGGGATACGAGGTCCCAACTTTTCTTTTTTTTTAACTCTTTATGAACAATTTCAAGGCATACATCAAGGAAAGTAGACAAGTAAATCTCCTCGACAGCATACAAGAAAAAGATGTCATTGAAAGAAAGAGTACAAATGAAATCCACCAGACAAAATAAAAGAGCACAAGAAATGGAAATACATATCATATCAAACCTACTAACAGTTAAGCTTCTTTCAAAAATTTGTGATATGGGCCCCATATGCAAACGTATTTTGCGTGTTTGATGTCTGCAATGTTTGTGACCTGTGCTCTCCAATATGCAATAGTAGGAATGGTCTTCCAAAAAGTGGGCACCGTAAATCTGGCAGCTAAAAGGAGCTGTCCTGCAAGCCCCCTGTATTTGCCTGGGATCAGAGAGTTAATCCAGCGACCCAATGGCCCTACTTCAGGCGTTATGGTCCCATCTTTGGCCTCCTGAAATCAGGAGAAAGAAAAGGGAGAGATCGATATTAGACAGAGATGTAGGAGAGGAACTGAAGAAGACAGGAGGAGAGAGGCGAAATGGAAACTGAACAGGAGACCCCAAAAAGGAGTTAGAAGACCAAGAAGAGGAAAGCAGCATAAAGAGATGAGGAGCAAAGTGAATAGATAAAGAAAGGTCCAGACAGCCAGAGCAGAAGAAAGCATTTTGTATTCAGTTTAGTGAATGGACGGGAATGTGCAGCTCTCGGTATCTGTACAGGAAGAAATATGTTTCTGGTTCTCTGCTGTTGCATGGCAGGCAGAGTCTGCCTTCTTGGGGTTTCCAGTTCAGTTTTTAATGGATCCCTGTGCTGGATCTGATTGAGCTGGAAGCTCATAGGAGCAGAAGGAAACTGCTGGGTCAAAATAAACTGAAAATGAAAGCCCCATTTAACTGAGTGACCCAGCTCATGGGGCTATGTGATGTGTTCAGGTTGAGGCGCCAAATAGCCTGGCTAGGGCTCTGCCTTTCTGATCCTATTAAAAAAAACCAAAACAGTTAAAGATCTTATCTTATTCATTGTTATTCTAATGGCAAGTACTTCAGAAAAATGCATTAGGCAGAGTTCCAATACAGAAACGATAGAAAAGCCCTGCGTGCGCCAAACCTGGGAGATCCGTGCACAAGTTGGGCGAAAAACTCCAAAGGACACGCTTATCTCCCGCTGCGCGCACAAGTAAAAAGATCTAAAAAAGGGTGGAGCATGGGCGTGGTCTGGGCAGGGTGTGGGCACGTTGGTTCCTGGCCATGTGCATGATAGGGTCCCCGTAAATCAACTTCTGCTGGGGATGGTGTGTAAGTAGTAAAACAAAAAATTATAGGCAGCGGGGTATTAAGGGTCAGGGCTAGCAGGGGGGGAACGGTAGCTATTAAATTAGGGGAGTCGCAAGGCCTATCCCTAAACTGGGTGAACTGGGAAAATGGCAAATGGCGTCAGCACACGTCCCTTATCAAATCCTCCCACTTATACAGTAGAAGCGGCATTTGTGTGCACATGCAATCGCCCATTTAAAACTGCGTGCTTGTGTGCACGCATCCAGGATATTTTATAGCATGTCCACATATACGCGCATATGTTATACAATGGATGCAATCTCATTCCTTCTTATTAGCCAAAAGTGATCTCTTCTTTCAATCAGACAAAAGTTCTATTCACATTTTGAAAACAGAGTGGGAAAGATTAGTCCTTAAGGTACTTAAAAGTAATAAGAATTGAACTGCGATATTTAGAAGTCACGAAATCTTTTACAAGAAAGTCATTTACATGTTTCATTTTAATAGGAGGTGCATAAAAACGTAGGCAACTTCCAAACCAACCATAGCAGATTGGAGAAAAGTACAGCAAAATCTGAGCCCCTTCAACTAGAGTACAATCTTCTTTTTAGAAAGAAGCTTAAAGCTGTGCTCTTTAAGCAAGTAGATAAGACATAGATTTGTAAGTGTTTTAGTGTTTTTTTATGGTTCTTTTATTTTGAATGTGGAACTGATCAAAATGTTTTTGTTGTGGAATAGAAGTGCAAGAAATAAATAAATAAATCATCCTGCAAAGATCTGTAACGTGGTCACACGATCCACATTACATTCATTTAAAATAAATTCATGAAAAAGAGCGTTGCTTGGATAGCAGGTGTTCTAAAAGCAGGTTTAATGTCCTTCCACCCAAAATAATTGGTACTTTCCAATTGTTCTGGGCGGGTGACGCAGAAAGAAAAGGAAGGAGGAATTAAGACTTACCCGATAATTTCCTCTCTTTTAGTTCTGCTACACCAGTCCAGGAACCCACCCTGGAAGAGAGAAAGTTTATTAAAAAAAACCCATAAAATAAGTGAAAGTCTTCAAAATTCTCAAAGAGGATCTACCTCTTCCATTAGAATACAAAGTTGTTTCCGTTTAAAGTGCATAGACCTTCTCCAGAGTTTTCAGTTTGCTTTGACCTAGGCAGTGGCTCAGTCTGGTCTGTGCTCAACGGACGTAGTAGGAAAGTTCTCTGCCTTCAGCAGACCCAATCGTTCTGGACTGGTGTAGCGGAAAGGAAAGGAAATTAGCAGGCAAGTCTCCATTTCTGCATGCACTCTCTCAGTATATTGCCCAACTTTCAGAAACTGACCCATGTGCTGATGCCTTCTGAGCTCCCAGCGAAGAAAATAGCTAAGGAGAAGAGCACCTTCCTGGGCGTGGAAGTGGTCAAGTCGCTGGAGTGGCATGGCTGGCAGCTGGGAAATGAGGTCACCAAGATGCTCACCCTAAAGAATGTGCACCTGAAAGCGAAGAAGCTGAAATTCAGGTATGTGCATGATCCAAAGAGCTCTCACTTCAGGGGGCAGGGCTAGCATAAGTCCAAGGCCCAGTTCTCAAAACAAAGCATCCCAAATGGCATCACACATCTGGTGTTTGATTGCTTCTTGCACCGAGGGTGATATCATTTCGAACTTTATAGCGCTGTGATACATGCTGGCAGTGTATTATAAATCCCACTTAGAAGCTTTTAGCTCCATATTCAGACAGTTCCCAGATCAGTCCAGACTCTTGGGTTTTGCCTCCCTTCCAGCAGATGGAGACAGAGAACGTTTCGCAGGCACTGCCTCTTAACCCGGTGTGCCACCTGCATCTCCTCAGTATTCCTCTGTCTCCAGCAGATGGAGGAGGCGCAAAACCTGCGGTTCTGTACCTGAGCATACAAAAAAAAGAAGTTGAGATTTTCCTCCCAGGAGGTTGCCAGGTCCTGGTAAGACCATCCCTCCTGGTAGCAGGTTACGAACGAGCAGGGGTTGGGAACCCCAATTTGCTCTCTGTGACGCCGGGGGTGACAGCTGGTGGTCCAGCTCCCTCTCCTTCAATAAGGATCATGGGAAGCCTTTGCCACTTTCTTCAGGGAAGTATTGTTCAAAAAAAAAAGTAAACGCCTGGAACTTTCAGACATGGCACCTTGCAGCTGAAAAGCATTTGACTGGTGCTTGCTGGCTCCCATCCGTCGCTGGGAGCGAGTGGAGGCAGGGTGACTGAGTCGTTTTTGCAGTCCGATCTCCTTGGTTTTCATGTCGACATTCCTAACGCTCTCTCGCGACGACCATGCCACGTGGCAGCCGCTGCTCCAAGTGTGGGGAGCACAGTGCGTGGCTTTCTCATCTTGGCCGACATTTCTGCTGCCTCCCTGGAGGGGAGGGCTCATCGTGGGTCTCTCGGATGGCGTCCTCGCAGCAGCACGATCCTGCTAGTTCGCCGGCTGAACGGCACGGCACTGCCGACTCATTCCCACTGAGCGCGAGAACGACAGCCAACTTAGAAACCTTTCCGGTTATGGAGGAAAGAGCTACAGGGGGAAGGGATCTTTCTCCAGTGCTATCGCCGGCCGATTCGAGCCCGGAGGAGGCCCGGGGGCCTCAGATGGGCCTCCAGGAGGGAACTCTGATTCCCTGGGAAGGGATTTCTGTGGGCCTATGCATTTTTCCACAGATTTTATTCTATTAATGCGTGAGGTGTACATGGCCAGGTGTACATGGTGTACTCCCCACACTCACTTGGATCAGGAGGAGGAGCCTGGCAAGGTTTCTGCTGTGGAGGGTAACGATCCGAAGATCTTGCGCCTGTTCCACAGAGAGTAACTCGGTCCCCTGATTCCATATGTCCTGGTGGAGCTGGGAATAGAGGTTCCATAGGAGAAGTCTGACCAGGATACGGTAAATCTGGTCATGGCTGATTTGAGGGGCCCGGCTAGGACCTTTTCACAGAATGGTTAAGCAGTTGCTAGTCAGGGAGTGGGATATTCCAGAGACCGGGCTAAAGGTTGGCAGGGCTATAGATAAGCTTTATCCCTTGCCTGAGGAGACCCTGGAGCTTTTGAAGGTGCCGAAGGTGGATACTTCTGTGTCGGCGGTTACCAAGAGAACCACCATTCCAGTTGCTGGGGCAGCAGCGCTGAAGGATCTGCAGGACAAAAAGCTCAAGGTGCACCTTAAAAAGATATTTGAAGTCTCTGCTCTGGGCATCCATGCAGCGGTATGCAGCAGTTTTATGCTTCGTGCAAGCCTGCGATGGGTTCAGCAGCTCCAGAGTGCCAGGGATCTCTCACCCCAGGACTCTGAACGAGCGGAGCATTTGGAAGCAGCAGTAGCCTATGAGGCCAACGCTTTATATGATCTTATTTGCACCTTTTCTAGGCCGATGGTCTCTGCAGTTTCAGCTAGAAAAGCCCTTGTGGTAGTGGAATTGCTCAGCGGATATTTCATGAAAGGCTCAGCTCGGGGCTCTCCCCTTTAAGGACAGGCTCCTTTTTGGAGAGGACTTGGAGCAGTTGATAAAACAGCTCGGTGATAATAAGATGCACAAGCTGCCAGAGGACAAGCCTAAAGGTCCAAAGGGGTTTCTCCCGGTTCGTTCTCATTTTCAAGGAAAGAGGTGTTTCTGTCAGAGCAGAGCTCCGTGTGCTGGCCAAAAGCAATTCTCAGGGAGGTTCTAGTCCTAGTCCCAGTCCTTTTGTGGCTGCATAGCGAACTGGGGCGGCTCCAGCCAAGGACCTAGTGGGGCCAAATCCGCACAATGAAGCGAGGCCGGTTCTCTCCTCAGTTCTGACTATCGGGGATCGGTTGACCCTATTTTATGAGGAGTGGGCCAAGATCATGTCGGACCAGTGGGTTCTAAGCATTATAGAACAAGGTTACGCTTTAGAATTTGCTCAGCCGCTAAGAAACCTGTTCATGATATCCCCTTGTGCCTCTCCAGCAAAGAAACTTTTCATCTAACAGACTATCTAAAGGCTAAGAATGCTGGGGGCTATTGTTCCTGTGGTCAAGAGGGAAGGTACTCCATTTATTTTGTGGTGCCGAAGAAGGAAGGGACATTTCATCCAATCCTGGACTTGAAGAAGGTGAATGTGGTTCTCATGGTTCCCCTTTTCAGGATGGAAACTCTCAGGTCTGTCATAGCAGTGGTGCGAAGCGGAGAATTTTGGGCTTCCTTGGATTTCAAGGAAGTGTATTTACATTTCGGGATACGCCGAGATCATCAAAAATATCTCAGGTTTATAATCCTCGGGAAATATTATCAGTTTTGTGCTCTTCCATTCGGTCTAGCCACAGCTCTGAGAACTTTCACCAAGGTGATGGTGGTTGTAGCGGAAGCCCCCCGAAAAGAGGGGGTTCTAGTGCATTCATATCTGGATGATTGGCTCATTTGAGCGAAGTCAGAGGACTTTTGCAGACAGGCGATAGAAGTGGTGTTGCACTGTTTGAGATCCTTGGGTTGGGTCGTGAACCTAGCCAAGAACCGTCTCGCTCCCTCTCAGGTCCTGGATTTCTTGGGTGCGCGCTTTGATAACTGCGTGAGCAAGGTTTTTCTCATAGAGGAACGGATTCTGAAGCTACAAGCACAAGTGCGGCACCTGTTAGAGACGCGAGTGCCCAGGGTCTGGGATTACTTACAGGTGCTCGGCTCCATGGCTTCGACCTTGGAGTTGGTCCCATGGGCATTTGTTCATTTGAAACCTCTACAGAAAGCATGATTGTCCCATTGGGATCCAATGTCTGAGAAGTTTCATCATCCATTGCTGCTTGTAGAGTTCGCCAGGTCCAGTCTTTCGTGGTGGCTTACCCGGGACAGCTTATGCCGTGGGGTGTACCTCGAGGTGCCTCAGTGGATGGTAGTGTCTACCAACACCAGTCTTACCAGTTGGGGGGCTATGTGTCAGTCCCAGTCGGTGCAGGGTCAATGGTTGGCGGAAGAAGTGACCTGGTCCATCAATTGCCTGGAGACCAGGGTGGTGCAGCTGGCTCTTGAAGCCTTTCTGCCCTTTCTTTGGAACCGTGCAGTTCGCATTCTATCACACAATGCAACAACGGTGGCTTACATCAATCACCAGGGAGGCACCAAGAGTCGATGGTCGCTTTGGAAGCGACGCTGCTGATGTCCTGGGTGGAACAATATCTGGCCTTGATTGTGGTGTCATACATAGTGGGGACCAACAATGTGCAAGCAGATTTTCTCAGCCATCAACAATTAGATCCAGGAGAATGGGAGCTTTTGGAGAAAGTGATGACCCTCATCTCTCACAGGTAGGGCGTGCCTCATGTGGACCTCATGGCGACCCCAAGGAACACCAAGGCGCCGTGTTTTTTCAGTCGCAGGAGAGAGTACAGAGCAGAAGGGGTCAATGCACTAGTGATACCTTGGTTGTGGGATGTTCTCCTGTACATATTCCCCCCCTGGCCATTGCTGGGCAAGGCCCTAAGAAGGATAGAGGTGGTCCACCAAGGAAAGGTGATTCTCGTAGCTCCCGAATGGCCATGGCGGCCTTGGTTTGCAGATCTGATCAATCTAGTAGTGAATGGACCCCTGAGGCTGGGCCATCTCCAGAATCTTCTACGATAAGGCCTATATTTTCCAATCAAGCAGATCACTTTTGTCTAGCGGCTTGGCTTTTGAAAGGAAGCAGTTGAGGAGAAAGGTTATCCAGAGAATGTTATTTCTACTCTGCTGCGAGCCCATAAGACCTCTACCTCCTTGGCATATGTCCGGGTTTGGATAGTCATAAGAACATAAGAAATTGCCATACTGGGTCAGACCAAGGGTCCATCAAGCCCAGCATCCTGTTTCCAACAGTGGCCAATCCAGGCTACAAGTACCTGGCAAGTACCCAAAAACTAAGTATATCCCAATCTACTGATGTTAGTAATAGCAGTGACTATTTTCTAAGTCAACTTGATTAATAGCAGGTAATGGACTCCTCCAAGAACTTATCCAAACCTTTTTTAATAAGTCTTTGAGTCTTGGTGTGTGAAGCGGGGTATCCATCCTCAGCAGGCTTCGGTGGTGCAAATTCTGTCTTTCTTGCATGAAGGTCTAGTGAAAGATTTGTCTTTCAGCTCCCTCAGAGTGCAGGTGTTGGCCCTGTTACGATTCTGCCCCGTGGCAGTCTCTTCACCCTTTTCTGCCATCTTCTGCAGCTCGGAGGCTGCCAACACTCGTCACGGGGCATGGAGCCGCGCTGTTCTCCAGAAGCAGCTTGGAGGCTGCCGGCACCTTCCTTCGTGGCAGGAGCCGCATAACAGCATTCCCGCGGCCCACAGGCCGCTGACATTGCCGCCACCTACCCGGCGGCAGGGAGCTGTCCGGGCGTGCTTCTATGCAGCAGGAGCCACATTGCAGCACCCCCATGCGGCCCGGAGGCTGCCGACATTACCTTTTCTCCTCTGGGGGGGAAGGGGCCTTCATCCCCGGGCTCTCCTGCTGTCCGGAGCCTCCCTCAGCTGTTCTTCTGCGGCAGAAGGCCGCCTGTGTCGTCTGGGCCTGCCTGTGGCCTGCTCCTGCCTTCACCAGGGATGTCACTCTTCACAGTCCTGCACTCTCCTGCTTCCTCCTAGGGGGCGAGGCCGCATCTTCTTTCCCTTCTTAAAGGGACAGCAAGGGAGTAGTCCATCAGTGATGTCATTGTGGGAGTCACCTCTTCAGCCCTACAAAAGGGTCTCGTCGTCATTCTCTCCTCGCCTTCGCAAGGAGCCAGTCCTCCTTAGGGCTTTCGTCTTCCAGCTTCTCAAGGCTTCCATTCCATGTGGGATCCTGTGTCTTCATCTAGATGTTCTTCATTCCTTGGTCTCCTGTCTCATCAAGCTTCTGTGTTCCAGATATCTTCACATCCTGATCTTCATCTCCTGATGTCTTAACATCCTGATCTTTATCGTCAGATGTCTTCATGTAACTTAATCTTCTTCTTCAGAGGTCTCTTTGGATCCAGTCTTCATGTATTGATCTTCATGTTCTCGGCATCACAACCTCTTGAAGCTTCCGGCTTTTAATCCTCCATTGCACTGAGTCCCATCTCAGTGTTCCTTCACCGAGTCCAGCCTTGGTGATCCTGGCTCCGAAACCCGTCTCCGAGCTTCCTTCCTTCTCCTATATCCTGCCGGACCTTCGGAGTCTATTGCTCATGTCTCCATTATCACGAATGAACTCTACCCTAAATCTTGTTCCATTTGTGTGGTCCGCGCCTGGCCTTGATTGGCTGTGGAGGGCGCCCCTCAGTCTTCGTCTGAATCTTCTAATCAGTCTGTATTGGGAACCATCAGCGTGGTCTGCGACCAGCCAGGCTTGGCTGTGTAGTGTGCGTAGCGTGGCCACCTAAACAGCATTGTGGACATTGTGACTCTTCGGAGTCCTTCTATTTTCTATCAATTCAGAGTCTTCTCAGACCTTCTCTTCTGCCTTCCGGAGTCCTCTTTTAATTATCGGAATCCTGCCTCAGATCACTTTCTTCAACCTATCTGAACCCTGTCTCAGACTACCTTCTTTGAGCTGTCTGAGTCCCGCCTCTGACCACTTTCTCCTTCTCCAACCAATCCTGAGTCTCGTCTCACCTTCTCCAACCAACCTGTATCTCGTCTCACCTTCTTCAAATACCTGAGCGGGGAATCACCAGCGTGGTCCGCGACCAGCCCTGACTGGCTGTGTAGGGTGCGCCTGCCGGCGTGGTCTGCAACCAGCTCTCATCGGCTGAGTAGGAAGCGTAATGTGACAGTACCTATCCAGTACCTTTCAAGCCATACAAGTTTTCGTCTTCGTCTACCTTCAATCAAGTACCCATGAAGCCCTCACGTATTTAGTCTTCATCTTCGATGTCCTCATCCTCTGACCACTGTCTGCCCTGTTGCAGTTGCTGCTCCGTGCGGCAAGTCCGAAAGGGGTTGGAGTAGTTGGAGGACCACTCATGAGACCAACATAGCGTTGTTTGGGTCTCCTTTTGCTGCGTACAGGTGTGGCTGTGATCGAGGCCATCATTCTCCATCTTCAGCCCATGCTGGGTCACCTCTCACCTGCCTTGGTGCTTGCCAGAGCTCCTCTGCGGCTGTATCGGGGACCAGGGGCACACAAAACCACCAGAGATGGGATCGCTACCCGCGTTCCCTCAACAGGCCCTGGGTTGCTTGCGGGGCAAGGTACATGGTGCAACTTTGGCAGCGCATCCGGACGTAGTCCGATTTCTCTGCGGAGTGAAGCATTTGCGTTCCCCTGCTGCAAGGTGTGTCCTTCTTGGAGCCTTAACATAGTTCTTAAGAGCATGTGTGAAGCTCTGTTGGAAACTCTTAAGAGAGCCATCGTGAAGGATTTAACTCTGAAGGTGGTGTTCTTAGTCGCCTTATGTTCGGCTAGAAGGGTTTCTGAACTTCAAGCCCTGTCCTGTAGAGAGCCTTTTTTACGCATTTTGGATTATAAGGTTTCCCTGCAGATGGTTCCATCTTTTCTGCTGAAGGTGGTTTCAGCCTTCCACTTAAGTCAGAAAGTGGAGCTTCCAGTTTTTCCAGATCTACAGACTGAAGCGCGTCATACCAAAGAATTAAGATGCTTAGATGTCAGGAGGGCATTGTTGAGATACCTGGAGGTCACAAACAGCTTCAGGCTGTTGGATCACCTGTTTGTGTTGTGGAGTGGTGCAAAAAAGGGTCAGAGGGCGTCAAAGGCCATGATTGCACGTTAGTTGAAAGAGGCTATTGGTGCCGCATATATCTGTCGCAATCATCCTGTTCCGGAGGGGTTAAGAGCTCATTCTACCCGTTCCCAGGCTGCCTTCTGGGCAGAATGTCAGCTTGTGTCACCACAAGAGATTTGCAGGGTGGCTACTTGGAAGTCTTTACATACCTTTGCCAGACATTACCGACTGGAATCCCAGGCTCTGGATGTTGGCAGTTTTGGAGAGAGTGTTCTCAGAGCGGGAATCTCTCAGACCCACCCTGGTTAGGGAATCTTTGGTACATCCCAGGAGGGAAAGGAAAATTGGTTCTTACCTGCTAGTTTTCATCCTGTAGTACCACGGATCAGTCCAGAGAGTCCCACCCAGAAGTGAAGAGGAGTTTGTAGAGAGTCAGCTCGTTCTGACTTTACTATTTTTTGCTTATTTCTGAAGAATGGCACAGGTTTCCCATTGGTCCTTTTACGAAAGGATATCATTTATATAGTACATTTTCCTTGTCCTCCGCTCGTTCCGGGGGATGTAGTGTAGATAATTAGTTAGAAGTTTGTTATGTTAAGTATTTTCTGCTTGGGTACTGATTAATACTGAGGAGATGTAGGTGGCACTTCGGGTTAAGAGGCAGTGCCTGCGAAACTTTCTCTGTCTCCATCTGCTGGAAGGGAGGCAAAACCCAGGTAAGAACCAATTTTCCTTTTGTCTAGCTGTGGGATTTGGCAAACTGGGGGTTTTAAATTTCCCACCATATTCATTGCCCCAGATTTATTTGGCTACATTTTTATTTGAGCTGGATAAGTCAGGGCATTTTGAAGTGGGGCTGATATTCAGCGTTATCCAGCGAAGTTACCTGGATAATTTTGGTTGTACCTCAGAGTACAACCAAACCAGATATATTCAGTGGTGCAGCTGGATAATTATCTGGATAACTTACCTGGTCTTCCCACAGCTAGATATGGATCTGTGTGCTGCCAGTATGGCCTGGCAGTGTATGCAGCCAGTGGGAAATGATTGTGGCACTTTTGCGATACAGCTGCTTCAGAGGCGTGGAAGGAAGAGGACAGCCTTCCAGTGCCCAGGGAGGGAGGGAGTCCCAGACTCCAGGCTCTGGAGAGTGCTGCAGCTTGTGGACCTTAGTTTATATTTTTCTTGTTAATAAGGATATTTACCAAGAAGCACCCTCACAAGTGTGAGTCAAGGCTCAGGAGCTGTACCTGTTTTAAAACTCTCCTATTTGCTTGTTCATTCCTTTTTCCAAGCCCTCCTACCACAATTTTCTTCACCACGATGCTCCCTCAGCCCATTCTGCTGAGCCCCGGCACGAGTTTCTCACTGCCCATCACCTTCCGCCCCATGGAGAAGGTAAGTGAAATGCTCACAGCTTCCTTTTCAGTGGAGGCAGGACTTCAGAGAAGAGGGATTAACTAGCAGTCCCAGAGTGGCAGCGTACTAGCAGCATGCGAAGAACTGTCCGCAGATGGCCACGCTAACATACAACATTCTGTGGTACAAAGGGGGGCAGAGGCCTCCGAGCTGCATTCAGTATTACCGATACCTGTTCCCACTCTAAAGATGATGTAACCTGGCCCTCAGCGTATGAAAAGAAGAAAAGATTGGCAGGCCAAGTCTGAAAACCATTTGTAATTGCCCTGTTCTTAACAGCTGAATAGAGAGGTTCCAGGGGCAGAGAGAAGTAGAGTTTATTTTCAAATCCATCTGCTTAGTTTTCACTCTTTCCTTCTCCCGTAGCAGAAGTAGGTTCAAAATGTGGGGTTTCTTCGGGTCTAGTCAGATGAATTCCCATAGAGCTGCAAGTTCATTTTCCAAGGGATCCTGGGCGGGTAATTTCCCTTTGATTATTAGCTATAGGATCCATGGCTAGGACGTTTCATGGTAATATGGACCTGCCCTGGCCAGAGGTTCAGACAAACAGGGAATGACATTCATATTATCCCCACTGAACCAAACTGCCCACCCTGCTGCAAGCTACGCGGGTACTTTTTCCCCACAGGGGTTTGCTCCTCACAGAGATTAGCAGCTGCTTCCTCGTGGGTTCTGTAGGATTATGTGTGTTGTTGCAGAGCTGCCCTCTCCCCATCCCCAGGAATGCCTCTGCAGTGTGCACATAACAAGTCACAGTTTTGTGAGCAAGGCGCTTCCTTTTACATACGTACAGGGTGGGCAACAATTAAAGAGTCCATCTCCATAGGTGTAGGTGCAGAGCCTTGGGAAAGTCTTCACACCCTTATACATGCGAATAGTACCTTATTGGTCATGACCTTTGTCACAAAACAATTGACTGTCTTATAATGATATATTGTAACCGAACCTTTTGTGGCACCTGTTAGAATGTACTATAGTCGCACTCACCTACCTTACTTTATGTGCTGTCTAAAAAATACAAATCAAAATGCATTAAAGTGGGAGCTTGTTTCACTGATCTACACAACACAAGCTACACTTTCATTGTGAAAAGCAATTATAGAAACATTCCAAAAGTAATTACTGTAAGAATTAAAAAACAAAAGGTCTTGATTGCATTAGCCTCCACACCAGATAATGGCCCAGAATAAGTTAAACAGAGCCCACTGTGTCCAGTGACAGTAGCTGAATTGATGCAAGCTGTTTTTGTTGTATGCTGTGAATTGGAAGCAAAGTAGGAGCTGCGGAAAAACCTCTGGGATAACCTTATTCCTTGGGACATTATCAGGTACCTCAATGGCACCAGCGAAATGCCGTGATGAGGACTTCCTTCCAAAGTCAGTAGCTGTGGCTTAAGGAAACCATGGCATAAGGTCCCCATGAGGCCTAAGATTACTTTAGAAGAACTACAGAGGTCTCTGGCTGAGATTAGGGAAAATATCGACTGTTCAACAATTTCACCTGTATGTGAGGGTAGCAAGAAGGAAGCTGCTGCTGAAGGAAAGCCATGAGAAGCACTTAGGAGGCACTGCATGCACGTGGGAGAAGGTTTTATGGTCTGAAGAGCGATATTCATGGCATAAAACAAACCCAGCTCATCACCCTGCTGATACCAACCCTGCGATAAAGCCTGGTGGGGGCAGGGAGGCTTGTGAGGATCGAGAGAAAGATGGATCCTGGAGGAAATCCTGTTCCAGTCTCCCATAGACCTTTCAGCAGGACAGCGATCCCAAGCACAAACACAGTGGTGGCCCTGGGCAAGGCCAGAGCTGAAGCCAGTGGAAGAGACTTGGAGACCGCAGCCACAGATGATACCCGGCTTGAGGAACTGGCAAAAACTGCACCATCCCACTACTGAAGTTGGTAGACGTTTATTCTAAGCAACTCTGAAAAAGCTGAAACCTCTCCTGCATTTTCAGGACTTCAGAACAGTCCTCCAAACAATACTATTTTCCAAAATCGATTACTGCAACTCTCTGCTTATAGACCTTCCAACCATTACCACAAAACCTCTACAAATGTTGCAGAACTCCGCCGCAAGGATTCTTACTAACACCAGCAGAAGTGAACACATAACACCCATACTAAAACACTTACACTGGCTCCCCATCAGATCCAGAATCATTTTCAAAGTGCTAACTATAACACACAAGAACATCCATTCACAAACGTCGCTAGATCTAAGCCTTCCACTTCGCCTACACGAGTCTTCAAGACCAATCAGAAACAGATACTTAGGCACCTTACACGTACCTTCAGCCAAGTCCTCACTCAAGAAACGTGCATTCTCGACTGCCAGCCCCCTTCATTGGAATGCCCTCCCCACGGACATTCGCCTCGAAACGTGTACTCGAACATTCAAAAAGAAACTCAAGACCTGGCTCTTTACAAAAGCCTACACTTAAAGGTCTAGCTCAGAACCACGTCCCAGAACTTGAATCATTCTCGCTTTTATAATCATATCAAACAACTCCTAATTTTATCCTTGGTCTCACAATTCCAAATCATTAAATATTTGAGCATGCTACACCAATACCTCTTAATCCAGATGTAACCTCAGTTTTTGAAGTCTTCACTCCTATAGAAATAACCGCCTGTTCTTATTTACTTAACCCTATTCTGTAGACGTAAACTTTTCATGAAGACTGTAATCTGTAAGCACCTGTATTTATTATAAGAACTTGTATTTACTATTTATATTTATTATTTAGCTATTAACATTGTTCTATTACCACTTGGTACTATTTCTCTCCTTCACCTCTAACTCTAAGTTCCTACTAAGTTAGCCATGTTATTTATACCCAATTGTTGGATGTAATTGTATATTTGTTTAATTGTTCAATCTGTTTGATGTAATTTTCTGTTCCTTGTTCCGTGTAAACCGAAGTGGTATGCACTAGTGCATGAACTCCGGTATATAAAAGCCTTTAAATAAATAAATAAATAAACTCGTAGCTGTTACTGCTGCAAAAGGAGTTTCCAGACAGTATTGAGTCAAGGGGTGTGAAGACTTATCCAATCACAATTTTGGGGAGTTTTATTCTTAATTGCTTTAGAAATATTTCAGTAATTCTTCTTTCATGATGAAAGTGGCGTGTGTATTGTACAGACCAGTGTAACAAACTCCTACTTCAATGCATTTTGATTTGTATTCTTTTAGAGATCAGAATGTGAATAATGTACAAGAGTCAAAAGACTCACATGATATTGCAAAATTCGGTTTTACCCATAGTAATGCCTTTGATTTTTGCCCTTTTATTCATTTATTTTATTTATTTTCAAAATGTATATCCATCTATCCACCACTCTTCATTTTTGTCTGCCCTGTGAGATATTTTGCATGTATTATTTATTTCTCATTTCTTTTAAACTGCTAATTCAGAGGCCAGATCTGGCCAGAGCGATGTCCATCATTAAAATAGAAACAAAGATCTACAAAAAATTACAACAGGATCTTAGAAAAAACAATAAAAATATCCTGGCAGCAACTCCTATCAAAGTACTATCAGCCCTTGATTTCCATGCTGGGCTGCGATGGATGACGTCACCCATTGGCCATCCTGCTGGAGCTGCATTATGGGGCAGATTTTCAAAGGGTTACCCGCGTAACTTACGCGCATAACCCCGAGAAAGTGCCCCTGCACGCCCCCAGCCTATTTTGCATAGGCTCGGCGATGCGTGCAAGCCCCGGGACGCGTGTATGTCCCGGGGCTTTGAAAAAGGGGCAGGAAGCGGGCGTGGGCGGGACCGAGGCCACTGGCACGGCAGGCGTAACTAAGACAACAAAGGTAGGGGGGGAGATTTAGGGAACGGGGAAAGTCATTGGGGCTCCCCTAGGGCTTGGCGCGCGCAAGGTGCACAAGTGTGCACCGACCACGGATTTTATAACAAGCGCGTGGCTGTGCATGCATGTTATAAAATCGGGTTTCCCTGTACGTACCAGGATCAGTCCAGACGGTGGGTTATGTCCCCCGTCCAGCAGATGGAGTCAGAACAGACTTCGCGGGGCTTACCATAATAACCAGTGCGCCCTCTGCAGGAGCTCAGTATAAAGTTTATCAAAGCCCAAATAGACAAAGTACAGTCTGGATCAAGTTTGCTTAACCATAAATGTAACTAAAAATGTAGCCCATTACTTCCGGAGGTTTTGATAGCCAGGAGACTGACTCCTACTTACCTCCAACATCTCCTGCCAGCTGCTGCTCAGGGAAGTACCCTTTTTTGTTCTTTGTTCATTAAGTTTAAAAAAAAAAAAAGTACATTTTAAGGAAGGGGAAACTTAAGTTGTTTTGTTTGTTTCCTATGAGGCAGGGAGAGTCAGTCTGAGGTGCTTGGTCAGCGGGAACTGTTCGGACTTGCAGGAGGGAGAGCTGAAGGAGTCTGCCGCTGATTCCTTTTTCCCTGGGGTGAAAGCTGGTTGTGCGGTCAGTCCGGGATGCACGTTGCTTTGGCTGCTGCAGCCTACCATGCGTGGCTTCAGGTGATGCATTTTGCACGTTTTCTCAATAGCGGTGCGGCAGCCACATGGTGCGGCCTACTTCAGCGTCGGTGCACTCGGGCTGCGATGCACTTCCTGCCACGTGGCAGATGGCACCTAAGCCACGCATTGCGGCTTGCAGGGCCTGAAGGCTCTGGTCTTCTCGTCTTAATTCCTGCTCTCTCTGCACAGGCTGTGCATCTGGATTGGAGGGAACCTCTGCGGGTGGCTCTAAGGAGAGGAGGGCCTTCCGATCATCGGGGGCTGCGGGTTTTGTCATGCCCATGGGGTATTGCGTCCTGGGGTCTTCACCCTGCCGGAAGCCTGGAGATTCCCCTCCTCCCTCTTCCCTGCGGTGCAGAGGGATGAGGAGGATCAGGAGGGAGATGCAGGCTCTGATGGCAGTCTTCTCTCGCATTGGACCAAGAAACCAGAGGAGTTTTCTCCAGAGTTTGTCCTGCTGTTACACAGAGAGAAGAGGTCCAGAGAGAGATGGACGAGTGCCCCATCCAAGAGACCAAGGCTGGCGTTGGCGGGGAGGTTCGGGAGATCTGCTTAAGTGCCTGGGCTAGCGGCGTGCTGGTGGTGATCCCAGGGATCTGGATGATTCCGATGATATGCAGGATGATCCTACCTCCCCTCAGGGAGCAGACCCAGACATGGAACTAGATGGTGGTCAGAATCCTGATCCGGATGTGGGCAAGGATGATCCCTGTGGCAAAAGGCGATGACCCTAGGGTGGTCCATCTGTTTAAAAAGGAGGAGCTCCATCCCCTCATCCCTCAGGTGTTGGAGGAGTTGGGGGTTAAGGTGACTCAAGAAGAGTCTGACAATGAGGGAGTGAATCTGGTAGAGTGAATCTGGTTCAGGATGGGCTGCACGGTCCTCCCAGTGCCTTCCCATTGCCTAAGAAGGTTCAGAAGCTGATCAGCTGGGAGTGGGATTTCCTGGAAGCTGGCTTGAAGTTCGGTAGAGCTATGGTAAAGCTATATCCTTTGATTGAGGAAAACCTGGATTGCCTAAAGATTCCTAAAGTGGATGCGGCGATCCTGGTAGCAGGTTCGGCCGCTCTGAAGGATGTTCAGGACCGCAAGCTGGAGATTCAGCTGAAGCGCATGTTTGAGGTGTCTGCCTTGAGTCTGCGGGCCGTGGTGTGTGGCAGTCTGATGCAGCATTCCTGCTTGTGCTGGGTTCAGAAGGTACATGAGCAGGCTTTTACCGGGATGCTCAGCCCTCGGCTTTTGTGCGCTTGGAGGTGGGAGTAGCCTATTTAGCAGATGCGCTGTATGATTTGGTGCGTACGTCCACCAGGAGCATGGTCGTGGTGGCGGCATGCAGGTTTTTGTGGTTGCGCAATTTGTCAGCGGATCTGTGGTCCAAGTCCCAGCTGTGTAATCTGCGTTTTAAAGGATGGCTTCTGTTTGGCGAGGATCTGGATCAGCTGAAGAAGTCTTTGGGGGAATCTAAAGGCAACTGTTTACCAGAGGATAAGAAGAGCAATAAGAAGATTTTTTCCTTCCAGGTTCCATTTTTGGGATTTGCAGAGATTTCGTTCCAGCCAAGGGGCCCTCTGGTTTGGGGCCAAAACAGTCATTTGGATGCCAGCAGTCCTGTCAGGGTACCCGCAGGCCCTCCAGAGACAGGGCTGGTCAAGGGACATAGCAGGAAAGTCTTCCCAATGATGCCAGGCTTGCCCACTCCTCGGTTGAAATGGTAGGGGGCAGGTTGTCCCGCTTTTACGGGGAGTGGGCCAAGATCACATCATACTGGTGAGTCCTGGAAGTGGTAAGAGAGGGTTATGGGTTAAAATTTTCATGCTTTTCTGGAGTTCCACTACTCGTCATGAAACAAACGAAGAGTGGTGGAGGGGACCTTGCAAAAGTTGCTAAACTTGGGTGCAATAGTCCCCGTCCCTCCGGATGAGCAAGGTCGGGGGAGGTATTCCATTTATTTCATGGTTTCCAAGAAAGAGGGCACTTTTTGACCCATTCTGGACTTTCAAAAGGTAAACATAGCCTTGCAGGTTCCACATTTTTGCATGGAGACCTTGTGTACGGTGATAGCAGCGGTCTGCGGAGGAGAATTCCTGATGTCACTGGATCTGACCTAGGCATATCTTCATATTCCCATTCGAAAGGATCATCAGAAATTTCTGCAGTTCATAGTGCTGGGGCAACACTTCTAGTTTCAAGCCCTTCCTTTCGGGTTGGCTTTGGCTCCCCGCATCTTCATGAAGGTGATGGTGGTAGGGGCAGTGGCCTTGAGGTGAGAGGGAATCCTGGTCCATCCATATCTGGACAATTGGCTGATTCAGACAAAGACGGAGGAAGAGTGTGGTCGGTCCATTCAAAGAATGATGGATGCCCTGAGGTTTCTGGGTTGGGTGATCAATGTAGCGAAGAGTCACCTAGTTCTGTCTCAGTCATTGGAGTTTCTAGGAGCTCTGTTCGATACCTAGAAGGGCAGAGTGTTTCTGACAGTGGACAGGTTGTCAAAGGTGCAGGTGCAGGTGACGCATCTGCCTGTCAGTGCCAAAAGTCTGGGTTTACTTGCAAGTGCTGGGTTCCATAGCCTTGACGTTGGACTTGGTTCCGTGTGCCTTTGCTCACATGTGTCCTTTGCAAAAGGTACTTTTGTCCAGGTGGAATCTGTTGTCAGAGGAGTATCATCTGCTGTTACCTCTTCTATAAGAATCCAGGTCCAGTCTTTCGTGGTGGCTGTCGAGGGCCAACCTGGAAAAAGGATGGACTTGGAGGTCACAAACTGGGTAGTGGTTACCACAAATGCCAGCCTCAAGGGCTAGGGGAGGCGGTGTGCCTGGGACGGTTGGCCCAGGGCCTTTGCTCAGTGGCAGAGATATCCTGGTCGATCAATCACCTGGAGACAAGGGCGGTGCGCAGAGCCCTAGAGGTGTTCCTGCCTTTGGTCCAGGGATGCATGTGTTTTTGGACAGGGCAACAACAGTGGCATACATCAACCGACAAAGCGGGATGCAGTGGCTCGGGAGACGCAGCTGTTGTTTGTGTGGGCGGAATGCCATGTTGATGGGATAGTGACCTCGCATGACACAGAAGTGGACAAGGTACAGACAAATTTCCTCAGCAGAAAGCAGCTAGATCCCAGGGAGTGGGAACTGTCCCCGGAAGCCTGGATCACATTTGTGCCAGATTCACGTCATCTCCATGACTGATTCCAACCAGATCTACTACCCCGCACATATCTTACAATGAGTTCTCTTAACAGTCAAATCAAATGTCAAGCTATTATATTGTCATGTAAATAAGCAGTCTTATTACAATGTATAGTCCTATCCTTCACTTTTTTGAAGGAGTTAATAAACATGTGGATAAAGGTGAACCGGTAGATATAGTATACTTGGATTTTCAGAAGGCGTTTGACAAAGTTCCTCATGAGAGGCTTCTAGGAAAAGTAAAAAGTCATGGGATAGGTGGCGATGTCCTTTCGTGGATTGCAAACTGGCTAAAAGACAGGAAACAGAGAGTAGGATTAAATGGGCAATTTTCTCAGTGGAAGGGAGTGGACAGTGGAGTGCCTCAGGGATCTGTTTTGGGACCCTTACTGTTCAATATATTTATAAATGATCTGGAAAGAAATACGACGAGTGAGATAATCAAATTTGCAGATGACACAAAATTGTGCAGAGTAGTTAAATCACAAGCAGATTGTGATAAATTGCAGGAAGACCTTGTGAGACTGGAAAATTGGGCTTCCAAATGGCAGATGAAATTTAATGTGGATAAGTGCAAGGTGATGCATATAGGGAAAAATAACCCATGCTATAATTACACGATGTTGGGTTCCATATTAGGTGCTACAACCCAAGAAAGAGATCTAGGTGTCATAGTGGATAACACATTGAAATCGTCGGTTCAGTGTGCTGCGGCAGTCAAAAAAGCAAACAGAATGTTGGGAATTATTAGAAAAGGAATGATGAATAAAACGGAAAATGTCATAATGCCTCTGTATCGCTCCATGGTGAGACCGCACCTTGAATACTGTGTACAATTCTGGTCGCCGCATCTCAAAAAAGATATAATTGCGATGGAGAAGGTACAGAGAAGGGCTACCAAAATGATAAGGGGAATGGAACAACTCCCCTATGAGGAAAGACTAAAGAGGTTAGGACTTTTCAGCTTGGAGAAGAGACGACTGAGGGGGGATATGATAGAGGTGTTTAAAATCATGAGAGGTGTAGAACGGGTAGATGTGAATCGGTTATTTACTCTTTCGGATAGTAGAAGGACTAGGGGACACTCCATGAAGTTAGCATGGGGCACATTTAAAACTAATCGGAGAAAGTTCTTTTTTACTCAACGCACAATTAAACTCTGGAATTTGTTGCCAGAGAATGTGGTTCGTGCAGTTAGTATAGCTGTGTTTAAAAAAGGATTGGATAAGTTCTTGGAGGAGAAGTCCATTACCTGCTATTAAGTTCACTTAGAGAATAGCCACTGCCATTAGCAATGGTTACATGGAATAGACTTAGTTTTTGGGTGCTTGCCAGGTTCTTGTGGCCTGGATTGGCCACTGTTGGAAACAGGATGCTGGGCTTGATGGACCCTTGGTCTGACCCAGTATGGCATTTTCTTATGTTCTTATGTTCTTATGTTTATTACAACATATTATAATCCTATCCTTCACAAAACTATACCTTGCTGTATACTTTGCTGCAGTTTTATATTGCCTCAATGTAAAGATAGTGTGATCTGTAATCACACTATCTCACTAAACATCATGTAAACCGATGTGATACCCTCGGGTGAATATCGATATATAAAAACTGATAAATAAATAAATAGGGTGTTTCTCAGTTGGATCTCATGGCGATACGGGTCAATGCAAAGATGGTGAGGTTTTTCAGTCGCAGGAGGGAGTCTGGTTCAGTGGGGCTAGATGCTCTGGTATGCTCCTGGCCAACCGGGATTCTTCTGTATGTGTTTTCTCCTTGGCTGCTCATTGGTTGCGTGCTGCGGTGCATAGAGTTACATCCAGGGATGGTGGTGTTGGTGGCACTGGAGTAGCTGCAGGGTCCATGGTTCGCAAATCTGATGTATCTGGTGATCGACGGGCCTCTTTGGCTGGCTCATCTGCCAGGGTTACTGCGACAAGAACCCATATTTTTGGATTGGGAGGATTGCTTTTGTCTCGTAGCTGGATTTTCGGAGCCAGTAATTGATACTATGTTCCAAGCTAGGAGGCCCTCTACGTCCATTGTGCATGTCAGGGTGTGGAAGGTGTTTGAGTCCTGGTGTCTTTAACAGAGTTTGGACCCTTTGTCAGTGGGAGTCTCTCACATTTTGTCTTTTCTACAACATGGCTTGTCCAAGGGCCTGGCCTATTGTTCGCTTCACATGCAGATTTCAGCCTTGGGTTGTCTACGGGGCAAATGGTGGGGAAAGTCTTTGGCCTTTCATCCCAGTGTGTTTCCTGAAGGGGTTTAAGCACTTATGACATCCGGTTCGGAAAATGTGTCCAGATTGGAATTTCAACTTGGTTTTGCGGGTTCTTTGTGGCGCATCTTTTGAATCATTAAAATGAGCTTCCTTGAAGTACTTGAAATTGAAGACAGTTTTCCTGGTTGCCATATGTTCTGCCAGTCAGATTTCTGAGCTTCAGGCGCTATCTTGTCGGGATCCATTTTTGCGTATTGTGGATGACAGGGTGACGTTGCATACAGTACCCTCCTGCTTGCCGAAAGTGGTGTCTGCTTTTCACGTGAATCAGACAGTGGAGATCCCAGCTTTTCCAGAATGGTCTAGAGAGTCTCTGCAGGATAGGGATCTTCATTTCCTGGATGTGTGTCACATTCTGTTGCATTATTTAAAGGTCTCTAATAGTTTTCGTCATTCGGATCAACTCTTTGTCTTGTTTGGTGAAGCTAAGAAGGGAGAGAAAGCCTTTAAGGCTACCATTTCGAGAGGCTGAAGTAGGCCATTTGTTCAGCCTATATTTGTAAGAGTCGTGAGATTCCGATGGGCTTCAAGGCGCATTCGACTACAGCACAGACAGCCTCTTGGGTGGAATGTCAGTTGATGTCTCCCCAGGAGATTTGTAATGTGGTCCTTGCTTCATACTTTCACCAAACATTACAGATTGGATGTTTGGGTGCAACATGAGGCGTCCTTCGGTGAAAATGTACTAAGAGCAGGTCTTTTGGGTTCCCGCCCAATGTAGAGGTGTTTTGGTACATCCCACTTGTCTGGACTGATCTGGGTATGAACAGGAAAGGAAAATTGGTTCTTACCTGCTGATTTTCATTCCTGTCATACCACAGATCAGTCCAGAGACCCGTCCCATTTTTGCTGCCAAAAGACTGAATTTCCTGGTTATGATATTCACTGTATACCAGAGGTGTTTATGTATTGAGAGTGTATATGCAGCGGTTGTCAGCATGTTTTCTGTGTTAAGAAGCAGTGTGTTTTTCAAGTTAGGGGTTTCCAACCTTGTGTTTCTGGTTCGCCCTAGTAAGCGGAAGGTTATCTACTTTTTGGCTTGGGTACAGGTCAGTTCTGAGGGACTGCAGGTGGCACTCTCGGTTATGTAGCAGTGCCTCAAAGTTTTGTTCTCTGCCTCCATCTGCTGGTAGGGATGCAAAACCCACTTTTCTGGACTGATCTGTGGTATTACAGGAACAAAAATTAGTAGCTAAGAACCAATTTTCCTTTAACATAAACAAGACAAAAAATATATATAAGGTGACATCCTGAGATATAAGTTAAGCACTTATGCATGAAAGCATCCTATATTAGTGCCTTAGTGAAGATCTATATTCCTAATTGATGGCTGCACTCACAAGGGAAACACTGTCCCTGAAGGCTATGCATCTGTGTGAAACGAGAGACAGATCATTTTCAGCAGCACAGCCAAAGATGTGGCATGCTCTGCCAGACGTCTTAAGGGTCCAAATAGATATAAAGTGCTTCAGAAAAAATCTAAAGAGGATTCGTTTGACAGAAGCATTAATTGTGTTTATTTTGTGATGACTAAAAAACAGGCTTGAAATGGCAAGGTAAAACTGATCAGAGACTCACAGTAGAAATGAATGAATGTATGTTCTTGTATGTTCACATAAACTGTAACTCACCAGGATTTTCACAAAGAGAGAGTAATAAATGTTTTTAACTAAAATAAACCAAGAAGACTCTCCTTTTCTCTTCACTGAATGCTACATAAGGAGAGACCTATCACATCCTTAAGTGCCCCATATTTTCTTTCATTTCCAGCGAGAGTATGAAGACTACATTAATTTTCAAATGACAGAAGGTGGGTTCTCCATATCCCTTTATGCCACCCTGCCACGCTGTGAGCTCCAGATCCCAGAAAGCCTGTATCTGCCAATCTGTGCAGTCGGTGACTCATCAGAGGCCTTCTTCAGTATATGCAATACCGGGTGAGTGCATGGAGGATCTCACTGGGGCCTTAGGAAAAGTTATAAATAGAAATGCAAGATGAGTTTCAGATAAGGCTTTTGTGACATACTCTTCCCCAATCTCCTTCTCCACAAGTTCATAGGCATCATGGATATTGACCAGAAAACCTGGTCATCCTATCCATATGATTGTCTTTTTATCTAAGTATCGCTTATCTGCTCTAGTACCAAACTCTCTCTCTTTGAAATGTATTTCTCTCCTTTCTCATCCTGCTGCACTAGTCCAGAACGATTGGGTTTATCTCCCTTTTCCCTGTATGTACCCAGTTCAGCCCAGACTGCTGGGTTATTCCTCCCTTCCAGCAGATGGAGACAGAGAAAAACTTGAAGGACACGCCTGTAAGTAGGATGCACCACCTGCAGCCCCTTCAGTATTTCTCTGTCTCCAGCAGATTGACTCTAAACAAGAAAAAAAAAAAAGAGAGTTGCAGTGACAGGAGTCCTTTAAATTAATCCACACCAGTGGGTTATGCACTCCTGCCAGCAGATGGAGACAGAAAACTGACTCGCTGACATCACTCTCATATAGCCCTGCCCCGACATTATTCTACTAGTATTCCTTGTGTCTAGCAGATAGTGGACATGCATCTCTCTATTGGGGATTACCCGTGTTAAAAAAGAAAGAAAGAAGAGAAGGAGAAGGAGAAGAAAAAAGGAAGAGGTTGAGCTCCTGAAGTGACACCAGGCTGGTCCTCTCTCAGTTGAGCGGTTAAGCCTCAGTGCTTGGACAGGCTTAGGCTTAAAAAAAAAAAAAAAGCACTGGAGGACAAGAGAGAGCTTAACAGCGAAGGCTTGTGTCCTCTCCCCCCGTAGCTGCTGACCTGATTGTGCTCTCAGCTGGAGAAGGGCTGAGCTCAGGTAAAAAAGAGAAAGGAGGAAAGTGATAGCCCCCTTTTCTTTATTGAGTTGTTTCTCTCCTTTGGCACTAAGCCCCCTACCACATCTCTGGGGAGTTAGTGGAGTATGAAGGCGACAGATCAGCGGGTAGAGCAGAATTTGCTTCTAGGCCCACGTCGCAGGCTGTGTTGGTCGGCTGTGTGAAGGGCAGCTAGGCCACAATGAAGCATGCTTAGGTTGCGGGGGACAGTTTTTTCCCGGACGCACAGTACAGCTGTGGCTTAAAGTAGGCATGCATGTGCACATCGTTGTATGCGTGCAAGCTTGCGACCTAGATTTGAGCATGTAATTGCGCAGGTACACCTGCGTGCGCTTAGGTGTGCGAGCAGAGACTGCGTGGAAGGAGAGTGGACTTTTTGATGACAGATAATGGCACTGGGGGCTAAAAAGTCTAAGCGCCTTGCACGTAATGTGACTTTATTTATTTATTTTATTTATTTAACATTTTTATATACCGGCATTCGTAGGACACATCATGTCGGTTCACAATTAACTGAGAAAGGAAATTACATTGAACAAGGGGGGGTTTAACTGGGAGAATTGGATAATAATTGGATAAAAGGAACAAGGTAAAAAGCGAAGAACGAGAGAAAAGAGAAAGCAAGCATGGATAACTTAATTGGAAAGATATGGGTTTAAAATTACATATTACATATGTGAACTTATTTACAACGTTGGGGGGAGGGGTGAGGGGAGAGGGAAAGGGGGGGAGACTTGCCATATAAGGGCAATCCAGCTGTCTCTCTCACTTCACCTATGCCAGCACAGTCTGGAGGATCAAGGCAATTTGCCTCCCAAGGATTTGCTACCTCTGGGGCATACCCTTATCGATGGAGGACTCAGTGGAGAGGGGCACAGGAGGCGATACTATGGACAATTCCCCTTCCCCTTGTTCCCGATGGGAGGGTTCGGAGAGTGTCATTTTTGGTCCTATGGGCCCTATTATGAATTTGTCCCCTTCTTGGGTGGAATTTTTCTGAAAGGGACATGCAGTGAATGTGAAGCGGCCCAGTAAGGAGACGTCATAGTTCTTGTCTGACTTGGCATCCAAGTCGGGCAGCCACTGTAGGGAGGCTGTCCCTGGTGAGATAGAGGAGGATGAGGATCGTGACCCGTCGGATGATTCTGGTGGTATCTCAGATTCTACACTTCTGGAAGAGGGGGGAATTCTGCCTGAATTGGAGCCCCATAGGACTCTACTCCATTTCTTTCACAAGGGCGAGTTGCTAGGTCTTTTGACTTAGATCCTGAAAATGCTTAGAATTGACTGGGTGACGTTATGGGATTACAAAATCCCATCTTGTTACTTTGCGCAAGGTGTCCTGTTTATTTTCCTTCCAGGAACCAGTGCAAGAGTTAATTGACCTTGAGTGGAAGGTTCTGGAAGTGAGTTTAAAGGTGGGCATTCCTTGGCGGGACTGTACCCCTTGGATCCGAAGGCAAGGGAGCAGTTGCGATTCGCAAAGGTTGATGCCTTGGCGTGCACTGTTACCAAGCTCTGAAGGATGCTCAGGATAGCAGAAGTGAGGCCATCCTCAAGCAGGTGTTTGAAGCAATGGCAATGAATTTGCAAACAGCTTCTTGCTGCTGCTTGGTGGCACGAGCAGGTTTGCATCTGTCAGGAAACTCATGGAGTGGGAGCTGATTGCAGTCCGGCAGTGGAACCAGGAGCCACATTTTTAGTTGAGGCGGGCTGTGACTTGGTCTGTACGGCCGCTAGAGGTATAGCATCCGTGTGACATGGTGTCTGCTTCCCCTGTACCATGAACATAGAATTATGAAATCAAGAACTCTCTGACCCATTCAGAATTATTTTAAATTGTTCTGAACTAGTCTTTAGATTTAAAGATGATTAGTGCACAGCTGTTCTTGAATAAACAGCAATAACACATTTTAAACTTGTTTTCTCTCTTCTAAAGAAGAATATTTTTGTAACCACCTGCAATTGTTAAATCTGGGAAACTAGCCAGCACTTTGCTATCTCTGTGATTAATGTCCTAGATTTGGCAGAGTTCCCAGACTTGGCAGAGTTCCCAGGACTTTTCCCCTTCAAGGTAATACAAGACCTGAATAAAATAAATAATTCATTATATTCTTCCGAACTTAAAAATAAATATATTTACTGTATTTTAGTACTGCATTTAAATATTAGAAATTTTTAAGAAGCTTGCAAATTAGGAGATTGTACCCATCCTATGTTATGTTTTAGTATATGAAATTAAATGTCTTCTTGTCAGTTAAAGACTGATGAGCTATGCTCAAGGCACACAGATGTCTTGTCGTAGATTTGATGGAAGATCAAAGAATTTCTCTTTTATAGTCAAATGTTCTTGTATATTTAGCTTGACTAATACATGTTGCGATCAGAGGTTCTAGGTTAGTATTCTAACCTAGACTGAGGGTATAAAAACAGTGAAGTCCAGTCACTCGGGGCTGTTATGCTGATTTCAGTGTAACACACTGGCCTGGCTCTTCTAACTTGTATTGGTAAACCATCATTTCATTCATATTTCTTATCGTACAATGACTTGATCTGATTTAAATTACTTGATCTGATAATTTGATGTGATGTGATCAATTAAATTTATCAATTGAAATTAATTTTATACTTTTCTCATGTAAAATAAAAATTATATTCTTTTTGAGAACATCTTTCTGAGTATTGTGAGTAGTTCTGATTTCATAAATATTTCACTGAGCTCAATATAATGCATCATCCATAGTGGCACTGATGTGTTAATTTATGTGACATGGGTTTCTAATGCCAGGAGAGTAACTTTTAACGGTAATCCATTAAGTCTTTCCACTTAGAAATGCCTATCAGAACAGGACTGAGACACGTGTTAGCTGTAAGACACCTGCTGAGACTGCGGAACTGGTCGGTGGATACAATTTCTAAGTCAGATTTGACAAGGTTACCCTTTAAAGGTTCTCTCTTGTTCAGGAGTGAGTTGGAGAATATAGTAAATCGATGGGGTGAATCCTAGATTCCGTGATTGCCAGAGGACAAGAAGGCATCATCTTATTTTTTGGGGGTGAAAAGCCACTCCAGGGACTTTCATCGTTTTCGCTTTTACAGAGAGGCGGCGATTCAGAAGTCATGTCCTTTTGGAAGATCTCAGTCCTTTCGGCTTAAGAAACCGCATAAGGACACGGGCTCTGCGACCAGTGCATCTCGATCTTTGCAATGAAGGTGTAGAGGCCCACTTACTGGTTCTGGAGATAGGTGGATGTCTATCTCACTTTTATCTCAGGTGGGCCCAAATCACAACAGACCAGTGGGTCCTGGATTTAATAAGAAACAGCTATGCTCTAGAATTTCTCAGAATTCCTCCAGATGTCTTTATGATTGCTCCATGCAACTCGCTAATGAAGAGAGTGGCAGTAGAGGCTACGTTGAGAAAGCTGCTGGACCCCAGGGCCGTGATTCCCATTCCCAGATTGCAGGGAAATATGGGGTGATATTCTAATTATTTTGTTGTTTCCAAGAAGAAAGAGGGTTTCTTATGACCAGTCCTGGATTTGAAGGGCGTCAACCGGGTTGAGGATGGAAACTTTATGCTCCATAATTACGGCAGTACAGAAAGGGGAATTCCTCACATCTCTTGATCTGATGGAAGCCTAGTTACATGTCTCCATTTGACAGGAGCATCAGCGGTTCCTTCGTTTTAACATTCTAGGTCACCATTATCAGTTTCAAGCCCTACTGTTTGGTCTTGCTATGGTGCTAAGAACCTTCTCCAAGGTCATAGTGGAGGTAGCGGTATCTCTGTGCAAGGAGGGAATTCTAGTCCATCCATATCTGGATGACTGGTTGATTCAAGCCAAGAGTGCAGAAGAGAGCCAATTGACATTTCACAAAATGATTTGCCTATTTCAGGAGCTAGGCTGGGTGGTGAACTTAGCCAAGAGCAGTCTACAGCTGACACAGACCCTGGAGTATCTTGGAGTGTGATTCAATATGGAGCAAGACAGAGTTTTCCTGCCAGAGAAATGCATCCAGAAATTGGTGACTCAAGTCCAGTCCTTGAGGATGGCTATTTGTCCAATGGTGTGGATTTATCTGCAGGTCTTGGGGTCAATGGTGGTAACAATGGAGAAGTAGTACATATGCGGCCACTTCAATGTGTGTTGCTCTCCCAGTGGAACATGCATTCACAGGCGTACACAGTAAGGCTCCACTTCCTGATGGAAATGGGCGAGCAGTTGCAGTAGTGGTTACAAGGGGACCAACTCAGGAAAGAAGTGCCCTTGGAGACAGCGGACTAGTTGGTGCTAATGACCGATGCGAGCCTTCTAGGTGGGGGGCTCACTGTCAAGAGTTGATGGAATGCTGAGGAGTGGCAGTGGACCATCAGTTGTTTGAAGCATATGCAGTTTGCTTGGCATGTCTACAGTTCGCCAAGCGGTTGGCAGATTGAGCGGTGAGAATAATGTCAGACAATGAATGATGATCACCTACATAAATCATCAGGGTGGAACTAGAAGTCATCAGGTGTCAGTGGAGATAGATGCTCTCATGGTGTGGGTAGAGCAACATTTTTAGGAGTCATCTGCCTCTCATATTGCCGGGAAGGACGATGTGAGGGCTGACTTCCTCAGCAGGCAGGTCTTAGACCCAGGTGAGTGGGAGCTGGTGGACGACACTTTTCAGCTTATAGTGTCTTATTGGGATTGGCTGTATCTAGATTGAATGGCAAGCTACAGCAATTTGAAGGTGCCATGGTACTATAATCGTAGAAGGGACCCAAGAGTGCTGGGAATCAATGCTCTCATCCAGTGGTAGCCGCGGAACAGGGTGTTATATGTTTTCCCTCTCTGGCCAAGGATAAGCAGGTTAATTTGGAAGATTATGAATCATACTGAGACCATACTTCTGGTGGCTCTGGATTGGCCACAGAGACTGTGGTACGCTGATCTCCAAAGACTCTTAGGGCCGGATTTTAAGATGTATGCGCGGGCGTAAATTTGTGCGTGCAACCCGGCATGCACAAATCTACGCCCGATTTCATAGCGTGTGCGCGCAGCCGCGCACATGTTATAAAATCCGGGGTCAGCACGCGCAAGAGGGTGCACACTTGTGCACCTTGCATGCGCCGAGCCTTAGGGGAGCCCCGATGGTTTTTCCTGTTCCCTCCAAGGCCGAAATCGGAGCGGCCTCGGAGAGAACTTTCCTTCCACCCCCCCACACTTTCCCCTCCCTTCCCCTACCTAACCTGCCCCCCCAGCCCTACCTAAAAACCCCCCATACCTTTGTTTTTCAAGTTGCGCCTGCCTCTGGGCAAGCGTAGGTTGCACACGCCAGCCAAGTGCCGGCGTGCGATCTCCCAGCCTAGAGGCCCTATGGAGGCCTCTGGCCACACCCCCAACCCTCCCCAGACCGCCCACGCCCCGCCCCTTTTTTCAAGCCCTGGGACATATGCGCGTCCCCGGGCCTATGCAAAATAGTCTCAGCGCGCGTAACCCCCCATACGTGCGTAAATCCAGCTGGATTTACGTGCATAGGGCTTTTAAAATCTGCCCACACGCGTACTTTTGTTCGCGCACCAGGCACGAACAAGGGTACGCGGGATTTCAATAGATACGCGCGTAGCCGCTAAAATCCGGGGTCGGCGTGCGCAAGGCTGCCCAAAATCGGCAGCCTGCGAGCGCCGAGTTGCACAGCCTGCCTCCGTTCCCTCCGAGGCCGCTCCGAAATCGGAGCGGCCTCAGAGGGAACTTTCCTTCGCCCTCCCCCCACCTTCCCCTCCCTTCCCCTAACTAACCCCCCCAGCCCTATCTAAACCCCTCCTACCTCTATCACAAAAGTTACGTCTGCTTGAAGCAGGTGTAACTTTGCACGCGCCGGGCCGGCTGCCGCGCTTCATGTTCCGGTCCGCGGGCTGGTCCAGAGGCCGTGGCCACACCCCCAGAATGCCCCCGGGCCGAAACCATGCCTGCGGCTCCGCCCCCAGATGACGCGCTGAACGCGGCACGCCCCCCGATGACGCGCGGATCGCGACACACCCCCTGAAATGCCCCCCCCCAGGAAAGCCCCGGGACTTAGTGCGTCCCGGGGCTTTGCGCACGCCGGAAGCCTATGCAACATAGGCTCGGCGCGCACAGGGGCGTTTTAAAAGGGTTATGCGCGTACCTTATGCGCGTAACCCTTTTAAAATCCGGCCCTTAGTGGACAGTCTTATGAGGCTGCTGGTCAAGGAGGATCTTCTGTATTGGGGCAGATAGTGCATGATGATCTGTGTCGGTTTTGGCTTATGGTTTGGCCGTTGAGAGGTCTCTTCTGCTGAAACATGGTTATTCTCCATCAGTGATATCCATATTGCTTCACGCTAGAAGGTTTTTACCTCTGGCTTTTATTATGGTTTGGAGAGTATTCAAGAACTGGTGCAGAGTGAGAGATTTTCAACCTCTTAGAATAGAGATTCCACTGATTTTGGAATTTTTGCAGGAGGGTTTGGTTAAAGATTTCGACCTATATACCCTGAAGGTGCAGGTGGTAGCTCTCGCACGCTAGAGGGCAAATTAATGGTAGGCTCTTGTCCTTCCATCCAGATGTGTCTAGGTTCTTGAAGGGAGTCAAGCATCTATGTCCTCCTTTGCGTCTGCCAGTGCCTTTTTAGGATCTTAATCTGTTATTGAGATTTTTGGCGGGTCCCACGTTTTGGCCACTGAGTGATCTCTTCTTGCAGCTGCTTATTTTGAAAATGGTTTTTATGGTGGCAGTCTGTTTGGCGAGGCAAATCTCCAAGTTACAGGCTCTTTCTTGCCATGAGCCATTTCTATGAATAGCTCCGAGGGTGGTGAAGCTCAGGAGGAATAGCCTAGTGGTTAGAGCAGTGGACTACAAACCAGGAGACCAGCATTCGAGTCCCGTTGTTGCTTCTTGTGACCTTGGGCAAGTCACTTTATCCTCCATTGCCTCAGGTACAAAAACTTAGATTGTAAGCCCTTTGGGGATAGAGAAATACCTACAGTACCTGAATGTAAACCGATGTGATATCTCAATTGAATGTCGGTATATAAAAAAATAAGCACAATGGCAGCCTCCTCCTTCAGCCCCCACAGCCTCAAGAAAGATGAAGTCCCATCTGCCATGGGGCTGAAGGAGGAGGCTGCCATTGTGCTCCTGATGGGGAGGGGGGAGAAAGTGAGAGAGTGTATCTGTGAGAGCATGTCTGTGTGTGCATGTCTAGGAGAGCATTTCTGTGTGTGTATATCTGTGAGAGCATGTCTGTGTGTGCATGTCTAGGAGAGCATTTCTGTGTGTGTATATCTGTGAGAGCATGTCTGTGTCTGCGACAGTCTGGGAGATGTGCCATTTTTCTCCTGCTTCGGGCCACGACAGCATGGCCTTTCCTTCTTCTTGGATGCGCGGACCCACCACTTCCTCTTCTGGGCCATGCGGTGGGAAGAAGCCATGCCATCGCCGCCCCCAGACCAGTGACACTCCAGGCAGCCGCCTAGTCAGCTTAGTGCTTCCACCGGCCCTGGCTATTAATGTTGAATTCTTTCTTGCTGTTAACAAATTAGAAATTACAGAGGAAGAGTATCTTTTTTACATAATCTTGACTTTTCAAGAGCCATGCCATAAGATAAATGGAGATGAATCTTCCATTACTATTGGACCCTTAAATAGAATATCTCGGGCACCTGATAGCTACAGAGGGTGATCATTGGTAACCTCATTAGGCCTACATACCATGATCATGATCTCTTTGGCCAGTCTGGTGCCACTAGAAGACCTAACTCTTTTCCTTCTCTATTTTTCTTCTTGTCTTATCTATCAGTGATAATGGAGGGAATACATACATGACTGAATCAGTGCATCTATCCCTTTGCCTCCATATTCTTTACATCGACTTTTCATCTGCCATTTGGATGCCCAATCTTCCAGTCTTGCAAGGTCCTCCTGTAATGTATCACAATCTGCTTGTGATTTAACTCTGAATAATTTTGCATCATCTGCAAATTTGATAACCTCACTCATCATATTCCTTTCCAGATCACTTATGTAAAGTGTCAGTGAAACTTTCTCTGTCTCCATCTGCTGGCAGGGAGACAAATCCCAGGAGTCTGGCCTGATCTGGGGTTGCTTTTTAAAGACATTCTTCCCAGGTTGAAAGAGACAGAAGGGTTGCTGGGGAGGGTGCCAGAAAAGGTCAAAAACCCTTACCCCCAAGGCAACGGCATAACTTGGCAGTTTCCTGGTTGTGACACTGTTCTACTGAAGAAGGAAGAACCCGGCTTTCACTTCAGTAGCTGCCAAGTTCTGATTGATCCAGACCCAGCACTAAACTCAACCGAGGGAGGGAGTGCTAGACTCATGAGTAGCCCTTTCTCAGATTCGTCTACATTTGTCCAGGTCTCAGTCCACAGCATGGGATGCTTGCTTGCCATCTGCAGGAGACGGAGAATATTGGAAGGATGAGGTCAGCATGGATGCCTGTAAGGAGTGACATCAGCGAACCTGTTGACCTCTGTCTTCATCTGCTGATTAGGAAGCATAACTCACTTGTCTGGACTGGTCTGCTTGGGTGAAGAGGACTGTGCATTGACTGAAAAATACTCTCTTCGATCTGTTTTAAATGTGCTATCAGTTAGTTTCATGGAGTGTCCCTTAATTCTAATGAGATGTTTGACCTATAGAAACTAAGACATTAAAGGTTTTTTCCCATTTTGTGTCTATGTTTTATGTATGTCACCCTGAATGCAATTTATACCATTCAGAAGATGTTAGGAGATCTTTCTTTCCTTATTTCCCAAGTGCTTATCATTCTGGAATCTAATCTCTAACCATCAGTTCTTTCTTTCTGTTTCTTCCAGTGAGTTGCAGATAGATTTTAGATGGGAGGTACCAGAACCTTTCAGTGTCTTTCCGCCTAGTGGCACACTGGAGTTAAAGAAGGAGTGCAAGATAAAGGTTATCTTCAAGCCAAAAGTAGCTCTGCCGTATGAGATGACAGCAACCTGTCAGTTTGGAGTCAACTGGAAGCAGCAAAAGAATATCCAGCTAATATCTGTTGGTAAGATCTATCCCAGCTTAAGGTCACTAGTAGTAAATCAGGACTATCAAAACGTCTGATCCAAGGATGACCAACTCTGTTCCTCGAGCGCCACAACAAGCCAGGTTTTCAGGATAGCCACAACGAATAATCATAAGATAGATTTGCATACATTGGAGGCAATGCATGCAAATCTATCTCATGTATATCCATTGAGGATCTCCTGAAAATCCGGCCTTTTGGTAGCTCTCCAGGACCGGAGCTGGCCACCTCTGGTCTAATCAGGAGAAGAAACTTTGCATGTCCAAGGTAGAAATGGTGTGAACAATCTTTTCTAGCCAGCTCTAGAACCAGTGACTTCGGGCTCTCCTTTCAGTCAGGAAAGCTATCTTTTTATTGCATTTGGGATCAGAGAAACAAATTTGCGATCAGAAGTTTATGTTAATCCAAGTGACATAGTGTAAACGATCTTATTTACTGGTGATGACATCAGAGACATACCTCGTGTTTTCCTTTGATATCAGCTGGTACCATGGTGTGTGCCAACAGAGTGGAAGGAAGCAATATGAACAAGAGCAAAAAGTAAAATACTGCCAGTAATTTTGTTTTCCAATTTTTCCCTCTCCAAATAGCTTGCATGGGTGGTTGCAGGATGGATGACATTTCTGAATCTTTGGCAGTGGCAGCTGCCTTTCCACTTTCTCTGGGCCTGAGTGCACCACTTTTAGTAGGCCCCATCAGATAGGGGAAACCAAACCCAGTTCATGTGTGCCATGGGGCTGCTGTCCGAGCCATGGGTCCAGTCTTCAATGCAGCCATTTTAATAGCCTTATGCTAAAGCTTTAGTTAGACTGTGATATATTTTAAAGTATTGACACAAGAGATATTCCCTGTACGTACCAGGATCAGTCCAGACTCCTGGGTTTTGCCCCCCCTCTATCAGATGGAGACAGAAGTTTATAAACAAAAACTCCGCCTATATCTAGGCTGGTGCCACCTTCAGTCTGGCAGTATTCTTCTGTCTCCTAGCAGGTGGAGAGGGTGCAAAATCCTACAGTCTGTTGAGGGCCTAAGTTAGGTGTTTAAAAAAAAAAAAAAGAAGAGAGAAAATGTTTGACAGGAAGGTAGGTGTTGTGATTTCAGAGGGGAAGGACCGCAGAGGCTTGCCTGCTGCTCCCAGTCCCCGCCTCCCAGGGGAAGGTAAGGTCCTGAGGGGACCATTCCTCCTGGTAGAGGCTGCCGAGGAGTGGGGGAGCCCCACGTACCGGCATTTTCAGGCCTGGGGGTGATACTGGGGGTCCCGGCTCACTCCCCCCAGCCAGCTCCGGATCCGAGGTAAAGTTTAAAAAGTTTAAAAAAAGAAAAAAAAAAAAAGGATAATTCCGTTTTTCTCTTGTGTGTGTGTGCTGTTTGCTTGTGAGTGACTTACTTCCTTGTGGTGTCTGAGGCTCGGCGATCCGGGGAGGCTTCGGGGAAATTTTTTTTTTTGGTCTCGGTCTCCCTCCCCACTCCGCGGCGTTCTCGATGCCCAGGCAGGCTGCTTGCAGGGCCTGCGGATCCGCGGCAGCGCGGCTGTCGCGTGACAGCCTGTGTTCAGGCTGCGTGAGCGGCGGAGAGGGGGGATCGGCGGTAGATTCAGGGACCCGGAGGGGTAGGCAGTCGCGCGATGGGTCTTCCTCCGCGGTCTCAGCCTTCTCGGAGCGGTCGTCGGCGTCTTCACAGGGGGCGGCGGCCATTTTGATGGCGTTTTCGGCGGGAACGGTGGCCATTTTCTCGGCGCGGACCGCCGAGATTAACGCGGGCCGGCGAGGCAACGGAGAGTTGGTGGACCCGCCGCATTTGTCCCCCCAGCGGGGTCCTGCGGGGGAGGACAGGCCAGCAGGGCTCATGGCACCTAGTGCTGATTCCCCCGGGGAAGGGGGTGATGAGGAGGGGTCATCAGACTCCTCCTTTAACTCCCAGTTCATTTTACTTATGCATAAGGCTTTTAAAGCCCGGCGCCTGGCCAGAAAAAGGATTCAGGGGACCCCTGCATTTGACACTGGGGCTCCGGCGGAGAAAGTACGGAAGCCGGTCCGGGGGAGGGGGGGGCTGGCTCGGGCCAGGCCCCTTCGCTCTCGGGGGGCGGAGGTTTCTCAGAACTCCTCGTCGGAGTCGGAGGAGCTAGAGGAGCCGGAGGAGGATCTGGAGTTCCCATCCCAGCCCCCGAGGGGGGTTGAAGGGGAAGGAGAGCCGGGTCTAAGGGTTCCGGGGCACCACATGGAGCGGAGGGGGATGATCCGAAGGTAGTCAGGTTATTTCATAAGGATGAGTTAGGACCCCTCATTCCGGAGATCCTGGGGGAGCTGGGAATTCCACTTCCCCAAGTTGAGTCTCGTCTTGGACAGACGGATCCGGTCGTCTTGGGGCTCCGGGGCCCGTCTTCGGCGTTCCCGCTACACTTTTCGGCTTCGGATTTACTTTTTAAGGAGTGGGATACTCCGGATTTGGGCCTAAAAGTTGCAAAAGCCATGGATAAGTTATATCCACTACCGGAGGACTTTCTGGAACTTTTGCGCCTGCCAAAGACTGATTCAGCGGTGGCGGCGGTAACAAAGAAGACCACCATCCCGGTGACGGGAGGTACGGCGCTTAAAGATATACAGGATAGGAAGCTGGAAGTTCAGCAAAAGCGTATTTTTGAAGTTTCGGCGTTGGGAATCTGGGCAGCAATTTGTAGTAATTTTTCGTTGCGAGCAGGTCTTCGCTGGGCGCAGCAGCTTTTGGCCAATGAGTCCCTGTCGTCGGGCGAGGTGAGGCAGGCAAGTCGGCTGGAAGCGGTCATCGCTTATAGTGTGGACGCTTTTTATGATCTCCTCCGCACTTCTGCAAGGACCATGGTCTCTGCGGTGGCGGCGCAATGGCTGTTATGGCTCCACCATTGGGTGGCGGATGGCACCTCCAAGGCTAGGTTGGGCTCCCTTCCCTTTAAAGGGAAGTTGCTGTTTGGCAAGGAGTTGGAGGACCTAATTGAGTCCTTGGGGGATAATAAGGTGCATCGTCTCCCGGAGGATAGACACCGTTACCGGGGGACTCCAGCCTCTCGTCCTCGTTTTCGTGGGGGTCGTAGACCACGGGCGGCTCGAGGATCGAACTCTTCGTTCCGTCACAGTGCGACCCGACAGCAATCGTACTCGCAGTCCTTTCGTGGGCGCCGTTTCGGCCGTCCGGGAGCCAGTCTGACTGCACAGGGCGATAAGCCAGCGCAATGATGTGAGGCCGGTCCATTCCCCCATTCCCAAGATTGGCGGCAGGTTAGGCCGGTTTTACGAGGAATGGACCAGAATCACGTCGGATCAGTGGGTACTAGAGGTGATAAGACCCGGCTACGCGTTAGATTTTTCACACCGCCCGCCTCAGTGCTTTCTGGTGTCTCCTTGCGGGTTTTCAGAAAAGCGTCGAGCGGTGCGGGAGACTCTGGCTCGGCTGCGCGATCTAGGAGCCATAGTGCCGGTCCCCTTGGGCGAGCTCCGAAAGGGCCGTTATTCCATTTATTTTCTAGTACCCAAGAAAGAGGGAACGTTTCGTCCCATTCTCGATCTGAAGAGTGTCAACAAGTGTCTAAGGGTACCGCGTTTTTGATGGAAACCTTACGGTCCGTAATCGCGTCGGTGAGAAAGGGGGAGTTTCTGGCCTCTCTGGATCTCACGGAGGCGTACCTTCACATTGGCATTTGACAGGAGCACCAACGGTTTCTCCGGTTTGCGATAATGGGGCAGCATTACCAGTTTCAGGCGTTGCCTTTTGGTCTGGCAACGGCTCCGCGCACGTTCACCAAGATTATGGTGGTGGTGGCAGCGAGACTCCGCGAAGAGGGACTGTTGGTGCATCCGTACTTGGACGATTGGCTGATTCGGGCCAAATCAAGAGAACTTTGTCATCTGGCGGTCCAGCGAGTTCTACATCTATTACGCTCGCTGGGTTGGGTGGTCAATGTAGCCAAGAGCCATCTGGTGCCGTCTCAATTCCTGGAATATTTGGGAGCTTTGTTCGACACGTGTCAAGGCACGGTGGCACTCACGCAGGATCGCAAAATAAAGTTGCAAGCTCAGATCCAAAGGTTGTTACGCAAGCCAGTACCAGTAGTATGGGATTATTTACAGGTATTGGGCTCTATGAACTCCACGCTGGAGTTAGTTCCATGGGCGTTCGCTCATATGCGTCCCTTGCAGTCAGCGTTGCTCTCCCGCTGGCACCCAGTCTCGGAGGAATATTTCCTCAGCTTGCCATTGACCCAAGACGCCAGAGACAGCTTGCTGTGGTGGCTCTGCCAGACCAATTTGAGTCGAGGGGTGTCGTTGGAGACTCCATAATGGACGGTGGTTACCACGGACGCCAGCCTGCTCGGTTGGAGAGCGGTCTGCCTCGGGCAGGCGGTTCAGGGAACATGGTCGGCTCGGGAGGCGTCATGGTCCATCAATCGGTTGGAAACGCGAGCAGTGCGGCTGGCTCTGTTGAGGTTCCTCCCGCTCATCCGCGGTCGGTCGGTCAGGATTCTGTCGGACAATGCGACCACGGTAGCTTACATCAATCGACAGGGGGGAACCAGGAGTCAGCCGGTGGCGGCCGAAGCTCGGTCGTTGATGATATGGGCGGAGGCCCACCTGAGCAGTATTGCGGCCTCTCACATAGCCGGTGTAGAAAACGTCCAGGCGGATTTTCTCAGTCGCCATTGGCTGGATCCCGGAGAGTGGGAGCTCGCGGGAGAAGCATTCCGACTCATCTGCGATCGGTGGGGCACACCAGCGGTAGATCTGATGGCTACGTTCAAGAATGCGAAAGCTCCCCGGTTTTTTGCTCGCCGACGGGAGACGTCAGCGGAAGGCATAGACGCGCTGGTGGTGCCGTTGCCGATGGATGTGTTGCGCTATGTGTTTCCTCCGTGGCCGCTCATAGGAAGGGTGCTGCGTCGAATAGAGCAGCATCCGGCGGACGTGATCATGGTCGCCCCGGAATGGCCAAGGAGGCCGTGGTTTGCGGATCTGCTGAATCTAGCGGTCGAGGGGCCGCTTCGTTTCCCGTTTCTTCCGGACCTCCTGCATCAGGGGGCCCGTTTGTTTCGACCTGGTACATCGCTTTTGTCTAGCGGCATGGCTTTTGAGAGGCAGCGGTTGAAATCTAAGGGGTACGCTGAAACGGTGGTATCTACTCTTTTGCGTTCCCGAAAGAAGTCTATGTCTATGTATTATGTGCGAGTGTGGAGACTTTTTGAGTCTTGGTGTTTGGAGCGCAGCGTAGCGCCTACCCGAGCGGCTATCCCGGACATACTGCTGTTTCTCCAGGACGGGTTATCCAAGGGACTTTCCTGTAGTTCCTTGAGGGTGCAAGTAGCGGCGTTAGGTTCTTTTCGAGGTCTAGTGCATGGAGCTTCGGTGGCGGCGCATCCGGATGTGGTGCGCTTCCTTTGGGGGGCAAAGCATTTGTGCCCTCCGTTTCGACAGCCGTGTCCGTCTTGGAATTTGAATGTTGTCCTTAAAGCGTTGTGTGCGGCACCTTTTGAGCCTCTTCGCAGTGTCACGCTTAAGGATTTAACTCTGAAGGCGGTATTCTTGGTGGCCATGGTCTCGGCACGGCAGATTTCTGAGCTTCAGGCTCTGTCGTGTCGGGAGCCTTTTTTTGCGGATTTCGGATTCGGGAATCTCGTTGCGGACGGTACCGTCCTTTTTACCCAAGGTGGTCTCATCGTTTCACGTGAATCAAACGGTAGAGTTGCCATCTTTTGGGCAGGTGCCGTCTTCAGACCCTATGGCTAAGGATCTTCATAAGTTGGATGTGCGGCGCGTGCTGCTACATTATTTGGAAGTCACTAATGCCTTCAGGGAATCCAACCATCTTTTCGTACTCTATGGTGGTTCAAGGTGGGGTAAGGCGGCCTCCAAGACTACGATTGCTCGGTGGTTGAAAGAAACCATTCGGTCGGCGTACCTGTTGCAGGGGAGGTCGTTGCCTGTGGGGCTGAGAGCTCACTCTACTCGAGCCCAGGCTGCTTCCTGGGCAGAATGCCACCATATACCTACAGAGGAGATCTGTAGGGCGGCCACCTGGAAATCGGTCCACACTTTTGCCCGGCACTATCGTTTGGATGTGAAAGTGCCAGAGTCGTCGGGATTTGGAGAAGGGGTGCTTAGAGCAGGCCTCTCCGGCTCCCACCCTAAGTAAGGTAAGCTCTGGTACATCCCAGGAGTCTGGACTGATCCTGGTACGTACAGGGAAAAGAAAATTAGGTTCTTACCTTCTGCTAATTTTCGTTCCTGTAGTACTGAGGATCAGTCCAGAGTCCCGCCCAGTGTTATTTCTGCCGGGAGAGGTTGTGTGGACTGTGTGTTTGTTAACTGAATCAGGAAGACTTTTTGTTGGTTACCTCGAGTTCGGTACCCAGTTGGGTGGAGTTAATGCTTCGTTTTTGGCACAGTTTTGAGGTATTTTGAGTGTTATCATGGTTATATGTTGCGGGTTGTCCTGCTGCTTTGACATTAAGTAATACTGCCAGACTGTAGGTGGCACCAGCCTAGATATAGGCGGAGTTTTTGTTTATAAACTTCTGTCTCCATCTGCTAGAGGGGGGGCAAAACCCAGGAGTCTGGACTGATCCTCGGTACTACAGGAACAAAAATTAGCAGAAGGTAAGAACCTAATTTTCTTTTACAGTTTCTTATTCATACCCCGGATCAGTCCAGACAAGTGGGTTTATGCATCCTTACCAGCAGATGGAGGCAAAACCTTGAGGCACTGCTACGTAACAGAGCGCCACCTGCAGTCCCTCAGTATTTCTCTGTCTCCAGCAGATGACAGGTGCAAACTTGCAGTCTGGATTTTCAGAAAAAAATAAGAAAAAAGAAGAGAGAGGAGATCTCGACTCCCCGAGGTGTTAGGCTCCTTCGTAGGCCATTCTTCTGGTAGAGCAGGGTGAGCAGGGGGTTGGTGATCCCTGTGTTAGTTCGGCCTTTGTCTTCAGGGAGGGTGATAATGCGGAGGTTCCGGTTCCCTCATCCTCTCTGGGTCCCTGTCACCTCCTGTTGTCAGCCTCCTTCGCCATAAGCAAGAAAATATTTCATTTCTTTCTCTTCTGGGTGTGACTCTTTAATTTATTTTTTGAATAAAAAAAAAAAAAGAAAACAGAAGAAGAGAGGAAGCAGCAGTGCTCGACATGCTGAGTTCAGTGTTGCTGCTGGGAGGCGGTTCCAGGTGAGTGGGGCCGAATCGTCGTGCCCCACTCACCTGGAGTTTACAAATCTTGGTGTTTGCAGAACAGGGTGCAGTCTTTAAAGGTGGACATTCCACAGATCCTGGCCTTTTTGCAGAGTAGTTTGGTGAAGGGTTTGACCTTTGGGTCTAGGTAGCAGCCTTGATTTCCCTTCTTGGCAGGATTCAGGGTAGACCATTAGTGTCTCATCCAGATGTGACTTGTTTTCTAAAAGGGGCAAAACACCTGCGTCTTCTGGTGAGGAAGATCTGTCCAGCATGGAATCTGAATGTGGTTCTTCGGGTACTATGTGACCCTCCCTTCGAGCCAATGCAAAGGGTGTCGTTGAAGGATTTAACCCTGAAGACTGTTTTTCTGGTGGCCATCTGTTCGGCTAGGTGAATATCTGAGCTGCAAGCGTCATGTGGGGAACTTTACTCTGCTTTTCAGAGGATGGGGTTTCTTTGCATTCGGTTCCATCTTTTTTGCCTAAGGTGGTCTCCTCCTCTCACCTTAATCAAGATGTCGAGCTTCCGGCCTTTCCGAACTTGACAGCCGACACTCTGATGGCTAGAGAGCTTCACTTATTGGATGTGCATAGAATTCTTTTGAAATATCTCAAGGTGACGAATGCCTTTTGTAGATCTGATCATCTATTTGTCCTGTTCAGTGGAGCAAAGAAGGGAAATAAGGCTTCCAAGGGCTCTATTGCACGATGGTTAAAAGAGACGATAGCTTCAGCTTACATCTGTAAGGGCCGGTCGGTGCTGGAGGGGTTGCCAGCGCATTCCACTAGGACACAGGCGACCTTGTGGGTGGAGTATCAACTGCTTTCTCCGCAGGAGATTTGTCTTGCTGTGATGTGGTCTTCTCTTCACACTTTTACCAAACGTTACCGCTTAAACGTGTGAACCCCAGAAGAGGCGACGTTTGGGGAGAATGATTTGCGTGTGGGTATTTCAAGTTCCCACCCAGAATAGAGTGGCCTGGGTACATCCTACTTGTCTGGACTAATCTGGGGTACGAACAGAAAGGAAAATTGATTCTTACCTGCTAATTTTCATTCCTGAAGGTACCATGGATCAGTACAGAGACCCGCCCCCCATCTGTGGAAAGAATTCCTCGCTTATGGATATGGTTGAGCTGGCAGAGCTGGCATATGATATACTCAGAGTAGTGCAAAGTGTACATAGTTTGGTATATATTTTGTGTTAAATCAAGGGGGCCTAGTTGGCAGGGGACTCTGCCTTTAAGTCTCTGTTTGCCCAGGGTTATTGGGGTTTGTAGAAAACTTGGCTTGGGTATAGGTCAGTATTGAGGGGCTGCAGGTGGCACTCTTGGTTATGTAGCAGTGCCTTACAGTTTTGTTCTCTGCCTCCATCTGCTGGTAGGGATGCATAATCCCACTCGTTTGGACCGGTCCGTGGTACTTCAAGAATGAAAATTAGCAGGTAAGAACCAATTTTCCTATAGTTTCATTATGCTTGAGTGAGAGAACAAATGAAATGGAGCCCTATAACTGAGTAATTATATAAAATGTGATATGTAATTGGAATTCGATGGCAGTTGCATTGCCTTTACCTCCAAAATGCATATCTACCCATAGTGGTAGAAAACCAGACATGAAGGCAACTGGGTCAGTTGGTCTTTGTTTACTGTGTTAGATTACAGTCTGAGGACAGGGCACCTCTCCGGTGAGTGGAATGCCCTAGAGAATTATGTGTGTGCTTAATTGACTCGTTGCTGGTAAACACAGAGCATTTTTCCATCAAGGATTTCACGAACCCCAAGAGCCCCAAACATTTGCCTTCACTGTATTACTTGTATTTTTTTATTATTTTTAACAGCTAAATATCCACACCTTTTGATTCATGGTTCAGAAGACACACCTTCCTCTGCAGGGCAGCAGCACGCCCAGCTTCGTTTTGGCCCCATTGCTATTGGCACCACAGTAGAGAAATGTATGGAAGTAATCAACATGTCCTCGGTACGTGCCCAGCAAGGTGGGATCCCAGAGAGTTTGTAAAGGGCAGAGATAATACAATGTGCTAGAAACCTCGATTACAAGCTAGAATGAGGGCCAGATTTAGGCAGCGGCAACATAAGCAACTGCTTCCGGTGCCAAATTTTGCCAGGCACCCGAGCATTGTCGCTGCTCCTTCTCTCCAAGCCGTGCAGTGTTCCCTTGCATGGGTTTGCACAGTAACAGGAAGGCTTTGTGGGTGGAGAGGGTGAGGCACCACAGAGCCTGGAGAGTGCGACCCCGTACTATATTTCCCTTTTAAAGCTGTGCTGCTGTTACTGCTGGTGCAGAACTCTGCCGTGTCTTAGAGATAAGGAGCAGGACCAGACAGGAGAGGCTCCCTCGCCCCCCTTGACTTTGGGGTGGGGGTGGGGGTGAAAGTCGACCCCCTTTCCCTGCTGACTATGGGTGCCCAACATATAAATCCTGCCCTGTGTAGAATATGCACTTCATCTAGTAATACTCTAGGTCTGGTACACTCAGTGTCGTATATCAGTGGTAACATTCTGGATTTGGCTTCCTATAGTCACAGTGCCTGCTTTCCTGTAATTCTTTGCTCATGGCAAGCACCACAAAATCTGGCTTTTGACGTAGACTTTGGCAATCCCTGTAGGAAATCAGCCAGCTAAAATGGAAAGAGCAACTTCAGGCAGGCAGCTGCTTGGAGAGCCTTTCTCCCTGTTCCCCCATATCAGTACCAGTCTCTCCTCTCTCCCTCCCCTGCATGTCCCTAACTGATTCTCTCGCAGCTGGCTTTAGGCCTTGTCATCGTCCTCTGCTTCTTGGGGCTGGACTCGTGGCTTTCACTAGATAGATAATCCTACACAGGCCCTGGGCGGCAGAGGAAGAGGAGGACATGGCTTGAAACCGGCCTTCTCTGGAGAAAGGGTGATCTGGCCAGGAGGAAGGTGGGGTCGGGAGGTGGGGAGCTAGATTTGGGGGAAGAAGGAGGAAAAGAGGATTGTGGGAAAGGAGAGAGGAAAAGGAGAAGCAGAGCAAATCATTGGGGGGAGCAGATTAGGGGGGAGGGGGAAAAGTGGGGTGTAAATGGACAGAAAGAGGATTAGAGGAAAGATAAAGAAGATAGGACGAGGGAGGGCAGGAGGAGAGAAGGAAGGAAGGAAGAAGAGCCTCTAGAAGGGCAGGAGAAGACTAAAGAGGGCAAATGGAAAAGAGAGAGAGGAGTGAGAGGGAAGAAAATGGAAAGCAGGAAGTGAAACAGAGAACTGCAATAGAGAGCGACTGGGAGAAGTGGTTTGCATGTCCTTGACCCCTTGTGAGCAGAGAGACTGGGGGAGAGATACTTCTTATTGCATTTATTGTATAGATGTGCTGTGAGTCGAGGAGGGTGACATATAAATCCAAACTGTGATGCAAGGAATGGGAAAAGAACCAAAGTATACTCGAGACACACAGCAAGCTTGGAAAGTTTGCATGGTTTGTCCAGCTAAGTTCACTGCTCTGGCTGCATCCATCTTGTCCAGCTACCTGTTTAGTCAGATAAAAGTTAAGCCGGACAGCTTGCAGGCATTCTGGGGATGTTCCAGGATGGATAACTTATCTGCCTCTGTCGGGGTGTGCGTGAGAGCAGTCCTGATATTAGCCGGACAAGTTTACCCAGCCATATTTAGTGGAGCTTAAAGTCGGCAGCACTCTGCCAAATATCTGACAATGTATCCATTTTCAGTTTTTTTCAAAGTAAATTTTGAAATGCTATATAGGTTTGCAGTAAATTTTGGACATATTTAGAAACGTAGAATAAATGTGCTGCAGGGTCTCGAAGGCTATACTGCAGAATTTTCTGACTCTTGCCACAGAATCTCCCTCTGTGTTTTGTGGAAGTGCTTAAACTCAAAGAAGCAGTTGGGGGTGCTGAAGCCTGAGTAATAAATGCTCTGACAGCTTTTTCCTCTTGGTGCCTCAGGTTAGTGTTCAGTTTCGCATTGAGAGGATGAAGCAGCCATCATCACTCGAAGATGACGTTTTCTTCTGCACTGTTACTCAGGCAGAGGCACCAGCCTACGGGAAACTGCAGATCCCAGTGCAGTTTGCGCCTCACATAGTGGGTGCTGAGAGCGTGGATTACTTCTCTGTAGTTCCTGTTGGGAGCATCATCAGATCTGTGCTAAAGGTGACTGGATCGTGCCTAGGTATGGAGTCCTGTGCAGCTCATTTGAGCTCAGCTCAGCCTCATTTGTCACTTATTTCCAGTGCTGATTGGCAAAAAAATGCAGATTCTTATGCTGATGCTTTTGTAATGATTAGCTATTTTCAGTCTAACTTGTATTTCATTTTTGAAACGATATTAGTGTTTATGGTTAATAAAAGTCTTTGCTACTCATCCATGCTCAGAGGAGCAATAATCAAAGTGGTTTGTGCAGGTGAACTGCATAATATCGTGGGCTGATTATTGCTCCCTGCCCCTCTACCCTCTGTGGGTAAAGTTACATGTGTGTTCACAGCTCAAAAATATGGGTAATCAAATCTCTGCATGTATTTTTCGGTGTATACTTTATACCTGCTTAAATGCAGGTACTTTGTAGTCGAATTTAGAAAATGAGCTTTTGTCCTGTGACATCCACTTTCATTATTGCCCTGAGTGGATATAAGTAAACCGATATGCTTTCTCCAAAAAGAAATGTTAATAACTATCATGTAACCTGTATGGCGCCAACTCAGAGAAACTTAAACAGAATGAGAGGTGATGAAAGAAAACTAAATTCCCTGTACGTACCAGGATCAGTCCAGGACACCTGGGTTGTGACTCCGCACCAGTAGATGGAGACAGAGCAAGATCTGTCGGACGTGGCTACATATAGCCACGTGCCTCACACAGCCCCTCAGTCTTACTCTGTCTCCAGTAGATGGTTCAGGTGCAGTCACAGCCTCTGGCCTAGTCCTGGTATTTAGTCAGGCCTAGGGTTCTTTAGCTTTTTTTTTTTGACGTTTAAAAAAAAAAAAAGTAAAAGGAAGCTTTTCTCTATAGGAGAACAGAAGAAGGAAGGTCCTCCGTCCGTCCTGCCTCCCAGGGGGGTCTGAAGGTTCTGAGGGGACCATCCCCCCCTGGTAGAGGCCGCTGCTAGGGTCGAGGACCCGGCTATTCTAGTAGCAGCGTTGAGGGGTGACACCGGGGAGCCCGGTTCACTCACCCCCGCAGGAGCACAGGCCTCAGTACCGAGGACAGTGCCCAGTTAGTAAAAAAAAAAAAAAAAAGTTTTACTTTTATTTTGTCGCACCGGCTCTCCGTTCCTTCGCGGGGGGGGGGGGGGGGGGGGGCTGTTTCAGCGCGGGTGTTAATTTTAGTTTTAGTTTTTACTTTTGCTCCGTCCTCACTCCGGATGCTGAGGGGGTCGGTCTGCAGCACATGCGGCTCGCGCGCGAGGATCTGTTCTTTTTGCATTGTAGGCGGTGAGGGCCATCCGGGGCCGGTTGGGGGGGCCGGTCCCGGCCGGCGCGTTCGCCGCCGCGTGTAGGGAAGGCTGCAGATGGGCCTGCAGATCTCTTCCCAGTCAGCGCGTGAGTGGCGGCCATTTTGGGGACTGCCCGGGAAATTTTGCGGGAGGCCGCGGCTGATGGCGGCATGCCTCCCGCGCTTTCCCCACAACAGACACCCTTGGGGGGGGGGGCCCCCAGGGGGGGGGCTGAATCCCCAGTGGGGGCCAGCGAGAGTGAATATTCGTCGGAGTCTGACTCCTCCTTCTCCTCGGACTTTGCGCTTTTATTGCGCAAAGTCCTAAAGTACAAAGGCCACAGGCGCAGAGTTGGAAAATCTTCTCACGACAAGGGATCCGGTGCAGGTTCCGGATCCCGGAAAAGAAAATCCGGGGCTGCTCTGAGAAGAACCTTAGCTCCCCCTAAAGAAAAGCGTCCATTGAGAGGCATTCCTCAGGACATGGACACTGATTCCCCGTTGCAAGATGAGGGAGATCTGGCCGAGGAGCCCCCGGGGGGGGGGGGGGGTCGATGGTGCCACGGGGGACGGTTCCTCTCAGCCTGGTACTGGCAAGGGTACGCAGGCCGTCGACGGAGATGACCCGAAGGTGGTCCGCCTATTTCGGAGGGAGGAGTTTTTCCCACTTATCCCGGCTATCCTCCAGGAGCTGGGGGTGGAAGCGCCTCCAGGTGGTCTCTCGACTTGACGCAAACATGGACCCAGTGCTACTGGGTCTCACCGGACCAGCCGTGGCTTTCCCGTTCCACTTTGCGGCATCCGATATCTTGTTCCGCGAATGGGATACGCCAGAGCTGGGCCTGAAGGTCAGCAAGGCCATGGATAAACTTTACCCCCTGCCAGAGGATGCCCTGGAGCTTCTCCGGTTGCCAAGGGTGGATGCTGCGGTGTCTGCGATGACGAAGAGGTTGACTATTCCAGTCACAGGGGCCACGGCCCTCAGGGACATACACGATAGAAAACTTGAGCTGCAGCTGAAGAAGATTTTCGAGGTTTCAGCGTTGGGGGTCCATGCGGCCATCTGTAGTAACTTCGCCATGCGGGCGATCCTGCGCTGGGCCCAGGTTCTCCAGGCCAATGCTGACCTCTCGGAGGAAGAGGCCAAGCAAGCAGACCATCTGGAGGCGGCAATAGCTTACAGCGCTGATGCTCTATATGACCACCTTCGTACTTCAGCCAGATCCATGGTTTTGGCTGTTTCAGCGCGGCGTCTCCTTTGGCTCCGCAACTGGGCGGCGGATGGGTCGTCCAAGGCTCACCTCGGGGCGCTACCGTTCAATGGAAAATTGTTGTTTGGCAAAGAGTTAGATGATTTGATGTTGTCCCTCGGGGAAAACAGGGCCTTTAAGCTGCCTGAAGACAGGTTTCGGACTCGATCCTCTTTTCCTAGTAGGTCTAGGTTCCGGGGAAACAGGAAATCTCGCCCCCAGAGGTCCTCCAGTCCCACATACCGTGCGGGTTCCTCCCGATCCTTTTCCTGGTCGCAGTCCTTTCGAGGGAAACGGTTCGGTAGACAGGGGGGAGCCCCGGGGGGACCGGGGCCCAAGACCTCTCAATGAGATACGGTTGGTCCATCCCTCGCGTCAGCTCCAGTCGTTCATCCCAAACGTAGGAGCCCAGCTGGAGTTGTTCTACGAGGAATGGGCCAAAATAACATCGGATCAGTGAGTCCTCAGTGTGATAAGACGAGGCTACGCGTTAGATTTTGCACGGACGCCGACAGACAAGTTTCTGGTGTCGCCCTGCAAGTGTCCACGGAAGCACGTCGCTGTAGAGGGTACTCTTTGGTGCCTAGAAAGCCTGGGTGCGATACTTCCCGTGCCTCCCGGTCAACGAGGCGAGGGCCGTTACTCCATTTTATTTTATTTATTTTTTTTATTTGTATTTTTCTATACCGGCATTCACGGAGTTCGTATCATGTCGGTTTACATAAAACAGCATTGTGCCAAAGAAGGACGGCACAGCACGGCCAATCTTGGATCTAAAAGGGGTAAACAGATGTCTTCGCATTCCCCATTTCAAAATGGAGATGATTCGGTCTGTGATTGCCTCGGTCCGCCTGGGTGAGTTTCTGACGTCCTTGGACCTCACAGAAGCATACCTCCATATCGGCATCCAGCCGTTTTATCAATGGTTCCTCAGGTTTTGCATTCTGGGCAGGCACTATCAATTCAGGGCCCTTCCCTTCGGTCTCGCCACGGCTCCCCGCACGTTCATGAAGGTAATGGTAGTGGTGGCGGCTCAGCTCCGACGGGAGGGGTTTCTGGTACACCCCTACTTGGACGATTGGCTGATTCGGGCCAAGTCCGAGAGTCGGTGTCGGCAAACGATAGACAGGGTCCTTCATCTGTTGAGGTCCCTGGGATGGGTGGTCAATCTCAACAAGAGTCATCTGGTTCCCACCCAGTCTTTGGAGTACCTGGGTGCCCGGTTCGACACCAAGCAGGGCAAGGTGTTTCTTTCCAGGGAGCGGGTGTGCAAGCTTCAGAGTCAGGTACGCCGGTTATTGTCTCTTCGGCTTCCACTGGTTTGCGATTATCTGACGGTTTTGGGTTCTATGGCCTCGACGCTCGCTTTGGTGCCCTGGGCCTTCGCCCACCTACGTCCGTTGCAATCAGCATTGCTTTCCCGCTGGAAGCCAGTATCGGAAGAGTTCCATCTACCACTGCCGCTCCCAGCTCAAGCGAGAGTCAGTCTGCGCTGGTGGCTAGAAGCGGATCACTTGACGTGTGGAGTGTCCCTGCTAGTGCCCGACTGGACGGTGGTCACTACGGATGCCAGTCTCTCCGGCTGGGGAGCGGTCTGCCTGGGCAGGTCAGTGCAGGGCCGGTGGTCCTGGGCTCAATCTCAATGGTCCATCAATCGCCTGGAAACCAGAGCGGTAAGCCTGGCACTGCAGTCCTTTCTCCCGCTGATTCGGGGACAGGCGGTCCCCAAATCAGCGGCCTATATCAATCGCCAGGGCGGGACGAGAAGTCCGCTGGTGGCGGAGGAGGCGCAACACTTGATGGTCTGGGTGGAGTGACATCTCAGCAACATTGCGGCGTCTCACATCGCCGGAGTCGACAATGTTCAGGCGGACTTCCTCAGTCGTCATCACCTGGATCCCGGAGAATGGGAACTGGCGGAGGATGCCTTTCGTTTCATCAGCGAAAGGTGGGGAACGCCACACATGGACCTGATGGCCACGTTCCAGAACACGAAGGCCCCACGGTTTTACAGTCGAAGGCGGGAACGAGGGGCCGAGGGCGTCGACGCGTTGGTTCTGCCCTGGCTGACGGACGTGTTGTTGTATGTGTTCCCTCCGTGGCCGCTGATAGGCAAGGTACTTCGGCGCATAGAGCTGCACTCGTCCACAGTGATCATGGTGGCACCGGAGTGGCCACGGCGCCCGTGGTTCGTGGACCTCATCCAACTTTCGGTGGATGCTCCCCTTCGTCTTCAGGGGTTTGCAGGGCTCCTCCGTCAAGGCCCCGTTTGTTTGGAGGATGCGGATCACTTTTGTCTCGCGGCATGGCTTTTGAGAGGCAGCGCCTGAAGAGAAAGGGTTATTCGGATGCGGTGGTTTCCACGTTGTTGCGGGCTAGGAAGCAGTCCACGTCCTTGGCTTATGTCCAGTTCTGGGCGGTCTTTGTTGACTGGTGTGCAAAGCGCAGCGTGGATCCTATTTCGGCTTCCTTCTCCGATATTCTAGCTTTTCTTCAGGCTGGCCTTGCTAAAGGTCTCTCATGTAGTACCCTACGGGTTCAGGTTGCGGCACTCGGATGCCTAAGGGGCAAGGTGCATGGGGTGTCTCTGGCACTACACCCGGATATAGCGCGTTTTCTTAGAGGAGCTAAGCATTTGCGTCCTCCATTGCGCCATCCTTGTCCGTCCTGGAATCTCAACTGGGTACTTTCCGTCTTGTGCTCGTCGCCTTTTGAGCCAATAAAGCGGTCGACACTCAAGGATCTTACGTTGAAGACGGTGTTCCTCGTCGCGATCGCCTCGGCGAGGCAAGTCTCGGAGTTGCAGGCGTTGTCATGTAGGGAGCCGTTCCTGAGGATCTCGGATTTAGGGGTTTCTTTACGGATGGTTCCTTCTTTCTTACCAAAAGTTGTGTCGGCGTTTCATTTGAATCAATCGATCGAGCTTCCTGCCTTCCCTGTTGCAGACTTGTCGGATCCGAAATCCAGGGAACTACGGAAGCTAGACGTGCGGAGGGTCCTCCTTCGCTACCTGGAAGTCACTAATCCTTTCAGGGTATCTGATCACCTCTTCGTCCTCTTTTCCGGTCCGAAAAGAGGTGGGGCAGCTTCCCGGACTACAATCGCTCGTTGGCTCAAGGAAGCCATTGATTCGGCGTATGTGGTTCGGGGTAATCCTGTGCCCGTGGGTCTTAGGGCTCACTCGACGCGGTCGCACGCGGCTTCGTGGGCAGAGTCCTCGCAGGTGTCGCCTCAAGAGATTTGCAGGGTGGCCACCTGGAAGTCGTTGCACACTTTCACTAGGCATTACCGGTTGGACGTTCAGGTCACTGACTCTGGGGGTTTTGGAGAGAGGGTACTCCGAGCGGGTCTCTCTAGTTCCCACCCTCGGTAAGATGGCTCTGGTACATCCCAGGTGTCCTGGACTGATCCTGGTACGTACAGGGAAAGGAAAATTACTTTCTTACCTGATAATTTTCGTTCCTGTAGTACCATGGATCAGTCCAGGATCCCACCCGTGTTTTTGCTGGTCTGAAGTAACGGAGAGTCCGCTCGCTGTTTGTTTGTTCACCTAATCTGATTTCTTGATTTCTTGGTTCGCTTCTCCGGTTGGGGAGCTTTGTTCCAGTTCGGGTTTCTGAATCAGGACCCATTGGGTATAGTTATTTAGCTTGTTCTACTTTGACATTACGTAAGACTGAGGGGCTGTGTGAGGCATGTCACTATATGTAGCCAAGTCCGACAGATCTTGCTCTGTCTCCATCTACTGGTGCGGAGTCACAACCCAGGTGTCCTGGACTGATCCGTGGTACTACAGGAACGAAAATTATCAGGTAAGAAACTAATTTTCCTGTAGTGGTCAAATGCCTGTCAGTTAAGATTTAAGGTTTAGAAAGGTCAGTGTCATGCATTTGGGGTGCAAAAATCCAAGGGAGCAGTACACGGTGGGAAGTGAGGAACTAAGATCTTGGGATAATCATATCTGATAATCCCAAGATAGCAAATCAGTGTGATAAGGCAGTGGCTAGAGCCAGAAGGATGCCATGATGCATAGAGGGATGACTGGCAGAAAGAGGGTCACAGTTGTGAGCCCTTCTGCTGTGGCATGGTCAACGCCACAGCAGAAGGTTGGGACGAAGCTGTATATTCACCTATACCAGCCTCATTCCCCACAGACTGAACCCTTGGGTTCCTGGGGCCAACAGGACTTAGGCAAACGTCTCAAAGGTCAGTCAGAATGAGAGAGTCCAGAATCAGGCTAGAGTCAGGGCAGGCAGTGATCAAAGCAAAGTCGAGACCCGAAGCAGAGGTTATTATGGGAGATCAGGCAGGGCAGGCATGGATAAGGCAAAGCAGGCAGCATCAGGAACACGGCAAGGATCAGGAAGCAAAGCTAGGGAGTGTGGCTGGGGTTTATATTCATTGCTGCGTGACATCGTCCATGCACATCAGCTGTTCCAATTCCCACCGCAGGGCCTTTAAGTGGTGATGCGCTGTGCACATGTGTACTTAGGGAAGCCCACAGGAGAAGTGGCATGGCAGTGTCTTCGACTTATCAGTACCTGGCTGGGCTGGCAGTGGCTTGAGTAATTGCAGCTGGTCTCGGGAGCTCCCTGCGACCAGCCAAACGTTACAGTAACCCCCCCCCCCAAGCCCCCTCCCCAAGGCTTTATGCTTAGGCTTTTGGAGGAAGCATCGATGGGATATTTTCATCTTCTGGGGAGTTTGGCGGCTAGACACAGGTTTAAGAGGAGATTTCAGGGAGTCTTTGGTTTTGGAAGAACACGAAAGGGCATCAGCCTGTTGGCCTTCTGTTGCAGGGGTGAATCTTTTGGAGAGATGGCACAAGTCCCTTGATCCTTTTGTTGTTTGAGAACAGCCCCCACCCCAATGAGAACGCTTCTACGAAGGACTTTGAGTGGAGGAGACAGTGATCTTGTAGGAGCTCCGGTTGGAGAGCTTTAGATATATGAATGGCTTCTGACTCCTCTGTGGACAATGGCTGGACCTTGCCTCTAAGGGGCATCTCCCCTGGAGTAGATCACCTGAATGGTTGTCCAATCTATGAGACATCAGGGTTTTGGGCGGTTGCTTGCTGCATACATCAGTGGAGGCTGTATACTGGGGTGGCAGGTCCTGCAGATTAGGCAAAGCTGTCTGAGCCACTGTGACCAGAGGCAGGGTCCGAGCAGAGCAATGCTCCTGGCAGGTGGGACTCCAATCTAGAGCAGGTTGGTGGAATTGGAGCCTGGAACTTGAGTCTTCCCTCAGTAAAAATATTTTTGTCTTTCTTCCTCCGTATGCCAGCTGCCCATTATTCTACAGTCTGGATCTCTTGGCAGTATCTTTTTCATATGTCTAATTTTTATGTACAGGTTTTATGATTTTTCTATGTCTTCTGTGTATTAATGTATGTTTATTATTCTATGCATTTTACACTGTGCCTCACCAGAAAACAGATGCAGATGTGAACGGGTTATATATTTTTGAAATAAATAAAAGTTCCAACAAATATTTTTCTTGTTGATCACGCTTCAGGCCTCCTTTTGACCTAATTGTATCAAGAGGACTATTTTCCTAGAGGTCCATATTCAGCAGCTATCTGATGAGCAAGTTAGCTGAATAAACATAACTGGTTAACTTGGCAGCGCAGCCGTGTCACTGAATATACCCAGCTATCTATTTTTTTTTAAAGATTTATTTATCAAAATGCAAAGCACTCCATACAGTTAATATAGAAAAACAGACGTATGCAAATCAAGAAATAAGACTGTTCCAGCATGTGATGCACTGCTATTTTCAAACATAAAGTAAAACATGTAGAAGTCGATATTGAGCTGCAGAGCTAGGCAGATATAGGTATCTGGCTAACTTAGCCACTGAATATTCCTAAAGTATATCTGGCCAACTTTAGGACAACCCTATGGCGTGACCAGAGTTAACCACATAACATAACATACGCGGCTAAATCTGGCCCACCCGGAAATACCTCCCGCTACCCTGGAACGCCCCTGACTTATGCAGCTTTAAATATAGCCAGTTAGCTATTTAGACAGATATTCATCTAAATGGCTTTTGAATATCAATCTCATAATAGCTGAAAATCAGCTAACAAGACCACAGAATCGAATACTTCATGCATTCCATCAGACATACCTACACATACCGGATATACCCAGCTGTCTAATAGCTAGGCAGATACGTTTAGCTGGCTAACTTTAGACCTGCTCTATAGCAGCTCTAACTTATGTGGCTAAGAGCCTGATTTACTAAGGTTTATCTCCCATTCTGTGTCTATGGGAAAAAGGCTTAGTAAATGAGGTCCTAACTTACCAGGTCCTAACTTACCAGGTCCTAACTTACCAGGTCATTCATCAGGCCGTGATATTTTGCATCTCCCTGCCCAGATACCCTCTCCTATCACAATGGCCTACTTTGCATGCGATGAATAATGCAAATGCACGCAAAGAAGGTCATTACTAGTCAATTTGACGCTAATATTTTCTTGTGGCCGACTGAGAAGGTGGTCAGCCTCAATGAAATAACAACACGTCCTTGAAAAGAGTTAGATGTGCAGTGGGAGGCCCAGGACTGCCCTTCCCTTGTACTTGGATACATTTTTGCTGCGATCCTATGGTAAAGAAGTTTGCTCTTATTTGTGGTGGGGAGGGGGAAAAGTCGCATCTCTGTGCAGCAATTAATGTAACTGTGGGATAAAGGAGGCCTGGGATTACCCACTCTTAAATGGTACAACCTAGCAGCAAACCTCCGTCATATAGGAGACTGGATGCTGAGGACCACTCAGCTTGATCTGTTATCCTTACCTTTCCTACTACATAGTCCCCTGCCTGGCAGTGGCTTGCTCCTCCTCTGCAGTTGTCTTTTAAGATGTACAGATATTTTGGAGAAGCATCACTCCTCTAACACTGACCTCTGATGCCCAGTTGGTTTGGTGACGTTCAGATGGATGAGGGAGATGGAGACGGGAACCTCCCTCCATAGAGTTCATTATTTCTTAGTAATGGACAATCCACCCTGGATTGGTGGCTCCCTTCCTCATAAAACTGAATGATTTCTAGATTGGTATAAGAAACGGGGGGGGGGGGATACAGACTGTGACTCTGTAACTTTGGCTCTGTTATTGTTGCTATTGTATTACGAACGACCGTTATCTGTTCTGGAAAAATGTAATAAATAGAGTTGTACAAAAAAAACAAACCACAGCCAAACAGGGAGGTTGAGCGGGGGTCAGTGCTGACCTCTATTTGAACCTGGGGGCCACTGATCGAGGCAGCCCCTCCTCCCCCAAAATGGAAAAAATGTTTACATTATGCACGGAGTCAAAGCCCACCGCCCCACCAGAGTGACCCAATAAACCCTCCAACCTCCCAGCAGCCACCAATATCATTCAATGTCCCCCCCCCCCCCCCACCTACCTGGCATCACTCAATGCCCCAAACATTACACAACTCCCCTACACCCACCCTGGCCTGGGTCCGATTTCTGTACCTTACCCCCGTTACATGGAGTTTGGAAAATGGCGTCCTAATCCGCAAAGCGAGATCCATTTTAAGGTAGGGTGGTTCTGAAAGGGGTGGGGGTGCTGTACTGTTGGGGATGGGGGCGCCAGAAACTGCTTTGGGACTTGTCATCTGAATGTCTATACCCTCTTCCCATCTCTCCTCTTCCCGTCTCTCCTCTCCCCGTCTCTCCTCTCCCCCATCTCCAACAAGAGGGATCACATTACTCCAATATTAAAGAAATTACACTGGCTCCCTATTAAGTTTAGAATCCTTCACAAACTATTAACAGTCACTCACAAGGCCATACACAACATCACACCACTGGATCTTACAATACCTTTGCAACCCCACACCTCCACCCGTCCTCTAAGACTAGCCCAGAGCGGCACTCTGCAAGCACCTACCATCAAGACTTCCTTCAGAAAAAGAGCTATGTCCGCTTCGGGCCCCAAGCAATGGAACCTGCTTCCTCCTGATCTAAGACTTGAACAATGTCCAGTCACCTTCAAGAAGAGACTTAAGACTTTATTGTTTGGCCAAGCTTTCCCATAACCATTCATTTCCTCCATGGTTTCAGTCCGTATCATCATGTTAATGTCCCCTTAAGGAGGTTAGCTTAGTTCCTCCCAATATAAGTTCCCAGCTTTCGCCCAAGTTATGTCTACCCTTGTTGCTATACCTACGTTCACCCTAGTTATGTTATCCAGGTTTAGCTACCCTGTTCTATGTTCTATGTAAGACAAGACTGTGTCTGTTGTTTTTTGCTGGTTGTAATGTAAACCGTAGTGATAATTAATCCTGTTAATTGAACCACGGTATATAAAAGCTATAAATAAATAAATCTCTCCTCTCCTCCTATCTGTCCTCTCCCTCTGTCTCTTCTCCCCCTGTCTCTCCTCTCCTCTAGGTTCTGCATATGTAGGTCCTTATGTCTCATCTCATAGGCCTTAGGTTGGAGATGGCACCATCTCATAGCTCTTCTCTGGTCTGCCATCACCCTTCCTGGATACAGGACTCCAGGGGAAGACTCAGAGAGGTATTATTGCCTCTAATAGTGGTTCCTTTTCCTAAGCACCCTAGCATCTATCTGGCCTTTGTCATATGATCATCACAAGGGAGTTAACCATACTAGAGCTGGTACCTGACTTACAAATGGAGACAGTAAGCTGTTTCTGACCCAGCAGATTCCTCTTGTTCTTTTGGACTTCCAACTCAATCAGAACCAGTCTCCATTAGGTTCTGGTGCCATGAACTTTCATGTGCAAGTACCCAGAGTTAGTTTTTCCCTATTTCCTATACCCTTGCAACTCCCTTAGCTCAGGTGCTCCAGTCCACGGCTCTCTCCACACAGTAACACAGTGACACATGCAAAAAGTCACAGGTGTCACCAAAACATAACACAGGAAGGTGCACTGGAGTTCATAAAAGGGGAACTCAGAGGCTGTGTTAGACAGAGGCATGAGCCAGCTGGGTGGCTGCCCTTGATCCAGATCTAAAGGAGACCCCAGAATGAAGAGTACATGTCATGCATGCCATTTTGTTGTTAGCATAATAGAACCAATATTGCCAGACATATGAAAAGGTGTAAATTTTGCCCAAGCAGCTCCCGAAAAGCAGGTGGGCCCAGGAAAGAAGGAGGCCCAATGCCCCTAAACTGTTAATCATCCTTAGCAGCAGTTGGAGGGAAAGTCAATGTGGGGCCTGTCGGGGCTGTGCATTCACAGGCCTTGTGGCAGGCCAACCCCCTCCTCCTGCATGGGCTTCCTTTTCTCAATGGGTGTGGCCCCTGCAGGGCCTGTGAGCACACACTCCCTGACAGGCCCCTTACTGACTTTCCCTCCTATTTATCAATGGGTGTGGCCCCTGCAGGGCCTGTGAGCACACACTCCCTGACAGGCCCCTTACTGACTTTCCCTCCTATTTATCAATGGGTGTGGCCCCTGCAGGGCCTGTGAGCACACACTCCCTGACAGGCCCCTTACTGACTTTCCCTCCTATTTATCAATGGGTGTGGCCCCTGCAGGGCCTGTGAGCACACACTCCCTGACAGGCCCCTTACTGACTTTCCCTCCTATTTATCAATGGGTGTGGCCCCTGCAGGGCCTGTGAGCACACACTCCCTGACAGGCCCCTTACTGACTTTCCCTCCTATTTCTTAATGGATGTGGCCCCTGCAGGGCCTGTGAGCACACACTCCCTGACAGGCCCCTTACTGACTTTCCCTCCTATTTATCAATGGATGTGGCCCCTGCAGGGCCTGTGAGCACACACTCCCTGACAGGCCCCTTACTGACTTTCCCTCCTATTTCTCAATGGGTGTGACCCCTGCAGGGCCTGGAGCACACACTCCCTGACAGGCCCCTTACTGACTTTCCCTCCTCTTTCTCAATGGATGTGGCCCCTGCAGGGCCTGTGAGCACACACTCCCTGACAGGCCTCTTACTGACTTTCCCTCCTCTTTCTCAATGGGTGTGGCCCCTGCAGGGCCTGTGAGCACACACTCCCTGACAGGCCCCTTACTGGCTTTCCCTCCTATTTCTCAATGGGTGTGGCCCCTGCAGGGCCTGGAGCACACACTCCCTGACAGGCCCCTTACTGACTTTCCCTCCTATTTATCAATGGGTGTGGCCCCTGCAGGGCCTGTGAGCACACACTCCCTGACAGGCCCCTTACTGGCTTTCCCTCCTATTGTTTCTGTCACCTCCAGCCTCCTCACCAGACAAAAGAGGTGAGGTGGCATGAGGTGAGGGGAGAGATGGAGATGTGAGAGGAGGCAATGTTGGGGGGAGCAGGAGGGACAGGCCTGGGAAGGGGTAAAGGAGGCAGAGGAGCTTTGAGGGAACAAATGCTAAAGGTTTGCCCTGGGCTCTCTGTGGCAGGGTAATTGTAGTTCCCTGTACATACCAGGATCTGTCCAGGACACCTGGGTTGTGACTCCGCACCAGTAGATGGAGACAGACTAAAACTTGTGGGCGGAGCCATATATGCCCCTGTGCCAGTCACAGCCCCTCAGTCTTACTCTGTCTCCAGTAGATGGTGCAGGTTTGGTCACAGCCCTGGTTCCCTGGGGTTTTTTCTTATCGTCAGGGTTCTTTGGTTAGTTAGTTTGTCTTACTGTTAAAAGCTATTTTCTGTTCTATTTGGATTCCCGCTGGTCCTGCCTCCCAGGGGGGTTTTGAAAGTCCTGAGGGGACCATCCCCCCCTGGTTGAGGCCGCTGCTAGGGTCGAGGACCCGCTTTTTGCAGTAGCAGCGTCGGGGGTGACACCGGGGAGCCCGGTTCACTCACCCCTGCTGGAACACAGGCCTCAGGACCGAGGACAGCGGCAGTAGTAAAAAAAAAAAAAAAAAAAGTTTTGGCTGCTTTTATTTTGCTGCGGCTCCTGTTTCCATTCAGTGCCGGCTCTCCGTTCCTTCGGGGGGGGGGGGGGGGGCTGTTGGTGCGCTTCCGCTGCGATTATTTTAATTTAATTGCTTTTATTATTTTTTTCCTCCTCTTTTGTGCGGCTCGTGGCATGCCGAGAGGCTCGGCTTGCCGCTCCTGCGGCTCTGCGCGCGCGCGGCTCTCTAGAGACGGAGTTTGCTCCGTCTGCGTCTCTGGCGGCGAGGGTTCGTCGGGGGGCGCTCCGGGGGTCTGGGCTAGGGCGCTGCGATTGCCGGCGCGCGAATCGGCCGTCGCTGCAGGCCCGGGGGACCCTTTCCTGCTCAGCGCGGGAGTGGCGGCCATTTTAGCAACAGGCCGGGAAGCCACGAGGGAGGCAGCAGAAGATGGCGGCTTGCCTCCCGCGCTTTCTTCACAACGGCGACCCGCCGGGGGTGCCCCGGGGGAGCGGGGTCTCCTGCGCATTCCGGATCCGGGGAGTCCGGCTCCGGGTCTTCCTACTCCTCAGATTTCGCGCTTTTATTGCGAATGATTTTAAAATGCAAACGCCGCAGTAAAGCCAGGAAGACAGGTGCGGCGAAGGGATCTGGTAGATCCACCAGATCCCGGAAGAGGAAATCTATCACGGCCCCTGATGGGGGCGCCATGCGACGAAGCCGTCCCTTGCGGGGTGTTCCGCAGGACACGGACTCAAGCTCTTCCTCTCAGGGAGAGGATGACCCGGCCGAAGAGCCTCTGGAGGGGGCTGATGGGGCGCCGGATGAAGGGCCGGCTCAGCCAGAGGCGGGAAAAGGAAATCCTGCCGTCGAGGGGGACGACCCCAAGGTGGTTCGCTTGTTCCATAGGGAGGAACTGTCCCCGCTTATCCCGGCTATACTCCAGGAGCTGGGGGTGGAAGCGCCTGCGGTGGTGCCCAGACAGGGGGCTAATATGGACCCAGTTCTCCTGGGTCTCACGGGGCCCGCAGTGGTTTTTCCGTTCATCTTTACGGCCTCGGACATCCTGTCTCAGGAGTGGGACACTCCGGAGCTGGGTCTCAAGGTGAGCAAGGCCATGGATAAACTTTACCCGTTGCCTGAGGAGGCGCTGGAACTGCTCCGTCTGCCGAAAGTGGATTCGGCGGTGTCCGCCGTAACGAAGCGGTCGACGATTCCTGTTACGGGAGCCACGGCTCTCAAAGATATCCAGGACAGGAAGCTGGAGGTACAACTAAAGAAAATTTTTGAGGTGTCTGCTTTAGGGGTCCGTGCAGCCATTTGTAGTAATTTCGCTATGCGGGCCAGCCTGCGCTGGGCACAGCATCTGAAGGCTAATGCAGGTCTCTCGGAAGGGGAGGCCAGGCAAGCTGATCAGTTTGAGGCGGCGATTGCTTATAGTGCTGATGCGCTCCAGGATCTCCTTCGTACTTCGGCTAGATCTATGGTTTCGGCGGTGTCGACTCGTCGGCTCCTCTGGCTTCGTAACTGGGCGGCGGACGGTTCATCCAAGGCCCATTTAGGGGCCCTGCCGTTCAAAGGAAAGTTGTTGTTTGGCAAGGAATTGGATGAGTTGATGTTGTCCCTCGGTGAGAATAGGGCGTTCAGGCTGCCGGAGAACCGGTCTAGATCTCGGTCTTCTTTCTCGGGCCGTTCCCGCTTCCACGGCGGCAGGAGATCCCGTCCGCAGAGGGCCGCTGGCTCTTCTTACCGTTCGGGGCCCTCACGGTCGTCCTCTTGGTCCCAGTCCTTTCGAGGGAAAGGATTCGGTCGGCAGGAGCCCCGGGAGGCGCGGGTCCAAAATCCTCCCAATGAGATGCGGCCGGTCCATCCCTCTCAGCAGCTGCGGTCGTTCGTCCCAAACGTGGGAGCTCGGCTGCAGTTGTTGGCCGAGGAATGGGCCAAAATAACGTCGGACCAGTGGGTTCTCGACGTGATAAGTCACGGTTACGCGTTAGATTTTGCACGGATCCCATTCGACAAGTTTCTGGTGTCGCCATGCAAGTGCCCCAAAAAAAGCGCGCAGCGGTAAAGGGTACCCTCCAACGCCTGCAATCCTTAGGGGCAATTTCCCCCGTGCCCATAGGGCAGCAGGGCTTCGGCCGTTACTCCATTTACTTCATCGTGCCAAAGAAGGACGGCACCGCAAGACCAATCTTGGATCTGAAAGGTGTACACAGATGCTTTCGCATTCCACGCTTCAAAATGGAGACTATTCGGTCGGTAATTGCCTCAGTCCGGCCCGGCGAATTCCTGGCATCCTTGGATCTCACGGAGGCGTACCTTCACATCGGCATCCAGCCGTTTTACCATCGATTCCTCAGGTTCTGTATCCTGGGCCGACATTATCAGTTCCGAGCCCTTCCCTTCGGCCTGGCCACGGCTCCCTGGACATTCACCAAGGTGATGGTGGTGGTCGCTGCTCAGCTCCGGAGGGAGGGGTTGATGGTACACCCCTACTTGGACGATTGGCTGATTCGAGCCAAATCCGAGACTCAGTGCCGGCAGGCAGTCAACAGGGTTCTCGCTCTCTTGCGATCCCTGGGATGGGTGGTGAACCTCAGCAAGAGCCACCTAGTTCCCACTCGGTCTCTGGAGTACCTGGGGGGCTCTGTTCGATACCAGGAAGGGCAAAGTGTTCCTGTCCATGGACAGAGTTCGCAAGCTTCAGTGTCAGGTACGCCGATTGTTGTCACTGCGGTTTCCACTGGTCTCCGATTATCTGACGGTTTTGGGTTCTATGGCTTCAACTCTAGCGTTGGTCCCTTGGGCTTTTGCTCATCTGCGCCCTTTGCAATCAGCGTTGCTTTCCCGTTGGAAGCCGGTGTCGGAGGAGTTTCATCTGCCACTTCCGCTTACGGACCAGGCACGGGACAGCCTCCTCTGGTGGCTAGAAGCAGACCACTTGACTTGCGGAGTGTCTCTCCTGGTGCCCAACTGGACGGTGGTAACCACGGATGCCAGTCTCTCCGGCTGGGGAGCAGTCTGCCTAGGCAGGTCGGTACAGGGCAGGTGGCCCTCGTCCCAGACTCAGTGGTCCATCAATCGTCTGGAGACCCGGGCAGTGCGTCTGGCTCTACAGTCCTTTCTGCCGCTGATACGGGGAAAGGCGGTTCGGGTGTTGTCGGACAATGCCACCACCGTATCCTACATCAATCGCCAAGGGGGAACAAGGAGTCCTGTCATGGCAGAGGAGGCGCAGCTCTTGCTAGCTTGGGCAGAGCGCAATCTCAGCGACCTAGCGGCGTCTCACATGGCCGGAGTCGACAACGTTCAGGCGGATTTTCTCAGCTGTCATCATCTGGATCCCGGAGAGTGGGAGCTGGCGCCGGAGGCTTTTCAGCTGATCTGCCAAAAGTGGGGGATGCCTCATATGGACCTCATGGCTACCTGGCAGAATGCCAAGGCGCCCAGGTTTTACAGCCGTCAGAGAGAGAGAGGGGCCGAAGGCGTCGACGCGTTGGTCCTTCCGTGGCCGACGAATGTCCTGCTGTACGTGTTCCCTCCTTGCCCGATGATCGGCAAGATTCTTCGGCGCATCGAATTACATCCGGCAAGTGTAATCTTGGTAGCGCCAGAATGGCCGCGGCGACCGTGGTTCGCAGACCTCATCCATTTGTCGATAGCGTCTCCCCTTCGCTTCCAGGGGTTTCCGGGCCTCCTCCGTCAAGGCCCCGTTTGTTCGGCGGATGCGGATCACTTCTGTCTCGCGGCATGGCTTTTGAGAGGCAGCGCTTGAAGAGAAAAGGTTATTCGGATGGGGTAGTCGCTACGTTGTTGCGGGCCAGAATGTCATCTACCTCTATGACTTATGTTCGCGTCTGGGTAGTCTTCGACGAATGGTGCGCAGAGCGCAATGTGGAGAGTACAGGTGGCGGCTCTTGGCTGTCTGAGGGGCAAGGGGCACAGGGGTTCCCTGGCCTTGCATTCGGATGTTGCGCGTTTTCTCAGGGGGGCTAAACATCTTCGTCCTCCATTGCGCCATCCCTGTCCGTCATGGAATCTCAACTGGGTACTCTCCGCGTTGTGCTCGTCTCCTTTCGAGCCCATTAAACGGGCAACGCTCAAGGATCTTACGTTAATGGTAGTTTTCCTTGTTGCTATTGCATCGGCGCGTCGCGTCTCCGTTCCTTCGGATCTCGGATTCTGGAATCTCTTTGCGGACGGTCCCTTCTTTCTTGCCCAAGGTGGTTTCGGCCTTCCACGTGAATCAGTCCATTGAGCTTCCAGCTTTTCCCATTCACGATGCGTCGCTGCCACAGATGCAGGAGTTGCGGAAGTTGGATGTCCGGAGGGCAGTCCTCTAGAGGTCACCAATCCGTTCCGGGTTACGGATCATCTTTTTGTTTTGTTCTCAGGCCCAAAGCGTGGGGGTCCGACTTCCCGGGCTACGATTGCACGCTGGCTCAAGGAGGCCATTGGTTCGGCGTACATAGTACGAGGAAAGTCTGTGCCGCAGGGTCTCCGAGCACATTCTACTCGTGCCCATGCTGCTTCCTGGGCAGAGGATTCTCAGGTGTCGCCCCAGGAGATTTGCAGGGCGGCTACTTGGAAGTCGTTGCATACCTTTACACGTCATTACCGGCTGGATGTTCAAGACACTGCCGGGGGTTTTGGAGAGAGGGTACTCCGTGCGGGACTCTCTGCTTCCCACCCTCGGTAAGATGGCTCTGGTACATCCCAGGTGTCCTGGACTGATCCTGGTACGTACAGGGAAAGGAAAATTAGTTTCTTACCTGATAATTTTCGTTCCTGTAGTACCAAGGATCAGTCCAGGATCCCGCCCGCAGTGCTGCGCTGAAGTAATGGAGAGTCCGCTCATTGTTCTCACTTACTCTGTTCCGCTTGTTCGCTCTCTCGGTTGGGGAGTCTGTTTCCAGAAGGGGTGTTCTTCCCCGTTTTGTGTGTGGTTACTAGCTAGTTTGGTTCTCTGGTTATGTTCTACTTTGACATTCCGTATGACTGAGGGGCTGTGACTGGCACAGGGGCATATATGGCTCCGCCCACAAGTTTTAGTCTGTCTCCATCTACTGGTGCGGAGTCACAACCCAGGTGTCCTGGACTGATCCTTGGTACTACAGGAACGAAAATTATCAGGTAAGAAACTAATTTTCCTTTAGGAAGACTGCTCAATTAAATAAAATCCCTCCTGAATTCCTTGCTGTTCCAGGTCCATCGATGTCACTGCAGTATCCTCAGCTTAACTTTGGTCTCATAAACCTTGGGGAGCAGAAGATGTGCACTCTGAAAATCAGCAACGCCTCGAGCATCCCTGCATATTACCAGTTTCTCATTGATTGCAAGCAGAGCACCTTCTCTGTGGACCATCCTGCTGGGATCCTGAAAGGGAACTCTTCACAGATCCTGAAAGTGTCCTTCCACCCCAAACACCCTATGAGTTACTACCGGAGAGCGGTCTGCCTCATTCACCACCAGGTAAAGGGGAAGCCAACGGAAATACTCTTTCCAGCCACTTTACTCCTTACCATGCACAACTTGCAATGCTTCTTTCCCCGAGCTTCCACACTTCAGAGTTTGTTCACTGCTGTATGGTATATAACGGGGCAGGGACTAGGACTCACGGTGCAGTACAGAATCTGTAGAGTATATAACAGCGCAGGGATTCAGATTCACTACGGGACACACTTAGAACTTGTAAAGTATATAATAGGGCAGGGATTAGGACTCACTGTGGGATACAGAATCTAAAGAGTGTGTGTCAGTGCAGGGATTGAGATTCACTATGGGACACACTTAGAACCTGTAGAGCATATAACAGGGCAGGGATTAGGACTCACTGTGCAGTACAGAATCTGTAGAGTATATAACAGTGCAGGGATTCAGATTCACTACGGGACACACTTAGAACCTGTAGAGTATATAACAGGATAGGGATTAGGACTCACTGTGCAGTACAGAATCTGTGAGTATATAACAGCGCAGGGATTCAGATTCACTACGGGACACTTAGAACTTGTAAAGTATATAATAGGGCAGGGATTAGGACTCACTGTGGGATACAGAATCTAAAGAGTGTGTGTCAGTGCAGGGATTGAGATTCACTATGGGACACACTTAGAACCTGTAGAGTATATAACAGGATAGGGATTAGGACTCACTGTGCAGTACAGAATCTGTGAGTATATAACAGCGCAGGGATTCAGATTCACTACGGGACACTTAGAACTTGTAAAGTATATAATAGGGCAGGGATTAGGACTCACTGTGGGATACAGAATCTAAAGAGTGTGTGTCAGTGCAGGGATTGAGATTCACTATGGGACACACTTAGAACCTGTAGAGTATATAACAGGATAGGGATTAGGACTCACTGTGCAGTACAGAATCTGTGAGTATATAACAGTGCAGGGATTCAGATTCACTACGGGACACACTTAGAACTTGTAAAGTATATAACAGTGCAGGGATTAGGACTCACTGTGCAGTACAGAATCTGTGAGTATATAACAGTGCAGGGATTCAGATTCACTACGGGACACTTAGAACTTGTAAAGTATATAACAGGATAGGGATAAGGACTCACTGTGCAGTACAGAATCTGTGAGTATATAACAGTGCAGGGATTCAGATTCACTACGGGACACTTAGAACTTGTAGAGTATATAACAGAATAGGGATTAGGACTCACTGTGGGGTACATAATCTGTATAGTGTGTGACAGTGCAGGGATTCAGATTCTCTATGAGTCACACTTAGAACCTGTAGAGTATATAACAGAACAGGGATTAGGATTCACTGTGGGGTACAGAATCTGAATAGTGTGTGACAGTGCAGAGATTCAGATTCCGTATGGGACACACTTAGAACTTGTAAAGTATATAACAGGGCAGGGATTAGGACTCACAGTGGGATACAGAATCTAAAGAGTGTGTGTCAGTGCAGGGATTGAGATTCACTACGGGACACACTTAGAACCTGTAGAGTATATAACAGGGCAGGGACTAGGACTCACTGTGCAGTACAGAATCTGTAGATTATATAACAGCGCAGGGATTCAGATTCACTACGGGACACACTTAGAACTTGTAAAGTATATAACAGTGCAGGGATTAGGACTCACTGTGCAGTACAGAATCTGTGAGTATATAACAGTGCAGGGATTCAGATTCACTACGGGACACACTTAGAACTTGTAAATTATATAACAGGATAGGGATTAGGACTCACTGTGCAGTACAGAATCTGTGAGTATATAACTGCAGGGATTCAGATTCACTACGGGACACTTAGAACTTGTAAAGTATATAACAGGATAGGTATTAGGACTCACTGTGCAGTACAGAATCTGTGAGTATATAACAGTGCAGGGATTCAGATTCACTATGGGACACACTTAGAACCTGTAGAGTATATAACAGAACAGGGATTAGGACTCATTGTGGGATACATAATCTCTATAGTGTGTGACAGTGCAGGGATTCAGATTCACTATGGGACACACCTAGAACCTGTAGAGTATATAACGGGGCAGGGACTAGGACTCACTGTGCAGTACAGAATCTGTAGAGTATATAACAGCGCAGGGATTCAGATTCACTACGGGACACTTAGAACTTGTAAAGTATATAACAGGATAGGGATTAGGACTCATTGTGGCACACTCTAAAGAGTGTGTGACAATGCAGGGATTGAGATTCACTATGGGACACACTTAGAACCTGTAGAGTATATAACAGAACAGGGATTAGGACTCACTGTGGGGTACAGAATCTGAATAGTGTGTGACAATGCAGGGATTCAGATTCTCTATGAGGCACACTTAGAACCTGTAGAGTATATAACAGGGCAGGGATTAGGACTCACTGTGGGGAACAGAATCTGTATAGTGTGTGACAGTGCAGGGATTCAGATTATGAGTCACACTTAGAACCTGTAGAGTATATAACAGGGCAGGGATTAGGACTCATTGTGGGGTACAGAATCTGAATAGTGTGTGACAGTGCAGAGATTCAGATTGATTTCTTGTAGTGGATTTGGAATAGACAATTTGCAGAGCCGTTTACCTCTGTGACCTGGTCTGTCTGGGAACTGCGCTCTTCTGCCCATTTAAAAATGCATGCAAGTTTGCACAGTTCGCATTCGTGGAGGAGTAAAAGTTGCCATGTGCTGCCATTCCCTGTATGTACCCGGATCAGTCCAGACTCCTGCCAGCAGACGAAGAAAGAGAAAGTTTCAGAAACCCCAGTGCCACCTTCTGTTCCTCAGTATTTCTCTGTCTCCAGCAGATGGTAGATGGCGCTAAACCTGCAGTTCCTCAGTATTTCTCTGTGTCCAGCAGATGGTAGATGGTGCTAAACCTGCAGTTCCTCAGTATTTCTCTGTGTCCAGCAGATGGTAGATGGTGCTAAACCTGCAGTTCCTCAGTATTTCTCTGTCTCCAGCAGATGGTAGATGGTGCTAAACCTGCAGTTCCTCAGTATTTCTCTGTCTCCAGCAGATGGTAGATGGTGCTAAACCTGCAGTTCCTCAGTATTTCTCTGTCTCCAGCAGATGGTAGATGGTGCTAAACCTGCAGTTCTGTGGTTTGGGCAGTTTTTGAGCCTTCCTCCCGGGGTCTTTTTTCTTTTTGGAATCCTAAGAGGTTCTTCCCTGTCCAGTCGAGGCAGGCGAGCTGGGAGTCAGGGACCTTTTTGTGTGCTCGACCTGTGCACCCATGGGGTGTAAATCTGGTGGTCCTGATCCCTCCCCTTCACGAGGCCGCTCTGGTGCTGCAGGCTCCGATACCCGTTTTTTCTCTATGAGGCACTCTATTCTTCTTACTTTAGATCTAGGCTAGTGCCGCCATAATAAAGTTTTTGTTTAAAAAAAGAAAAAAGTCAGAAGCAGAAGTTTTGAAAACAGGCAAGGCTTGTTGTGCTGGTGGCTTCCTCCTCTTTTCAGGCTTTGGTGTGTGTGTGGGGGGGGGAGGGTCTGATCTTAGAGCAAGGTAGGTTTATTTCTGGCACAGGCAGTCCCCCTCTCCGGTGTGATGACCCGCAGGTCGGCTTGCAGGGCCTGTGGCTTTGCTTGTGCGAGGCTCAATTGACAGGGCCTTTGTGCGGGGTGCTCCGACAGGGAAGAGGGCTCATCGGTGGGTCCGCCGGAGGCAAAATGGCATTCCCTGTACATACCCAGATTAGTCCAGACCGTGGGTTGAGCCTCCTGTCCAGCAGATGGAGACAGACCAAAACTGAAAGGGTGTCCTATATCAGGACAGAGCCTACCCTGCAGCCCTTCAGTATTTGTCTTCAGCAGATGCAGGCAGCTGAACCTGCGGTTACCCTTCTTAGCTTCTTATGTTGTTCCTTCGGGAATCTTATTTTTCTTTCTTTGTGGAATAAGAACATAAGAAATTTCCATGCTGGGTCAGACCAAGGGTCCATCAAGCCCAGCATCCTGTTTCCAACAGTGGCCAATCCAGGCTATAAGAACCTGGCAATTATCCAAACACTAAGAAGATCCCATGCTACTGATGCAATTAATAGCAGTGGCTATTCCCTAAATAAGCTTGATTAATAGCCATTAATGGACTTCTCCTCCAAGAACTTATCCAAACCTTTTTTGAACCCAGCTACACTAACTGCACTAACCACATCCTCTGGCAACAAATTCCAGAGCTTTATTGTGCATTGAGTGAAAAAGAATTTTCTCCAATTAGTCTTAAATGTGCTACTTGCTAACTTCATGGAATGTCCCCTAGTCCTTCTATTATTCGAAAGTGAAAATAACCGAGTCACATCTACTCGTTCAAGACCTCTCATGATCTTAAAGACCTCTATCATATCCCCCCTCATCCGTCTCTTCTCCAAGCTGAACAGCCCTAACCTCTTCAGCCTTTCCTCATAGGGGAGCTGTTCCATCCCCTTTGTCCGGTTGGGACCCCTTCCTTCAAATTTCGAATTCAGGGGTTTAATTGAGGACAGTACCTTCTTTTTTGCTGAAAGTAGTTTCTGCATTTCATGTAAACCAAACTGTAGCATCCAGCCTTTCCAACGGTAGATGCATCCGCTCCACATGCGAAGGAGCTCAAGTGGTTAGATGTTCGGCGAGCTCTATTGATGAATGATTTCAGGAGGTCTGACCAACTTCTTGTTTTGTGGAGTGGTGTGAAGTGAGGTTTCAAAGTTTGTAAGGCTACTATTGCTCATTGGTTGAAAGAGGTGATTGGGTCCACTTACATTACTGGAGGTCGTGAAATTCCAGAGGGCTTATGGGCTCATTCTACACGTTTGCCCTTCCAAGGACTGACATAGCATGATGAGGTTTCCCATTAGGGCACTAAAAAAAGTGCAAAGTAAGGATTCTGAGTGGCTGGAAACCGCTGTCTGAGAGGAGAACATCTGTCACTCTGCTTTCTGCTCTTGGTTTACTGCATGATCCTGCTCAGATTAACCTACATTGGTACTCTCAAACATTTAACTGCTGGTGATCACAAGGACTTTCTCTTCCCCTTTTCAATATTTTCAACTCTGATCAGCATGATGGCTCAGTGGCAGCCATGTTTCCTACTAAGCACCTGCGCAGTGGGCAGACAGGCACTCGGGAAAGATAAATCAAATGCTTACAGGTAAAGCTGGGAACGAGTGTGGGAAAAGATCTGAAGGAAGCTTCAGCTGTGTAAGGCGATGACAAGGAAAGCTGAGACTCTACTGGCATTTTTGAAGCGCAAGAGCTTTTCTTGTAATAATTCTCCCAAGATGCTCAGCGCTGGTAAGGCCTCTGCTGAAATATTGTGTCACTCCAGGAAGAACATGCAGAAACTGGATAAAGGCCAGATGAGAACAAAACAGACTAAACTTGTAGATCTGGAAACTCCGGCTAAGAGTCCGTGTGGAGTTCCACATCACCCGGGATTGAGGGGAGAAGAGGAGTTGGAAAACAAATGCAAAGATTGGATTTTGAAATCTCTGCACATTGTGTTCCATCGAAAATCAGGCTGCAGAAAAAGTCCATGAGTGCCTTGTACCTATGGTATTTTCCCTTTCAAAATCAGGGGCAGGGGGCCTGCCTGTTTTGCTGAGAGGGGGCTGCCGCTAGCCTGCCCAGCTGATTTGAGGGAGAGAGAAAGAACTGCCTGCACCTGCGGGGCTCCCGTGACATCATCAGCTGAGGACCCGCGAGTTGAAAAGCCCGCGGAGTGAAGGTGAGAGCGGGGCCTGCCTGTTTTGCTGAGAGGGGGCTGCCGCTAGCCTGCCCAGCTGATTTGAGGGAGAGAGAAAGAACTGCCTGCACCTGCGGGGCTCCCGTGACATCATCAGCTGAGGACCGCGAGTTGAAAAGCCCGCGGAGTGAAGGTGAGAGCGGGGCCTGCCTGTTTTGCTGAGAGGGGGCTGCCGCTAGCCTGCCCAGCTGATTTGAGGGAGAGAGAAAGAACTGCCTGCACCTGCGGGGCTCCCGTGACATCATCAGCTGAGGACCGCGAGTTGAAAAGCCCGCGGAGTGAAGGTGAGAGCGGGGCCTGCCTGTTTTGCTGAGAGGGGGCTGCCGCTAGCCTGCCCAGCTGATTTGAGGGAGAGAGAAAGAACTGCCTGCACCTGCGGGGCTCCCGTGACATCATCAGCTGAGGACCGCGAGTTGAAAAGCCCGCGGAGTGAAGGTGAGAGCGGGGCCTGCCTGTTTTGCTGAGAGGGGGCTGCCGCTAGCCTGCCCAGCTGATTTGAGGGAGAGAGAAAGAACTGCCTGCACCTGCGGGGCTCCCGTGACATCATCAGCTGAGGACCGCGAGTTGAAAAAGCCCGCGGAGTGAAGGTGAGAGCGGGGCCTGCCTGTTTTGCTGAGAGGGGGCTGCCGCTAGCCTGCCCAGCTGATTTGAGGGAGAGAGAAAGAACTGCCTGCACCTGCGGGGCTCCCGTGACATCATCAGCTGAGGACCGCGAGTTGAAAAGCCTGCGTCGTAGCGGCGCGTAGTAGCCGCCGGCGCGTCGCCTAAGCCGCGCGCGCCGAAGGGGCGCGCGCGGCTTAGATCGGCTTTGATCGCCTTTGTCGTTTTGGAGTTCGGAGTTTGGATAATCTATGGGGCGGAAAAGGAAGGCGAAACTCGTGACCTCATCTCCGGCTCTACAGGTATTTGGCCCGATGGACGCTCATGTTTCCAGGTTTAATATGCCACAGGAGGACTCGAATAGAGACACTTCGGATGTCTCTTTAAGTCCTGGCACGGGACCGACCCCTCCACAGCCCATAGGAAGAAGATCAGAAGTTGAAGACAGCGCAAAAGTAAGTGGCGTTGAAAGTATTCTTCAGTCACCGAACATTGCGACGCCTCCCTGCTCAGAGATAGAAGCAGGTGGAGGGGCTTTAACTATCAGAATAGATAGTCTACGAACTGCTGTCGTGGACGAATCTAAAATTACCATGGGAGATCTGTGGAGGATGCTGTTGAAAGTGGACTCAAATGTTTCCCTAATGAATTCCTCCCTTTCGGCGGTTGTTAATGGGAATAAAGTTGCTATTCAGGAACATGAGAAGAAACTGGGGGATATAGAAAAATCAGTGGGAAATATTAATTTGGAATTACAAAAAGCTAAATTAATGGAAAATTTACATACATCTGATAACGTAATGATACATAATGAGTTGGAAAATCTAGAAAATATGTTTAGGATTAAAAATCTTCGTTTTGTAAACTTTCCTATTACAAGATTGTTAGCACCTTATGAGATGTTACAAAAATATCTAAGGGAAAATTTAGCATGTGAAGAAGTCCCATTAATATCAAAAATTTATTATTTCCCAACCCCAACCAGTGAAATTAATGGTAGAGATGTGGACAACACCTTGGGTGTTTCCACCTTTCTGGAAGAATCCATTGATATAATATCTAAGAGAGCAACATTATTTGTTTCTTTTGTACAAGAAAGGGATAAAGAAGCTATATTAGTAAAATTCTTTAAAAATAAAGATATTCTATTCTGTGGACAGAAGGTTTTTATATTTCCTGACGTCGCCAAGCCTACCCAGGCTAGGAGGAAGCAATTTTTACTCCTGAAAAGTAAAACCTTGGAATTAGGCGCAACTTTTTATTTGAAATATCCGAGCAAGTGTTTTATCAATTTTCAGGGGAAAAAATATATATTTACAGAACCTTCTCATCTCCAAACTTTTTTGAGGGATAAAAGTGAGATTAATTTGGGAACACCTGAATCAGTAGTAGTACAGTCCAATAATATAGATTTGACAACCCCCTCTCCTTGAAGTTATATTCGATAAAAGATATGTATAGTATCAGGCCTCCAATCATTATAGTTTTCAATGTGAAAGAAAGGAAATGGTTAATAATGTATGTAACTTTTATTGCTTCTCACATTGAATTGCCTATGTAACGCACAGAAATGTGATATTGATTTATAAATTGAGAAATGTTTAATAAAGAGTAAATTACAAAATCAGGGGCAGACTTTGCACCTCGGCAGGCTGCTTGAGAATAGCACCCAGTCTGACCTACAAGGATAGATTGGATGGCTTGGGTTTATTTAGCCTGCAAAAGAGAAGAGTGAGGGATATAAATGAGGTTGTTTGAGGTTAGGTTTAGAAGGGTCACTGTAAGGGTGCTTATTCAGGGCAGTAGTGGAACCTCCATCATTGGAGGTCTTTAAGAGCTGCTTAAACAAATATCTGTCTGGGATCTCCTAAGGCACAGGTGGCAAACTCTGGTCCTCGAGGGCCACAAACAGGCCAGGTTTTCAGGATATCCGCAATGAATATTCATGAGATAGATCTGCATGCTCTGCCTCCAATGTATGCACAACTATCTCATGCATATTCATTGTGGTTATCCTGAAAACCTGGCCTGTTTGTGGCCCTCGAGGACCGGAGTTCGCCACCCCTGACCTAAGGACAGTCTTAAAGTAGAGGATTGACCAGAGGATCCCTTAAGGTCCCTTCCAGCCCCACATTTCCATGATTTTATGCCGTTTGTATTCTGAGATTTCCTGGATAGTGATGGAGGATTTGCAATGTTCTCTACTTTCCCAGGGTCCCATTTTTCTAGATCTGATTGGTACCTGTCACTCAATCAAGGTTAAGGCAGCCATCATTCAGGCAAAGCACATCTCACTGTACAAGACTCACATGGCAAGGGGCCTGACCCTGTACCCACCGGACATCCTCTGCGGCATGCTGCGGGAGGGGAAGCTGCAGAGAGATCCAGACGAGGCCCTCATGCTGCTTCAGCAGGTACGGTCTGATGGCATAGGTTTTATTTTCTCCTCAGATCCTTACTATTTGGGTGTCCAGTTTTAGGCTTCTTGGAGCAGATTGTGGAATGTAGTATGAGGTCAGTAACTGTTCTGCAAGATGCTTATTTGAATTTTTATAGGTAAATGTTCAAATGATTAGGATCTCTGCATATACTTGTTGAATCTGCTTTAGTAATTTTAAGTTCTCTGAAAATGAATGAGATTTTCCTGTTTTCTGCACATAAAAATGTTCTTTATTTTTTTACCAGACCGGTTGGCTCCCCCTGTCAGCAGATGGAGATAGGGCACTATGAAGCATGCAGCACTTCAGTATTTCTCTGCTTCCAACAGAAGTGGAGGTGTAAATTCTGCAGCCCTGATGTCTGGGGGACAAATTGCTCCTAAGACATTTTGGCTTTCTGGGGCAGACTTTCAAGTGTAATAGGGATGAGCAGGGGGGGGGTTGGTGGCCTCTCCTGGCTTGGTCTTTTTGGTGTATGTCTGTATGTGTGTGCTGGTAACGATAGCCAGTGGTGCTGGTTCCCCCGTTCCCCTCCAGCCCTGATGAGTCGCTGTTTTCCTTCTCCCCTCGTGGCTCCTGGAGGGCTGAGACCAGACCCTGGCAGGGGTGAAGAGGAGCACTAGCAGGGAGCGGCTGAGCAGAATATCTGTCTTCCTTCAGGGAAGTATTGAATGTAATTACTTTTTCTTGTGAGCAATAAAAGAAAAAGGAGTTTTCTGCTTAGGAGTGGGAGTCAGCTGGCTAAACCACGGCAATTGCAGAGGCATTAGAAGAGGATCGGGACCTTTCTCCACAGCGAGAAAGTCAGTGGCAAGCTGCAGGAGCTGCTTTTGGTGGGCCTGTCTTTGAGGTCATGATGGCATCCATGAAGAGCCAGAAATGGGAGACAAAGCAGGAGCTCAGCCATTGCTTGTGGGGTGTTGCTAGCAGGCTCTCAATGTCACAGGAAGAAGCCTACTCCAGAGAGGGAGTTCCACTATCATTCCCGGGGCAGGGCCCTCTGAGAGATGGGAACCTGTCAAAATGGCAGTACTGGCTTTATAGCTGCTAGTGGAAGCAGCAGTTCTTCTAGGGAGGTCTTCTGGGCGGAATTTTTTTCCGTCTATCAGCAGGCTTAATTAGTCATGCTGCATGGGTGAAGTCATCAGGGTGGAGCTGTCTGTCAAAGCTTCAGGCTTTATGCCCTACTGGGCATGCACGCTAGTTCCTGAGTGAATGAGCCCTCAAGAAGGCCCCTTAGTTTGCATGGACTTGGAATCTCGTCTCTTGATTCCTCCTCAGTTTTTCAAACTATTTTTATCACTTCAGCAACCCCAAAACAGCACTTTTTATTGCTATACAAGCCGTTAAGCCCGTTAAAACGGGCTACATTACATTTTTTTTCAGTCCATTTTCTAACACACAGCACCCTTCTACACTTTTTCTCCCTCTCTCCCCCTTCCCCTCGTTCACTCCTCCCCTTTCCTCCACTCAGTCCTTACTCACCCTCTGTCTCCCACTGCCTCCTTCCCCTCACTCTCACCTCCCTCCCCTTCCCTCAGTCACTCCCACCTCTCTCCCCTTCCCTCAGTCACTCCCCACCCTCTCTCAATCCCATCCTCTCCCCCTCAGCCCTCCTCCACTCCCTTTTTCTCTGCTCTTACCCTTCAACCTTTTCTTACCCTTCAACTTACTCACATCCCTGTCTCTCACCTCTCCCTCATTCTCCCCCTCTCCCCCTTCCACTTACTCACATCCTTGTCTCTCACCTCTCCCTCATTCTCCCTCTCCCCTCACTCTTCCCCACCCCCTCCCTCCCTCCCACACAATCACTCACTCCTCCCTCCCCCTCCCTCAGTCCCTCCCCCTCCCTCCCTCTCACTCAGTCCCTCCCTCCCACTCAGTCCTCCCCCTCACTCAATCCCTCCCTCCCTCTCACTCAGTCCCTCCCTCCCCTTCACTCAGTCCCTCCCTCTCACTCAGTCACTCCCTCCCACTCTCCCTCCCACTCCCTCCCTCCCTCTCTCTCGCTCCTCCCTCCCTCGCTACTGGCCGCCACTGCCGCTGCCGCCGCTGCCACCCGACGCCGCCGCCGCCGCTGCCACTCGCCGCCGCTGCCACTCGACGCTGCCATGTTTTTTTTTTTCTGACGCTGGCTGAGACCGACGTGCTCGCCCGCACATGCGCGGTAGAGCTGGTCTCTACTGCGCATTTGCGGCACGTCGGTCAACCTTCAATTATTAGGTTGATGGCTCAGACAAAGACCTCTGTTTTTAAATATTGCAGTTGTAGTCAAATAATGTCCATCACAGATGGCCACAACTATTGCTATTTATTTCTGGGTCCGGATCATGGCCAGGCAAATAGTCGTGACTGCAGGAGGATGTCCCCCAGAGCTCAGAGGCAGTGGGCAGAGAAAATCACACGGCTCCGAGCAAAAGAGACTCCAGCTTCCAGACAATCCTCAGCCTCTCCATCTTCTTCATTGGGAGAGTTAGGTGAAGAGTGTTCCATTGCATGGGACCTGCTATCGAGAAGGCTCGTTTCTTAAGTGCTGACTTAGCAGGGGGTACATAAAGGGTACCTAGGTACATTGTTCTAATTGGTCTGGAAGCTGTTCTAATTGGTCTAAAGAACCTAAAGAATGAAATAAAAAAAGGTACAGATAAAAAATAATAATAAAAATGAAAAGTAAAAAATTAAATAAAACGAGACACTAGTGGTCTGAAACTATAACAAAAATAATACAATTCCTTGATTGAAAAGGACTCACTAGTAATCCATGTTAAAATATTAAAAAATTGAAAAATTAAAAAAGGGGGCATCCAAATGGCAGATGAAATTTAATGTGGATAAGTGCAAGGTGATGCATATAGGGAAAAATAACCCATGCTATAATTACACAATGTTGGGTTCCATATTAGGAGCTACCACCCAGGAAAAAGATCTAGGCATCATAGTGGATAACACATTGAAATCGTCGGTTCAGTGTGCTGCGGCAGTCAAAAAAGCAAACAGAATGTTGGGAATCATTAGAAAGGGAATGGTGAACAAAACGGAAAATGTCATAATGCCTCTGTATCGCTCCATGGTGAGACCGCAACTTGAATACTGTGTACAATTCTGGTCGCCGCATCTCAAAAAAGATATAATTGCTGTTGAGAACGGGGTGTTTAGTGTGCCCTTGGGCCTCAGCCCGGGCCCAGATCTTCAGGGCCGAGCCGAGGGTTGACGGTGGCTCCGCATGGTTGACGGTCTTACCCTCTGCCAGGCCGGCAAGCTCCCAAGGCCAACATCCAGGGATGTTGGAAGTTGAATGGTCCTCCGACCATTCCGAGCCCTTTCGGACCTGCTGTGAGCAGCATGGAGCAGCAGGCCTGGCCTGAGGTTGAGGGCAGACGGGCCTTGACACGATGACAGGACTAGGGTCGATGCGGCGGCATCGCAGACAAGACACTTGGATGATGCGACGGCATCCTGACAAAAGACACTGGGTTGATGCACCGGCATCCATGACAAGACACTGGGTTGATGCAACTGCATCCATGACAAAGACACTGGGTTGATGCAACGGCATCCATGACAAGACACTGGGTTGATGCAACGGCATCCATGACGAAGACACTGGGCTGATGCAACGGCATCCATGACAAAGAACTTGACATCCAAATAGGCAAAACACAAGGCATGGATATAGGCACTGTCTCTCAGGGCGCCCTACACAGCCCACCTTCACGGGCGGACCCAATGGGCTGGTCGCGGACCACCCTGTCCCTCTGCGCGCCCTACACAGCCCTTGCAGGCTGGTCACGGACCAGGAGGAGAACAGGACAGCGCAGGAAAGGTCCGGGCAAGGAGGAACTCCAATGACAGAGCCAGTGTCATCCGAAGCTTCCCCCAAGGCTCGGCAGGAACGGAGGCTCAGGAGCACAGGGACACTTCCCACCTGCAAGCCACCTCATTCTCGGGCATACACCATCCGAGAGCACCGGCTTACAGGAACAGAAGGCTCGAGAGCACCAGATGAAGACACGGGGAAGAACATCATGGAAAGAAGACACGGGGAAGAACATCATGGAAAGAAGACACATCAGGGCGTGGAGGAACATAGCGAGACATCAGAACATGGACTGGGACCTCAGGCGGAACACCAAGACATGAAGACGTGGAAGAAGGCAGATGAGACGAGACGAGACGAGGAGCTCCACAAAGACAGAAGACCTTACAACTCTGGCAGGCAGGAGCCTTCAGAGGGAAGTCACCACAATGCAAGGCCAAGAACAGACTGACGAAGCAGCCCTTTATAGGGCTAAAGCAGGAAGTCCCATTGCAGGTGGGGCCAGCACACTTCCTGTGCCTGGCCCTTTAAATCCAGCAGAGAGGTGCGGGCCAGCGCCTAAGAAGCAGCAGGGAGCTGTGCAGGACCACGGACAGCGGCCTGCATCGACGTACAGCATCAGAAGAGGCAGGGCTGAGCCTGGATGCAGGCTCCGACGTCGGCAGCGGCTCCAGCCGCTGCAGGAGACCCCAGGGGCGGCTCCAGCCACTACTCCAGTCCGGGGCTGCGGCCTTAGCGCCACGAAGATGAAGTCAGCGTCAGGGGCAGTCCCAGCCCCGAGGGGAGATGCAGGAGTGCCACGGCTCCGACCGCGGAGCAGGAGAACAAGCAGGGCGGCCTCCGGGCTGCGGGGGAGAGAAGCAGAGCGCGGCTCCAGCCGCGTGGGAGGCCCGACGGCGGCATCCTGCCGTGTCGGGTGAAGATGCAGCGTAGGTAAGTGAGCCTGTTCGCGGGGGAACCCGCGGGCAGTGTTCATAACAATTGCGATAGAGAAGGTACAGAGAAGGGCTACCAAAATGATAAGGGGATGGAACAGCTCCCCTATGAGGAAAGGCTGAAGAGGTTAGGGCTGTTCAGCTTGGAGAAGAGACGGCTGAGGGGGGATATGATAGAGGTGTTTAAGATCATGAGAGGTCTAGAACGGGTAGATGTGAATCGGTTATTTACTCTTTCGGATAGTAGAAGGACTAGGGGGCACTCCATGAAGTTAGCATGGGGCACATTTAAAACTAATCGGAGAAAGTTCTTTTTTACTCAACGCACAATTAAACTCTGGAATTTGTTGCCAGAGGATGTGGTTAGTGCAGTTAGTATAGCTGTGTTTAAAAAAGGATTGGATAAGTTCTTGGAGGAGAAATCCATTACCTGCTATTAAGTTCACCTAGAGAATAGCCACTGCCATTAGCAATGGTTACATGGAATAGACTTAGTTTTTGGGTAATTGCCAGGTTCTTGTGGCCTGGATTGGCCACTGTTGGAAACAGGATGCTGGGCTTGATGGACCCTTGGTCTGACCCAGTATGGCATTTTCTTATGTTCTTAAAAAGATAAATAAAATTGAGATACTGTTATGAACTCAAGAATAAGAACAACCTGTAGGCATAATTACTGACAAAGATGCATAAAAGTTATATTATAAAAAAAAAAAAAGGAAAAATCAATTTCTAAATTTAAACCGTGTGGTGCAATGGTCTTGAAATCATATATAAATTTCTGTTCTTGTTGCAACAAAAGTCTATCTAAGTCACCTCCTCTGAGGACTAACAATGTTTTCTAAGCTGTACAGGTCCTTGGTGAGGCCTCACCTGGAGTACTGTGTTCATTTCTGGAGCCCGTATCTCAAAAGGGACTGAGACAGGATGGAGATGGTCCAGAGAAGGGCGACCAAAATGGTGGGTGGGAGGTCTCCATCAAATGACTTATGAGGAGAAGTTGAAGGACCTAAATACGGATACCCTGGAGGAGAGGAGGAGCAGGGGAGATAGGATAAAGACCTTCAGATACCTGAGAGGTTTTAATGATGCACAATCAACAAACCTTTTCCACTGGAAAGAAATCAGTAGAACTATCAGTCACGAAATGAAACTCCAGGGGGGACGACTCAGAACCAACGTCAGGAAATATTTCTTCATGGAGAGGGTGGTGGATGCCTGGAATGCCCTTCCGGAGGAGGTGGTGAAGATGAAAACGGTGAAAGATTTCAAAGGGGCGTGGGATAAACACTGAGGATCCCTAAAGGTTAGAGGATGGGAATGAGGAAAAGAGTGCATGGGGTAACTTGCTGGTGCAGCAGTTAATACCCTTAACCAAGAAGCCTTCATACTGTTAATGCAACTCCATCATGGCTCTCTGCTTCAACAACGGGGGAAAGGGGGAATTGGATTTGAACAGCAGCCAACAAAAGCCCTGACTTTTATGGTCTGAGGAAACAAATAACTTGCCGATGAGGTGGTTACTACCCTTAACCAATAAGCCTGATAACTATTGTTACAACACCAACACTGCTCTCTGCTTCAATGGCAAGAGGTGACAGGGAATTGGATTCAAACAGCAACCAACCAGGGCCCGGACTTTTACGGTCTGGGAAATTGATAAGCATGAGGGTAACCTGCCATACAACACCACTGGAAATCGAATCTATACTTAAGAAACTAAAACCATCAAACCACCCAACAGATCACATTCCAACTAAACTACTGCTTCTCATCCCGAATACTATTTCCAGAGCATTGGCCAACATTATAAATTGCTCACTCGCCCAAGGAATCTACCCGGACAGGCTGAAAACCGCATCCCTCAAACCGCTCCTGAAGAAACCTAACCTCGACACAAGTGAACCCTCCAACTTCCGCCCCATATCCAACCTCCCTTTTTTAGCAAAAATCATGGAGAAAGTTGTTAATACACAACTTTCTTTATACCTGGAAGAGCACAATATCTTTCACCCATCCCAATATGGCTTTCGTAAAGCAGCTAGTACAGAAACCCTACTTATCTCCCTTGCCGATCACATCCTCATGGGCCTAGACAAAGGTCAATCTTTTATCCTAGTCCTTCTGGACATTTCAGCCGCATTTGACACAGTGAACCACGCCATCCTACTAAATCGCCTAGCAGAAATCGGATTAACAGGATCTGCACACAGCTGGTTTAACTCCTTTCTAAGTAACAGAAGCTTCAAAGTAAAAATCAATAACAACGAATCCCCAGATGTCAAATCAACATTAGGAGTACCACAAGGCTCTTCCTTGTCACCCACACTATTCAATATATACCTCCTGCCCCTCTGTCAACTGCTTACGGATCTAAAATTAAAATTCTATCTCTATGCAGATGACGTACAGATTCTGATTCCCATTACAGAATCTCTCCCTAAATCTCTCGCCTTTTGGGAAATCTGCCTCAAATCTATAAACAGTCTGCTCACCAACTTGAATCTAGTTCTGAATGCAAATAAGACTGAACTCCTAATCATCTCCTCGGACAACTCGGCCTTAATCAATCCACCAGCAGGCAACACCCAGATCACGCAAGTAAGGGACCTTGGAGTAATCATTGATAACCGTCTGAATCTTAAGAAAGCCATCAATAACACTACCAAGGACTGTTTTTATAAATTACAAGTCATGAAAAGGCTCAAACCCCTCCTCCACTTCCAAGATTTCAGGACAGTGCTCCAAGTCACACTCTTCTCCAAAACAGATTACTGTAACTCTCTTCTCCTCGGGCTCCCTACTTCATCTATCAAACCATTACAGATGCTCCAAAATGCTGCGGCAAGAATCCTGACTAATACCAACAGAGGAACACACATCACTCCCATACTACAGAACCTGCACTGGCTGCCAATCAAATATAGAATATTACACAAGGCTCTCACTATAATCCACAAAGTCATTCACAACCAACAACAACTAGACCTCCAGATTCCCCTCAAATTATACTCATCAGACAGACCGATTCGAGAAGCATATAAAGGCACCCTGCAACCCCCCACAACGAAATCTACTCGCCTATCATCTACCAAAGAAAGAACCTTCTCTACAGCTGGCCCAACCATCTGGAACAAGATGCCCACAGAACTCAGATTAGAACCATGCCCGTCTACCTTCCGCAAAAAACTTAAGACATGGCTCTTCATCCAGGCCTTCACTTAACCTACAGTTCCAGCAATTCCTCACTAATTCAGACACTGACTCCTACCTAAACTCTCTGACAAGTGTAGCCTATACACTTATGCCTCTTCTCATCATATTATTGTATTATCTAATTTGTTCAGTTATGCCTTCTATCGCTCCGGCTATCCTAGCCCTCCAGGTTAATACCCCTTGTTATATGTAACTTTCATTTCTTGTTATATGGTTGACTTTGTTATTCCCCTCATGTTATCTGTAAACCGATCTGATATGAATTTTCTTTCATGAAGGTCGGTATATAAAAATGTTAAATAAATAAAATAAATAAATAAGCTTACTGGGCAAACTGGATGGAGCGTTTGGTCCTTTTCTGCTGACATTTCTATGTTTCTATGCATGTTGAGCAGCACTAGTCATGTTTGTCTGGTTTCAGTGTCCTGACAGTGCAACCTTATGCTGGTGTTAATCTTTTTTGATAGCCACCTTGATCATGAAGATATGCTCTGTGGTAATACAAAACAATGAAGCAAGCTGGTACCATGATACCTGATGCCTGTGGTTTAACCAGAAATGGATTTGGATTTTAGATTTCAATTTCTCTTCTTTCCAAATCTGAGCTCAAAGAATTACAATGCAGGTGCAATTGGTAGCTGAAACTGGCACTGCTAAATTTATTTATTTATTTATTTATTTATTTAATTTATTTAAAAACTTTTCTATACCGTCGCTAAATTATATACCATCGCAACGGTTTACAAATAGGCACATAGACTAAGGTGTGTAATGTAGGTTATCGTACATTCTAACAGGTGCCATTAAATTACTACCAAGAGTGTGCCAGCGAGTTGTATGACAGCACTGGTGATGTTCCATGCTGGGTGATGCTCACAAATCATAATTCTCTCATCTGTTGTTTTTTGTGTGACAACTTTATTCTAGTTACTTCTGTTCATTATTTCATTTTTTCATTTAGCCTTAATCACATTTTTCCTTCCTCTAGGATCCTGGAGACGCCACCCCTGCAGCCTACCCGTACATTGACCCGGAAACGGAATTCTTTGAGTTAAGCACTGAGATCACCAGGTTCCCTCCTCACATCTCAATCAGCAGAAGGGACTTTGATTTTGGGTGCTGTAAATACACTCACCTTGTAGAGCCCTTTCCGCTCAGCCTGACCAATCACACAAAGGGGAAAGTCATCGTCACCTGGATCTTCAATCCTGAGAGTCCCTTCCGGGTGACCCCAGAATCCTCAGATATTCCACCTCTCAAATCCATGGCTTACCGCCTCTCCTTCCAACCCACCCAGCTTAATACTCTCTATGCAACTGAACTGGAAGTCTACATCTACTACAAGGTCAGTAGAGCATTCAGAGTTGTCAGTGCAGCCAATGAGGGAAGCACAGAGCAGTGAAACCCACAGACTTGCGTTCCAATCCCACCTCTTTCCTCCCTAACAGTACTGGCAGTGCAGCCAATAGGGGAAGCACTGAGCAGGGAGACCTGTAGAGCTGGGTTCCAATACCACATTCATTTCTGTTTCTGTGCTGACAGTGCAGACCATATGAAAAGGGAGAATGCAAGGAAACATGTAGGTGTGGGTTCTAATCCCATTTCCTCCTCCTCTCACTGTGGGGGTGTGAGCACAGAGAAGGGAAACCCACAATTCCGGGTTCCAATCCTACCTCTTCCACTCACTGCGCTGACAGTGCAACTCGGGAGTGAGAGCCCCGGAAAAGGAAACTCGTAAAGCCGGGTTCTAATCCTATTGCCTCCTCTGCTTACTGTGCTGACAGTACAGCCTTGGGGTGGTAAAGCTATAGACCCAGGTTCCATGGGATAGGGCAGGAGAGTCAAACACACAACCCAAACCATTCAGTGAAAACAGCTACAACAATATTGATTCATTTGGTATTTAATCATAATTTCTTAAACCGGGCCACAGTTTTTAAGTACAAAAATAATTCACGCAGGGGGAAATTTCAGTAAACCGCATAGTGGCCAAGCATGCGGGTACTTTTGTGCTCACAAACCTTTAGACAGTATTCAAGGAAAAAGTACTTGGGTAGCTACAGGTGTGCGGGTAGAAAAGTACCTGGGTACTTTGCCCCTGCTATATGTGTGGCTGGGACTCCGAGAGGAGAAACTAATGAAAATTCCCTGTACGTCTGGACTGATCCATGGTACTACAGGAACGAAAATTAGCAGGTACGGAATAATTTTCTTTTCAATTATAGGCTCGTTCTTTTCTTCCTCCTCCTCCCATGCCCCTAGGAACTCCTGCTGTAACAGTGGCTGTGTCATTGCACTTTTTCACAACTTGGCTAAGTTTAGCCTCTCAGCCTGGGGCAAGGTATCTAAGCGCCAGACTCTAGGGTCCCTTTACAAATTGTTCTCCCCAAATATACACAAAATATAGAAGTAGAGAATAAGAAAAAAATGTATTTCAAAGAAAAATAAATGTAAAGCTAACTTGGTGAACCTATATCACTTCTGTGTAGATTTACACAACACTTTGCAATGTTAGTCCCAGGAGAGCGAGGACACAGACACAGGCATAGTGAGTTCCCTAATTAAGCTAGATATTTCACTTGGAGGCAGTTACAACACTGCTCTCTACATTAATGGTGGGGGTGGAAGGGAAATAGAACCAAAAGGTTACTAAGAGCCAAGAGAAACAGATAAGAATGAGAAAAAAAAAAAAGTCCGAAACTTGCTGGGCAGACTGGATGGGCCGTTTGGTCTTCTTCTGCCATCATTTCTATGTTTCTATGGTTCTATGAATCATAAACATCAGTTTCCCTGCTGTCTTCTATGTCAGAAACAGGAGCGACTGCAATATTAGAGCCTCCTGAAGTAAAAACATCCAAAGAAAACCTGGCCGCTTTCTTGTCACAGGTGCCACCATTGAAACACCGGTGGCTGGACACTGACCCGCAGGGATAGAGGGACCGACCCTCTCTTCACCAGGCCTCTTGTGTAGCACAGAAAACCTGGTATACAATTTGAAAAAAACTGGGAGAAAAATAACCAGAACTAGAGGACGTGAGGCCCTCAAGCAAAACCACATTAGTTTGAGCCACAGGAGTCAGAATCAAAGGCTTCTCAGTGTGCAGCGTGGGAAAAGACTGTAATGGGCAAGAAATTCTAGATTTCAAAATGGTGGCTGTTCCCACTAAAATGGCCACCTGAGCTGAGATAAATTCAGAAAAATTGTCCCAACACTTAAAGGCTAAAACCAAGGACTCATCAACATTAATCATCATCAGTGCAGGCCAAAACAAGGTCACAAACTGAACAAGAGAGGCTGGCAGTGCTATTAGAAACCATTATAGAAACCATTGTAAAACATATTAACACAGATTCCCCTACCATAATTATGGGAGATTTTAACTTACACCTTGATGCTTCCCCACTCTCAGCCAATTGTGAAGCCCTCCTCACTTCTCTTAGCGCTATGGGATTCACTCAGATTATCAATAATCCAACCCACAAAGCAGGACATACATTGGATCTTATTTTCATCAATGATAATTTCCTCTGCTCTAGGGAACCTACATGTACCCCCATCCCCTGGTCGGACCATTTCCTGATAACAACGACCCTCTCCTCCAAGAATAAATCTATCACCACTCAGCATCTCTCCACTATTCACTTCAGAAAATCTTGCGCTTCAGACATTCTCAGCGAGCAGCTCACCAAGGAACTCACAAACCTAGATATATCCAACCCCAACTCTGCCGTGCTTTCCTGGCATAAGATCACGGAAAAGGTAGCAAACAATCTGTGCCCTTCAACCTCAAAATTAATTAATCCAGCAAAAAAAGGAAACCAACCTTGGTTCACCAGTGAACTCAAACGGATAAAGCAAGAACTACGCCAAAAAGAAAACAGATGGCGCAAAGCCCCTTCACCATCTACGCTATCATCATACAAAGGAACCTTACATTTTTACAGAACATCCATCCTAAAAGCAAAAAAACAATACTATGCCAATAAAATCCATGACCTCCTATATGATGCAAAAGCTTTATTTTCATATGTATCTCAAATCACAAAACCAATTCCTCCATCAATACCAGACGAACAGGCTCAATTCAAGGCAAATGAGCTAGCCTTGTTCTTTCAACAGAAGATTTCAAACACTATCGCACTTCTTCCAACCAAGACAAACCCCTCAGCCTCATACACCTCTAACCACACACTCAAGGAAGCTAAATTCGACAACTTTGAACTAACTTCCACAAAAGAGATCGAATCCATCCTAAAGAGGCAGAAACCATCCAGCCACCCAACAGACAACATTCCCTCCAAATTACTGCTACTCATCCCAGACTCAATCGCAGGACCTCTGACCAACATCATAAATTGCTGCCTAACACAAGGTCTGTACCCAGATAGTCTAAAAAATGCTTCCCTTAAACCCCTCTTGAAAAAACACAATCTAGACTCCAGCATTCTAGCTAATTTTCGTCCAATCTCTAATCTTCCTTTCCTAGCCAAAATTACAGAGAAAGTAGTTAACTCCCAGTTATCAGATTACTTAGAAGAAAACAATATCCTTTCCTCTTCCCAATATGGTTTCCGCAAATCACGCAACACAGAAACCCTGCTCATCTCACTAACAGACCATATTATTATGGGACTGGACAAAGGACACTCATTTCTTCTAATCCTTCTAGACATCTCAGCAGCCTTCGACACGGTCAACCACTCCATCCTCCTAGATCGCTTGTCAGACATTGGCATAACCGGATTAGTCTACAGCTGGTTCAAGTCCTTCCTTGATAACAGAAACTTCAGGGTCAGGATCAATAACAAAGAATCGCCATTGACAAATTCTTCTCTTGGCGTCCCCCAAGGATCCTCCCTTTCTCCCACCCTTTTCAATATCTACCTCCTTCCCCTTTGCCATCTGTTAACAAGTCTCAACCTCATTCATTACATCTACGCTGACGATGTTCAGATTCTGATTCCCATAACAGAATCCATCACCAAAACTCTCTCGCTTTGGAAAAATTGTCTTCAATCTATCAACAATCTCCTCAACAACCTAAATCTGGTCCTCAACTCCGCTAAGACTGAACTACTATTTATCTCCTCCAACCCAGACAACCACCCCCCACAAACACACCACAGTTATCATCTCACCCTCACTCAAGTAAGAGATCTGGGAGTAATCCTTGACAACCGCCTTAACTTAAAGACCATGATCAATACGACTACCAAAGATTGCTTCCACAGACTACAGGTGTTGAAAAGACTCAAACCCCTCCTTTATTTACACGACTTTAGGACTGTTCTCCAATCCTTAATATTTGCAAAAATAGATTACTGCAGTGCTCTTCTCACTGGCCTTCCCAACTCATCCATCAAACCACTTCAAATGATTCAAAATGCTGCTGCCAGAATTTTAACCAACACCAACCGAAGAGAACATATTACTCCCACTCTCCGAAACCTACACTGGTTACCAATCTACCACAGAATCCTTCACAAATCTCTCACCCTGATACATAAGTCCATCCATAACTATTTTCATCTTGACCTTGAATTCCCTCTCAAACTCCATACTTCCATCAGACCAATTAGAGAAATCCATAAAGGAACGCTACAATCCCCTCCAACCAAAGCTATTCGCCTCGTCTCGACTAGGGTCCGAGCTTTTTCTTTTGCAGGTCCAAACATCTGGAATAGCCTCCCCGCAGACCTCAGGCTAGAACCATGCCTACTAACATTCAAAAAAAAACTTAAGACTTGGCTGTTCCAACAAGCCTTCTCGGATCCTTCAGACTCACAATAGACAAACAACCTTTTCACGAGCTACGGAACCATGCTACTATTTTGTTGCCTATTATTATGATTATCCTAACTCCTCAGATAATATTGTTTCCTGTTTAATCTGAATCCATTACAACTTTTGTGTTTAAGTTATTGCCCTTCTTGGGCCTTCTATTCTTCTTACTTCTAAGCTGTAAAGCCTCCAAGTTTATAGTCCTTGTTTAATGTAACTTACTGCTCTCTTCTGAGTATTTTGTACTGTTCCATTTCTGTTACAAGTTTTTCTCTATCCCCCGTTCGATGTAAACCGATCTGATATGGTATTTAACCATGAAGTTCGGTATAGAAAAATGCTAAATAAATAAATAAATTAGAGCTCCAGCTCCCACAAGTTGAACAGTGTCCACTGCGTTTACCGGACATCTCCTGCAGTTTATTTATTTATTTAGCCATTTTATATGCCTTCATTCCAAATAAAGATCACAATGGTTTACAACATGATGTACATAATATACATTGACTTAATGAGGTCAAGCATTATACACATTGAGATTGACATGTACTTGGGATAAGGTATTTAGATCAGAGGCTAGGTTCTTAATGACATTGTCTTTGAGGGTGCATTCTCTGTGTTTTAAGTTAGGTTATAGGCATTTTGAAATAACCATGCTTTTAGGTCACTTTTGAATTTCTTTGTTTCTGGGGTCAGTCTTAGATACTTGAGTATTTATTTATTTATTTAACAGTTTTATATACCGACCTTCATAGTAAATAACCATATCGGATCGGTTTACAATTAACAAGAATAAAAAAATAAATAAATAAATAAATAAAAATAAAATAAAATAAAAAACTGGGGTAACTATTCAAGTAAACGAAAGATAAACAGTAAGTAGGAATGAGTCAAAAGTTACAATCAACAGGGAAGAGAACTTGGAAGCTTGCAACAAGCTGGAAAGAAGATAAGGCAGGAAATAAATATGAAGTGATGCCATAGGGCGTACGGGTTAAAGCTTAATGGTGCTTTAACCTGGGAGAGTCAGAGTCCATTCGTGAGTATAGAGTTCCATATTTGTGAGTATAGAGTTCCATATTCGTGAGTAGAGAGTTCCATAGCATTGGGCCTGCTATAGAGAATATGCAGTTTCTTATTTTTGTTAGGTGAGCATTCTGTACTGATGGCAGAGCTAGTAGTCCTTTGTTTTGAGATCTTAATGATTTCTATGGCCAGTATGATTGTAGAGCTAAGTCAACCAAACTAAAGTTGTTAGAATGGCTGGTGGAGTGTATTAATGTTAGGACTTTGTAGTTGATGAGGGCTTGTCCAGTCGCCAATGAAGAACTATCAGTGAATGTGATATGTGATCGAATTTCCTTGAACAGTTAAGAGTCTAGCTGTGGCATTTTTTAATAGTTGTAGTCTTTTTAGAAGACAATTGGGTACTCTGAGTAAAAGTGAGTTACTGTAGTCTAAGTTTGAGACTTTCTCAGGGTCTGTAGGAATTGCAGTTTGGCATATTCTGATTTGATTAATTTATTTATGTGCTTTTCCATTGTTAGGTTCTCATCAATCTATATACCTAAGTCACGAACTTGGTCAGAGGATGCAATGCTGAAGTTACCCATGTCAAGTGTTAGATTTCTTCTTAATAGAATGATTTCAGTTTTGTTAGTGTTTAGAGTTAGTTTACGTTTTGATAGTTCATGTTGTATAGCCTTCATGTGTATCACTAGAGTTATTTAAACAATGACATAGAATAAGAAAGGCTTGAGAGGATCTCAAAGAGCCTGAAATTGCCCCCTCCCCTCAGTTAAATTCACCCTTTTCCCAGTGGGTTAAGTCTGGAGTTGCCAATGAGAACCACTCATCACACTGTTAAACTCTCTCTTTCTCTCTCTTTTTTTAACTTTAGGATAAAGGCAAAAATTAGAGAAGTAGATGGGAGGAGAGATTGGGAGAAAATTATTTTCTTCACAGAGGATCCTTCAAAGGTATAAAAAGATACCTCACCCTTTACTGAACCACTTCTAAGGCTGGGAGTCTCCTGGAAGGGTTCTCTGAACTGGTAACAAAAGCCATACTCCGCCAGAAAGAAAAATCCAAACCTGAGAGACAAATATCTTTCTGCACCAAAACAGTATGTCCTGCCATCTACTAGAGACAGAGTATACTGGCTTTTACTGGAGCTGCACTACAGTAACAACCAGTAATGATGTCACAGAGAAAGGTGTGTCCTCTGTCCCTATCTGCTAATAGGAGGAATAGACCCACATGTCTGGACTAGTGTAGCAGGATGATAAGTATATCTGGGGACCCTCTGAATTTTCCCCAAAGTCCTGGAAATTTGCATCAATTGACGGGTCTATGGGAAAATCTGTAAAGCTCCTGGGCCTCTCTGTTTACAGCTCCAACCCCTCCTCTTCCTCCATAAGCTTGCAGAGAGCAGGAGGAGAAGGGTGATTCTGGAGCAGACACTGCAGGCAGCATGTGAGAAGAGGGGCCACAATGCACACAACTCAGTTTGCAGCTGCAATTACAGGACTTGGGACTCACTCAGCTGAGGGTAGAGTGAGGGTGCACAAGTCAGCAGCTGTGACTTATAGAGAGGGTGGGAGCAAAGAGAATGCCGGGGTTAGGGAGAGAGAAAGGAGAGGCATCTGGAATCATCCCTGGACAGGTAAAAAGTGGTGGAGAGAAGAGAGAGAAAGAAAGTGTAAATTAGTGTGGGTGTGGGTGGGGAAGAGAGAAATTTAAGGAAGCTGGAAGACTGGTCGAAGATATAGCAGCTGAGATTCAATGCCAAGAAGTACAGAGTCATGCATATGGGGTGTGGAAATCCAAAAGAAATGTATTCAATGGGAGGTGAAGGGCTGATGTGCACGGAGCAGGAGAGAGACCTTGGGGTGATAGTGTCTAACGATCTGAAGTCAACGAAAAAATGTGACAAGACGATAGCTAAAGCCAGAAGAATGCTGGGCTGCATAGAGAGAGGAATATTGAGTAAGAAAAGGGAAGTGATTATCCCCTTGAACAGGTCCTTGGTGAGGCCTCACCTGGAGAACTGTGCTCAGTTTTGGAGACCGTATCTCCGAAGGGAGAGACAGGATGGAGGCGGTCCAGAGAAGGGCGACCAAAAAGGTGTATGGTCTTCATCGAATGCCTTATGAGGAGAGATTGAAGGATCTAAATATGTTACCCAGTTACTGTTTGTTGATGTTTATCTCTTGTATGCAAAGTTTACTGTTCCATGTAACGGCAGCGCCAAAAGTTCTGTATAATGACACTGTCAAAACGTTTTAGTTATCTGTAAACCGATACGATGTGCAAACGGTTATCGGTATATAAAAAACCTATAAATAAATAAATAAATGTATACCCTGGAGGAAATGAGGAGCAGAGGTGATATGATACAGACCTTCAGATACTTGAAAGGTTTTAATGATCCAAAGTCAACGACAAACCTTTTCAATTACAAAAAAATCAGCAGAACCAGAGGTCACGATTTAAAACTCCAGGGAGGAAGACTCAGAACCAATGTCAGGAAGTATTTCTTCACAGAGAGGGTGGTGGATGCCTGGAATGCCCTTCCGGAGGAAGTGGTGAAGACTAAAACTGTGAAGGATTTCAAAGGGGCGTGGGATAAACACTGTGGATCCATAAAGTCTTGAGGATGGGAATGAAGAGAAGAGGCATGGGGGTGGCTTGCGGGAATGACGGATGTGGTTAGTGCAGTTAGTATAGCTGTGTTTAAAAAAGGATTGGATAAGTTCTTGGAGGAGAAGACCATTACCTGCTATTAATTAAGTTGACTTAGATAATAACCACCGCTATTACTAGCAACGGTAACATGGAATAGACTTAGTTTTTGGGTACTTGCCAGGTTCTTATGGCCTGGATTGGCCACTGTTGGAAACAGGATGCTGGGCTTGATGGACCCTTGGTCTGACCCAGTATGGCATGTTCTTATGTTCTTATGTTCTCCTACAGATCACCCTTCAACATAGAGACACTTCAAGAAAATCTACAAACAGAACTAACAAACCTAGACCTATCGAACATAGAAAACACCACATCATCCTGGCTCAGCATTACTAAATCAATAGCGGATAAGATAAACCCCATGATAAAGAAAACTATAAGAAACCCAAAACATAACAACCAATGGTACAATGAAAACATCAGATCAGCCAAACGCAAACTCAGGAAAAAAGAAAAAACTTGGAGGATCAACAAAACATCCACCCTACTGAATGCATACCGAGCACAATTAGCACTCTACAAAAAATTAATCCACATCGCAAAAAAAGATTTCTACAAAAAATAATTAACAAATTCCAACACAACCCAAGAATGTTATTTAATATCATACATGGACTAACCAAATCCACCAATGAACAGGAAACTTCTGTTGCGGTTCTGGCTGCGAGCACCGTGGCCAGGCCCTCCCGGATCTGCTCCCGCTTCCAGAGGCCTGGTTGGCGGCATCCCCGCTGGAGCTGCGCCGCTGCAAGCCCTCCCATGGACGCCCGGCTCCTAGGCGCACACGTGCGCCACTTGGGCGCTTTTCTAGGCCGTTTCCTGCCAGTGGTGACTCCGCCCAACTCCTGACGTCAGATGCCGCAGCCTTGATAAGCCGGCCGCGGCCATCCAGTCTTTGCCTTGCAACGGGTTATCTTCCCGGTTTCCTGTTGCGTTGTGCCCTGGAGTGACTCGCTTCGCTTTGTCGCGCCATTCCTGCTACAGTACCTGCCTGGTTCCTGCCTGCTTGCTACAGTACCCGCTGGTTCCTGCTTGCTTGCTACAGTCCCTGCTGGTTCCTGCCTGCTTGCTACAGTACCCGCTGGTTCCTGCTTGCTTGCTACAGTACCTGCTGGTCCTTGCCTGCCTGCTACAGTACCTGGTTGGCCCCAGTCCGCCTGCTACTGTGCCTGCCTGTTCCAGCACCCGCATTCTGCTACAGTTTCTGCCTGGTTCCAGTACCCGAATCCTGCTACAGTTCCTGCCTGCTTCCAGTACCCGAATACTGCCACAGTTCCTGCCTGGTTCCAGTACCCGAATCCTGCTACGGTTCCTGCCTGGTTCCAGTACCCGAGTCCTGCTACGGTTCCTGCCTGGTTCCAGTACCCGAGTCCTGCTACAGTTCCTGCCTGGTTCCAGAACCCGAACCTAGTTACAGTATTGCTACTGTCCTAGTCTGGTTCCAGTTACCTGTCCTGGTCCACAACCCGCCTAAGTCCCAGTGGTTGGGCCCCTCCGGGCTCCTCCCGGGGGGGCTTCGGCTTCCAAGGGTGAAGCCACCTAAGTCCCAGCGGTTGGGCTCCTACGGGCTCCTCCCGGGGGAGTACCAGCTTTCAGAGTGAAGAGCATCTACGTCCTGCCTGATCATCTGCCTCCCGGCCTGCTATTCATTAGAGACATTGACCACCTTTCCCAGTCTCTAGCAGGTCGGCCCAAGGGTCCACTAAACTGACACTCCATAACAACTTCAGTCTCTAAACTATCAAGCAATGATCTTGCAGACTTCTTCAATGATAAAATAAAAAACCTCATTAACAACAATCTCAACAACAGCACGCTAGACTCGAAAATACCAACCATCCAAACATCAAGCTGGACCAACTTTGACCCAGCATCATCATTAGAAGTACAAAACATCATCAAAAAAATGAACCCAGCCAAGCACCCCATTGATAGCATACCCATACAGACAATCAAAGCAATTGAACCTTCAATTACTAAAACTTTATCCGACAACGTGAACCTATCACTCACAGAGGGAAGGTATCCTGACTGTCTAAAGTCAACAATTATCAAACCCATCCTAAAAAAGTCCAACCTTGATCCAGAAAATCCCCTAAACTACCGTCCAATATCAAATCTGCCATTCATCGCCAAAATCATCGAAAAAATCGTCCACTCACAACTAGGTGACCACTTGGAAATGAACAATATCCTACATCCCTCGCAATTCGGTTTCAGGAAAGAACTTAACACCGAATCCTTACTCCTAGCACTAAATGACACCATAATCAAAGGCTTCGATAGTGGACACAGCTACATCCTAATCCTACTAGACCTATCAGCAGCATTCGACACAGTAAACCACTCAATACTGATAGACCGTCTCTCTGAAATAGGATTAAAGGAAAAAACTCTGCAGTGGTTCTCATCATATCTATCCCAAAGGTCATATCAGGTATCAATCAAAGACACCCTATCAAAGAAAATAAACCTTGACACTGGAGTTCCCCAAGGATCCACACTGTCTGCGATGTCATTCAACATTTATCTTCTACCAATATGCCACTTCCTCTCAAATCTTAAACTGAATCATTTCATTTACGCCGATGACATCCAAATACTCATCCCAATACAAAACTCCCTGGAAGAAACTTACAAAAAAGCTGCAAACTACCTCACAAAAATAAAGCATTTGCTAAACAGCATGAGACTCATCATTAACATTGACAAGACCAAAATAATCATGCTAGATAGAAAAAACAATCCCACTCACATGCCATCTCTCAACATAATGAATCATAACACAGCAATCTCCCCTGTCACTCATACACGCAACCTTGGAGTCATAATCGATAAGGAGCTTTCCTTCAAGTACCACATCTCTGCAAAAATCAAAGACGGATATCACAAACTCCTAATACTACGACACCTAAAACCATTCCTCTCACCTAATGATTTCAGAACAGTACTCCAACTACTCATCTTCTCCAACCTAGACTACTTCAACTCATTGCTGTTCAACTTTCCTCTCACCATCATATGACCGCTACAAATCCTAGAAAACACAGCCACCAGAATACTCACTGGAAAAAGAAAATTTGATCATATTACTCCAACCCTCATTTCTCTACACTGGTTCGCAATAAAATACAGGGTTGAATACAAAATATTATCAATAATTCATAAAATAATATATGAAAAACAAACAAATTGGCTCAGCACATCCATAAAACTACACTCTTCAAACAGAAATCTCTGATCAACGAACAAAGGCCTACTAAAAATCCCAGCAACCCGCCACAAACTCATAACAACTAGGAAAAGAGCCATATCCCTAGGAAGCCCCGAACTGTGGAACTCCCTCTCAACAGATCTGAGAACGCAATAAAATTTAAAAATTTTCAAAAAAGAACTAAAAACTTGGCTGTTTACAAAAGCTTACCAAACTCTCAACGACGCAACACCAAATTGACTTCACTAGAAGAAACCAGACTATATGTTAAAACGACCCTAAGAAAGATTTCTTAATTGTTCAACTGAATAGTCATTTTAACAAATGTTTAATCATCGATAATGTTTAATTACTGAGAATCGATACTTTGTAAACCGTTGTGAAGGCGAAACCAAACGACGGTATATAAAACTCGATAAATAAATAAATAAATCTGCAAAAAGACAATACTTTGTTTCTAACTTGCTATACCCTTCACAAAGATATTGAACAAAACTGATTCCAGTCCACGTATCACTCTTTTCTCTCCTCAGAATAGATTCCATTTACCACCACTCACTGTCATTTGTCAGTCAACCAGTTTATAATTCATTCTACCACCTTGGGACTCACTCCCAGGCTTCTCATATTGTTCAATAGTCTTCTGTGTGGGACAGTATTGAAAGCTTTGCTGAAATCCAGGTAAACTACATCAAGTGCTTTTCCTTGATCCAATTCTCTAGTAGCCCAATCAAAAAAAATAAAAAAATTTGTTTGACATGTCTTACTCTGGTAAAACCGTGTTGCCTCAGATCCTGTAACCGATTGGACTGTAGATTGTTGACTATACTTTCCTTCAGCAGCATTTCAATTCCCTGTACATACCCAGATCAGTCCAGACTGCTGGGTTTTGTCCTCCCTCTAGCAGATAGAGACAGAGATGTGTTTAAAACAAAACTCCACCTTATATAGGAGAGTGCCACCTACAGTCCGCCAGTATTTCTCTGTCTCTAGCAGATGGTGGAAGTGCAAAACCTACAGTCTGGTCAGAGTTTTAATGTTGGGGAAGTTTTAGTCAGTTTTCAGAGTTTGTTCAGCATGTTTGCCGGGGGGAGAGGGATCCTCCGGGGCAGATGCAGTTAAAAAAGGGCAGAAAAACAGGTTACCACGAGTTTCTTCAAGGGAAGCAGGGGCTGTTCAGCCTGCCCAAGATCTTTTTCAGTTAAGCGCGGGAACAGAGGCCATTTTGCAGACGTTCCGTTCTGCTACTCAGGCAGCCATGGGGGAGGGGGGGTTTCCTCCTCAGCTTTCTCCTCAGCCAAGGCAGCCTGAGGATAGGGATTCTGTACAGTCTGCTTCTCCTGGTCCAGAGGTCAGTCCTGAGGGGACTTCTGATACCTTCTCTAAGTCCTCCTTCATTGTTTTTTTTGCATAAATCTTTTAAAGCAAGGAAAGCAGGGAAGCTGCCTGAGGGGGGAAAGCCTGATTCCCTAGGGCATAGGTCCCGGGCGTCCAAGCGTGCCCAGTCTCATACGGGTGCAGGGCCTGGCAAGCCCAAGTGTCCCCTCCGCTCTTGGGGTCCACAGGGGGATACCGACTCTTCCGAGCTGGACTCAGATCTCGGGGATCCGGATTCTCAACCCCAGATCCCGCATGGAGCAGATGAGCCGGATCCAGATCCGCAGCAGGCGAGGAGGGGATCCCAGGCAACGGAGGGGGATGACCTTTTTCGGAAGGATGAGTTGGCACCATTTATTCCGCCTATTCTCACTGAGCTGGGTATTCATAGCCCTCCTGAGGAGTCCAAGCTCGGTAAGATGGACCCAGTATTGTTGGGCCTGAGGGGCCCTGCTCTAGCCTTTGCCTTTCATTTCTCGGCTACAGATTTGTTGTTTCAGGAATGAGATACCCCGGATCTTGGTTTGAAAGTCAGCAAGGCCATGGATAAGCTATATCCCCTGCTGGAGGAGGCCTTAGAGATGCTGCGGGTTCCTAAGGTAATCGCAGTGGTGTCTGCGATCACCAAGAAAACCACCATTCCCGTCACAGGAGCGACAACGCTCAAGGACCTACAGGACAGGAAATTGGAGGTACAGTTAAAAAGGATTTTGAGGTCTCCGCCATAGGAGTCCAGGCGGCCATTTGCAGTAATTTTGCTATGAGAGTGGGACTCCGCTGGGTCCAGCAATTGCAGGCCAATGCGGGTTTCTCACCAGGCGAACTGTTTGGAATCCTCGGTGGCTTACTGCGTTGATGCCTTCCATGACTTCCTAAGGACGTCTGCCAGGTCCATGGTGTTGGCGGTCTCCGCTCGGAGGCTCTTGTGATTAAGAAACTGGTCAGCGGACGTGTCCTCTAAGTCTCAACTGGGATCTTTACCTTTTAAGGGTAAACTGCTTTTTGGAAAGATATTGGACGATATGATTCAGTCCCTGGGAGATAATAAGGTGCATCGGTTGCTGGAAAATAGACCTTGCTCAAAAGGTTCCTTTTCGTCTCACGCCAGATTCAGAGGGAATTGGCGGTATCGCCCGTCGAAGGCAGCCCTGGTCCCAGCCTTTTCGAGGCCGAAGATTCGGCAGACCTGGTTCGGCTCAGCCTTCCTCAGGGGCCAAGTCTTCTCAATGAAGGGGCGGAAGTGGGGGGCAGACTGTTCCTGTTCTTCGAGGAGTGGGCCAAGGTGACTACAGATCAGTGGGTGCTGTTCGTGATAAGACAAGGCTATGCTTTAGATTTTGCACGTTGGCCCCGAGATCAGTTTCTCGTCTCCCCCTGCGGATATGCCACAAAGAGGGCAGCGGTGCGGGAGACGTTGCAGTGGCTTCTGCAGTTGCAAGCCATAGTCCCCGTCCCTCCAGAGGCACAAGGAAAGGGTCGCTACTCCATTTACTTCATGGTGCCAAAGAAGGAAGGTTCCTTTTGCCCCATTCTCAGACCTCAAGAGCGTGAACAGATGTCTAAAGGTTCCTCATTTTTGCATGGAGACTCTATGGTTGGTCATTGCTTCTGTCAGACAGGGAGAGTTTCTCGCGTCTCTGGATCTCATGGAAGCTTACCTGCACATAGGCATCCGTCCAGACCACCAAAGGTTTCTCCGGTTCTGTGTTCTGGACCAACATTTTCAGTTTCGGGCTCTCCCCTTTGGTCTGGCAACCACGCCCAGGATATTCACCAAGTGTTGTGGTGGTGGTGGCCCGTCTCTGAAGGGAAGGTCTCCTGGTTCATCTGTACTTGGACGACTGGCTGATTCGAGCAAAATCGGAAGCGCTGGCAAGGGATGCGATTCACAGAGTGCTACAGTTCCTGCAGTCACTGGGCTGGGTTGTCAGCCTCTCAAAGAGCAGACTCGTACCCTCTCAGTCCTTGGAATATTTGGGAGCGCTGTTCGATACTCAGAAGGGACAAGTCTTTCTTACCATGGAGCGCATCTTGAAGTTACAAGGCCAAGTGAAAGACTTCTTGCTCATGAGTCCTCCCAGGGTCCGAGATTATATACAGGTTGTCGGGTCCATGGCTTCGACATTGGAGCTGGTGCTCTGGGCGTTTGCTCATATGTGACTCTTGCAGTATGCTTTACTGTCCCTTTGGAACCCAGTGTCCGAACTGTTTCTTCTGCCTTTGCCATTTACAGAAGAGGTGAGGGACAGTCTTGAGTGGTGGCTGATGACAGACAATCTAACCAAGGGGGTTCCTCTGGAGGTGCCCGAATGGACAGTGGTCACCACGGACACCAGTCTCTCCGGCTGGGGAGCGGTGTGCCAAAGGAGATCGATACAGGGCCTATGGTCCTCCGAGGAATCTCTGTGGTCGATCAATCGGTTGGAGACTCGAGCAGTGCGGTTAGCGTTGCAAGCATTCTGTCCCCTCCTGCAAGGGAAAGCAGTCCGGGTGTTGTCGGACAATGCGACCACAGTGGCATACATCAACCATCAAGGAGGAACCAGGAGCCGCCCTGAGGCGATGGAAGCGAGTCGGTTGTTCAACTGGGCGGAACAATACTTAGGCTGCATCGCGGCATCTCACATTGCAGGCGTGGACAACGTACAAGCGGATTTTCTCAGCCGACATCATCTCGATCCCGGAGAATGGGAGTTGAAGGACGAAGCCTTTCAACGCATCTGCGTAACGTGGGGCAGACCCAGCATGGACCTCATGGCAACTTTTCAGAACACCAAGGCTCCGAGGTTCTACTCTCGTTGTCGAGAGACAGGGGCGGAAGGAGTGGATGCCCTGGTTCTACTCTGACCTATCAACGTTCTTCTGTACATATTTCCGCCTTGGCCATTGATCGGCATAGTACTCCAACGGATAGAGCGTCATCTGGCGCGAGTAATTTTAGTGGCACCGGAGTGGCCGAGGCGCCCTTGGTTTGCGGACCTTCTCATAAGAACCTAAGAAATTGCCATGCTGGGTCAGACCAAGGGTCCATCAAGCCCAGCATCCTGTTTCCAACAGAGGCCAAAACCAGGCCACAAGAACCTGGCAATTACCAAAACACTAAGAAGAACCCATGCTACTGATGCAATTAATAGCAGTGGCTATTCCCTAAGGGGCGGATTTTAAGAGCCCTGCTCGCCTAAATCCGCCCAAATCCGGGCGGATTTAGGCGAGCAGGGCCCTGCGCGCCGGTGCGCCTATGTTCAATAGGCCTACCGGCGTGCGCAGACCCCGGGACTCGCGTAAGTCCCGGGGTTTGGCGAGGGGGGCGTGTCGGGGGCAGGCCCGGTCGGCGCGGCGTTTTGGGGGCATGTCAGCAGCGTTTTGGGGGCGGGCCCGGGGGCGTGGTTACGGCCCGGGGCGGTCCGGGGGCGTGGCCGCGCCCTCCGTACCCGCCCCCAGGTCGCGTCCCGGCGCGCTAGCGGCCTGCTGGCGCGCGGGGATTTACGTCTCCCTCCGGGAGGCGTAAATCCCCCGACAAAGGTAAGGGGGGGGTTTAGACAGGGCCGGGCGGGTGGGTTAGGTAGGGGAAGGGAGGGGAAGGTGAGGGGAGGGCAAAAGAAAGTTCCCTCCGAGGCCGCTCCGATTTCGGAGCGGCCTCGGAGGGAACGGGGGTAGGCTGCGCGGCTCGGCGCGCGCCGGCTATACAGAATCGATAGCCTTGCGCGCGCCGATCCAGAATTTTAGCGGATACGCGCGGCTACGCGCGTATCTACTAAAATCCCGCGTACTTTTGCTGGCGCCTGATGCACCAGCAAAAGTACGCCAATTTGCGCTGTTTGTAAATCTACCCCTAAGTATAATTGATTAATAGCCATTAATGGACTTCTCCTCCAAGAATTTATCCAAACCTTTTTTGAACCCAGCTACACTAACTGCACTAACCACATCCTCTGGCAACAAATTCCAGAGCTTTATTGTGCGTTGAGTGAAAAAGAATTTTCTCCGATTAGTTTTAAATGTGCTACTTGCTAACTTCATGGAATGCCCCCTAGTCCTTCTATTATTTGAAACTGTAAATAACCGAGTCACATCTACTCGTTCAAGACCTCTCATGTTCTTAAAGACCTCTATCATATCCCCCCTCAGCCGTCTCTTCTCCAAGCTGAACAGCCCTAATCTCTTCAGCCTATCCTCATAGGGAAGCTGTTCCATCCCCTTTATCATTTTGGTTGCCCTTCTCTGTACCTTCTCCATCGCAACTATATCTTTTTTGAGATGCGGCGACCAGAATTGTACACAGTATTCAAGGTGCGGTCTCACCATGGAGCGATACAAAGGCATTATGACATTTTCCGTTCTATTAACCATTCCCTTCCTAATAATTCCTAACATTCTATTTGCTTTTTTAACTGCTGCAGCACACTGAGCCGACGATTTTAAAGTATTATCCACTATGATGCCGAGATCTTTTTCCTGGGTGGTAGCTCCTAATATGGAACCTAACCTCGTGTAACTACAGCAAGGGTTATTTTTCCCTATATGCAACACCTTGCACTTGTCCACATTAAATTTCATCTGCCATTTGGATGCCCAATCTTCCAGTCTTGCAAGGTCCTCCTGTAATGTATCACCGTCTGCTTGTGATTTAACTACTCTGAATAATTTTGTATCATCCGCAAATTTGATAACCTCACTCGTCGTATTCCTTTCCAGATCATTTATATATATATTGAAAAGCACCAGTCCAAGTACAGATCCCTGAGGCACTCCACTGTTTATCCTTTTCCACTGAGAAAATTGACCATTTAATCCTACTCTCTGTTTCCTGTCTTTTAACCAGTTTGTAATCCACGAAAGGACATCGCCTCCTGTCCCAGAGGTTCCGGATCTTCTTCACCAAGGACCTGTTTGTTTGGAACCGGATCTTCTTCACCAAGGACCTGTTTGTTTGGAAGAAGTAGATCGCTTCTGTCTAGCGGCATGGCTTTTGAACGGCGCCGTTTAAGTGGTAAGGGGTATTCTCATGCGGTAGTTTCTACTCTCCTCCGGTCATGTAAGACATCCACTAATCTCGCGTACGTTAGAGTGTGGAAGGTTTTTGAGTCCTGGTGTCTAGAATGGGACGTTTCGCCAACTCGAGCTTCAGTGTCGGATATTCTGTGTTTCCTTCAAGATGGACTGTCTAAGGGCTTATCGTGCAGTTCCTTACGCGTGCAGGTAGCAGCTCTTGGCTGTTTGTGTGGTTCGGTGCAAGGTGAGACGCTGGCGGCACATCCGGACATAGAGCGTTTCCTTCAAGGAGCGAAGCATTTGCGTCCTCCGGTCAAACAGCCTTGTCCATCTTGGAGTCTGAATCTCGTGCTTACTGCCTTGTGTGCTTCGCCCTTTGAATCTTTAAAGAGGGTGACGCTGAAGGATCTTACCTTGAAAGTGATTTTTCTGGTTGCCATTACTTCGGCTCATAGAGTGTCAGAACTCCAAGCCCTTTCCTGTCGGAAACCTTTTTTAAGGATATCTGATTCGGGAGTTTCCTTGGAAACGGTTCCTTCCTTTCTTCTGAAGGTGGTATCTTCTTTTCACATCAATCAATCAGTGGAGCTTCCAGCCTTCGGGGATTTAGACCAGGGAATTGAGGAAGCTGGATGTGCACAGGGTGTTACTGCGTTATTTGGAGGTTACTAATGAGTTTCGTTTGTCGGACCATCTCTTTGTGCTATGGAATGGTCCTTGACGTGGTCACATGGCTTCAAAGGCTACCATTGCTCGATAGATGAAAGAGGCTATCAACTTGGCCTATTTGCTACGGGGTAGGTCTCTCCCAGTTGGACTTCGGGCTCACTCTACTAGGTCGCAAGAGTGTCATTTGGTTTCTCCACAGGAGATCTGTAGAGCAGCTATGTGGAAGTCCCTACATACTTTCGCACAGCACTACAGATTGGATGTGCAAGCTGCAGAATCAGGAGGATTTGGAGAAGGTGTGCTGCGAGCAGGCCTCTCTGGATTCCATCCCATGTAAGGACAGCTCTGGTACATCCCAGCAGTCTGGACTGATCCGGGTACGTACAGGGAAAGGAAAATTAGTTTATCCCAGGACAAGCAGGATGCTAGTCCTCACATATGGGTGACATCAGTAATGGAGCCCTATACGGAAAAACTTCTGTCAAAGTTTCTATGAAACTTTTGACTAACACTCAGAGTGCCTACTGAGCATGCCCAGCATGCCATGATATTCTCTGTCACAGGGGTCTCCCTTCAGTCTTCTTTTTTCCGCGGAGCCGTTAGCCTCGCGGTTAAACTGGAGTCCTGTGGTGAATTTCTCCACACTTCAAAAAGTTATAAAAACCAGATAGAAAAACTTCTATCTGCAAGGGTCTCCCTTCTTTACCATCGCGGTAAGTTTTTCTTCGATTTTCGTCAGTTCCGCACTGGTTTTTCGTGCCAATTCTAGTCGACGGCTGTCCGACTAGAATGGCTTCGGGCTTCAAAAAATGCCCAAATTGTACCAGAACCATGTCCATTACGGACGTGCACCAGGAGTGTGTGCTCTGCCTGGGTGGGAACCACGATGTCCAGTCCTGCCCCCAGTGCGCCGGAATGACATTGAAGGGACGTCGACTCCGGATGGAGAAGATGGAGCAACTTTTTAAGATTCAGTTGCTGCCTGCAGCATCGACGTTCGCTCAATCGTCTCCGGCCGGAGCGATTCATAAAGTAATACTCAAGAAACGAGTCCCAGGTGAGGCTGGAGATGCTTCCACTCCCTCTCCCTCACCATCTTCAAAGGCATCGACATCGGGCAGTGAAAACTCCAGGGAGAAGCATCGGCATCGTCACCGAAGGCCGCACGCATCGACCATCAATCCGGTGTCCGCAACATCATCGATGGAATCGGCCTCCTCCTCTAAGAAAGCTCAGCTAGATGTGGAGTCTCTGAGGCCTTCGATTCCAGGGCGATCCCCACCGGCATCGATGCAGGGAACCGTACCTCCTCAGGGCTCTGAGGAGGTACCGGCATCGCCATCACCGCCTCCCCCCATAGCTGCTCTGATTCCATCAGCTATGCGGGCGGAACTTGACGGATACATCCGTCAAGCGGTTCGAGATGTGCTCCTCGATGCAATGCCGCCAAGACCACATCCTTCGACACCGGCGCTTCCATCGATGCCAGTCCCGGTACCGTCCGATCCCTTACCCTCAATACCGATGTCGCCATCGATCCTGCCACCTATGCCATCGGTGCCGGCTCCGATTCCAGCATCGATTCCTCCGATGAACCCACCGATGCCGGCCCCAGAGGTTGCTATTTTCAAACCTCTGATGCAAAAGTTAAATATTTTAATCGATGCCGTCTCGAAAAAACCTCAAGGCATCGATGAAGACACCATACCAGAACCCATACCGGGGCCTTCAGGGGTTCCAAGACCTCTGCATCCACAGTCTCCGATGTTTCTATCGATACCGAAGTCTCTGCCGTCGATGCCTTTCAGGCCACAGCCGACAGGTCACCCAAGGGACACCGGAACAGACACAGATACGGATGTCTCTACAGATGAGGAGATGTTCTCGGAACTTTCACCTCCAGAAGACCGTCAAAAATCTCCTCCAGAAGATTTGTCATTCTCCAACTTTGTAAAAGTCATGGCGGAGACTATCCCATTCCAGCTGCAATCAGAAATAGATTCCAGACAAAAGACACTGGAGGTGCTACAATTTGTAGATCCGCCAAAGGAAATTTTGACTGTGCCAGTGCGTGAGGTGCTCCAGGAACTCATGTACAGATTGTGAGAACATCCTGGCTCAATTGCATCGGTTAACAAGAGATCAGATGCCACATACCTGGTCCAACCAATTCCAGGGTTCCAAAAGGCTCAGCTACCTCACCAGTCGGTGGTAGTTGAGTCAGCGCAGAAGAAAGCAAAAAGAGTGAAAACCCACTCTTCAACACCACCAGGGAAGGATAATAGATTCCTTGATAATCTAGGCCGAAAAGTATTTCAAGGATCTATGCTGGTGTCTCGAATTGCTGCTTACCAGCTCTTCATGAATCAGTACCAACGCAATCTCTGGAAGCAGGTCCATGAGCTTACCCAGACACTCCCTGAACAGTTCCAGGAGGCTTTCTTTCAGCTGGTGCATAAAGGCCTAGAAGCAGGCAAGCACGAGGTCAGGGCGACTTGTGACAGCTTTGAAACCGCGTCTCATCTTTCAGCTTCATGTATTACAGCTCGTCGATGGGCATGGCTTAAGGCATCAGGCTTAAGACCGGAGGTGCAGGAGAGACTGGCCGACCTTCCTTGTCTTGGAGACAACCTTTTTGGAGACAAGGTAAAGGAAGCAGTCGCCATGTTGAAAGAACATACAGAGACTCTAAAACAGCTCTCCTTAATTCCTCAGGAGTCCCAACCTCCTTCCAGGAGACAACCCAGACGGGATACAAGACATCCATATTACTGCCAGCGATGTTACTATCCTCCAACAACCCGTACATGAACATCTCACCCAGCTCAGCGTTCCCAACCTAGACAACAAAGACCATCCAGACCTCAACCCCCTCCTCAGACTGCTTCAACGTCAGGGTTTTGAGATACTCTCAGAGAGCAGAAGCCTATCCTTCAATCCGGTCTCACACTTACCAGTAGGAGGTCGCATAGCTTTCTTTCATCACACCTGGACCTCCATAACCACAGATTAATGGGTACTTTCCATTACAGCTCAAGGGTACTGCTTGGATTTTCTCACTGTACCAAACGACACTCCTCCCATCTCGTCTTGGACAAGAACAGAATTATCCACCCTTCTGAGAGCCAGGGCCATAGAACCAGTTCCCCGGCCTCAACAGGGCAGAGGATTCTACTCCTGATATTTATTTATTTAGATTTTTGATATACCGGCATTCATGAACAGGTCACATTATGTCGGTTTACATAGAACCAAGGGGTGCATCGAACAGTAGAACTAAACTAGTGCAAGGGGAGGCAGTTACAAAAAACCAGGGGTAGAATAACTGGGAGAGAGAAAAAAGATGAACAGTGAGGAGTAAAAGAACTGTAGGGGATAAGATAAATAACTTGATGATTATTTACAGTACCAAATGGTAACGTTGTTACAGGGCTTGGAAGGGGTTATGAGTTGTTCGGGAAGGCTTGTTTGAAAAGCCAGGTCTTCAATCTTTTGTGGAAAGTTGGTAGGCAGGGTTCTAGGTGCAGATTTGTGGGGATGGAGTTCCAAAGAAAACAGGAGGCCTACGTCCCATCCTAGACCTCAGAAATCTCAACAGATTTCTCAAAAAAGAGAAATTCAGGATGGTATAATTGGGCACCATGTTACCTCTTCTTCAAAAAGAGGATTGGCTCTGCTCTCTGGATCTCCAAGACGCATACGCTCACATTCCTCCTCATCGCAAATATCTGCGATTTCTGGTCGAGGGCCAACATGTTCAATACCGAGTGCTTCCATTCGGCCTTGCCTCGGCACCACGAGTATTCACAGAGTGCCTTGCGGTAGCCGTGGCACACCTACACAAGCAAGGAGTGCACGTGTTTCCATATCTAGACGATTGGCTCATCAAGAGTCGAACAAAAGAAGGAGCTCTCAATTCACTCAAGCTCACAATCAACTTACTTCACTCCTTAGGGTTTCTTATCAATTACCAGAAATCCCATTTCACACCATCTCACCTACTACAATTCATCGGTGCAGATTTAAACACTATCGTAGCAAAAGCTTATCTTCCGAGAGACCGTGCACAAACACTCGCTCTCCTGGTACATTCTCTCCAAACTCAATCCCAAGTCACAGCTCATCAGTGTCTCACCCTCCTCGGTCACATGGCCTCCACAGTTCATGTCACTCCTATGGCCAGGCTGACCATGCGACTACTGCAATGGTTTCTCAAAACACAATGGATTCAAGCCATTCAACCATTGTCCTCTCACATTCAGATAACTCAGGAGCTGCGTTCTTCCCTCATCTGGTGGACTTCAATGAACAATTTGCTCAAAGGTCTACCTTTCCAGCAACCGACTTCGCAAGTCACACTAACTACAGATGCATCCACCTTGGGTTGGGGTGCGCACATGGGTCATCTGCAGACCCAGGGAACGTGGACAAAGCACGAAGCCACTTTTCAGATAAACTTCCTAGAGCTTCAAGCTATACGCTGTATGCGTTCAAGGACTGCCTTTCACACAAGACTGTTCTTATACAAACAGACAATACAGTAGCCATGTGGTACATCAACAAGCAAGGGGGAACGGGCTCGTATCTCCTTTGCCAAGAAGCAGCACAGATATGGGACTGGGCCCTGACACACTCAATGTTTCTCCAGGCCACTTATCTGGCAGGCATTCACAATGTACTAGCTGACCGTCTCAGTCGTCAGTTCCAACCACACGAGTGGTCCTTGAATCCAGCGATAGCAACCAAAATCTTTCAACGTTGGGGTCAACCAACAATAGATCTCTTTGCATCACATCTGAACTACAAAGTGAACAATTATTGCTCCCTGTACAAGCAGAACAACAGCTTGCCCAAGGACGCCTTTGCTCGCCCTTGGAACTCAGGCCTGCTATACGCGTATCCTCCGATACCACTCATACCCAAGACACTAGTAAAGCTACAACAGGACAAGGGGTCTATGATACTCATAGCCCCATACTGGCCTCAACAAGTATGGTTCCCCACACTTCTAGATCTTTCGATCAGGGGTCCAATTTGCCTGGGCGTATCTCCAACTCTCATCACTCAGGATCAGGGTCGGTTGCGCCATCCCAACCTTCAATCCCTTTCCCTGACAGCATGGATGTTGAAAGCTTGATTTTACAACCACTCAACCTTCCAACCAATATATCTCAAGTGCTTATAGCTTCACGTAAACCTTCCACTAGAAAGAATTCTTCCTCCAAATGGAAAAGATTTACGTTGTGGTGCAAACACAACAATACTGATCCTTTCACTTGCTCTACTACTACGTTATTAGACTATTTATATTATCTTTCAGACTCTGGTCTCCAGACTTCATCTGTAAGAGGACACTTAAGTTCAATCTCAGCTTACCATAACAAACTGGGAGATGCACCTATCTCTACACAGCCTCTCGTCAGTAGATTTATGAAAGGTTTAACTCACCTTAAACCATCACTTCGTCCCCCAAGCATACAATGGGACCTAAACGTGGTATTAACCAGACTCATGCGTTCTCCATTCGAACCCATAGATACCTGTGATCTTAAATTTCTCACATGGAAGACTATCTTCCTCATAGCCATTCCTCATAACCAAGCAGGTACTGTAGCAGGCAGGCAGGAACCAGCAGGTACTGTAGCTAGCAGGCAGGAACCAAGCAGGTACTGTAGCAGGCAGGCAGGAACCAGGCAGGTACTGTAGCAGGAACGGAGCGACGAAGCAAAGCGAGTCACTCCGGGGCACAGCGCAACAGGAAACCGGGAGACTAACCCGTTGCAAGGCAAAGACTGGATGACCGAGGCTGATCAAGATTCTTACACCAAGCTATGAACTCCCATAATATACTGCTTTCTGCCTCAAGATTCTTACACCGAGCTATGAACTCCCATAACATAGTGCTTCCCACTACCGATCCAGCCAATTAGGATCATCACAGTGAACTCCCATAATATACTGCTTTCTGCCTCAAGATTCTTATACCGAGCTATGAACTCCCATAATATACTGCTTCCCACTACCGATCCAGCCAATTAGGATCATCACAGTGAGCTCCCATAATATACTGCTTTCTGCCTCAAGATTCTTACACCGAGCTATGAACTCCCATAATATAGTGCTTCCCACTACCGATCCTGCCAATTAGGATCATCACAGTGAGCTCCCATAATATACTGCTTTCTGCCTCAAGATTCTTACACCGAGCTATGAACTCCCATAATATACTGCTTCCCACTACTGATCCAGCCAATTAGGATCATCACAGTGAGCTCCCATAATATACTGCTTTCTGCCTCAAGATTCTTACACCGAGCTATGAACTCCCATAATATAGTGCTTCCCACTACCGATCCTGCCAATTAGGATCATCACAGTGAGCTCCCATAATATACTGCTTTCTGCCTCAAGATTCTTACACCGAGCTATGAACTCCCATAATATACTGCTTCCCACTACTGATCCAGCCAATTAGGATCATCACAGTGAGCTCCCATAATATACTGCTTTCTGCCTCAAGATTCTTACACCGAGCTAAGAACTTGGTGTGTATGTGGGCCGTGCGTGAGCAATGCGAATTTTAAGAAGCTGGAAAGTTAGTGGTAAATGGAGTTAGTCTAGGTGCGTTTAAAAAAAGTTTGGATAAGTTCTTGGAGGAGAAGTCCATTAACTGCTATTAATCAAGTTTACTTAGGGAATAGCCACTGCTATTAATTGCATCAGTAGCATGGGTTCTTCTTAGTGTTTGGGAAATTGCCAGGTTCTTGTGGCCTGGTTTGGCCTCTGTTGGAAACAGGATGCTGGGCTTGATGGACCCTTGGTCTGACCCAGCATGGCAAGTTTCTTATGTTCGTATGTAACAGGTTAGCAGATTTGCTCTACCTATGTCCTTTACATGACTACATTGATCTAATATTAATTGAGATAATAATCTCACTATTATGTAATATTTATTTATTTATTTATAACTTTTATATACCGAGGTTCCTGTATGGGATACAGATCACCCCGGTTTACAAAAAACTGCAACTTCACACAGAGGCTGTACATAAAACAAGTGAATACAAGAACTGGTACAAAGGAACTCAAACTGAATATTCTGTAATAAGAATCGGTCCAGGTGACCGCAACAGAGACATTAATGTGAGAGTATATCCAATCAAAAATAAAACGGATAATAATACTAACGGATGCAAGCTTGCACAGTGGACAAGTCCTCAGAAAACCTCCTATATCCTTCCCAGGCCTTGGACAGACTCTGTTGATAGCAGAGCATAACAGAATTATTGTAATTGTTGAGTTTTCCTCACAGTCAGAGGAGTTCAGTGGGGTTTTTTGCAACTAAAGTGCCTTATCTCTTCCCAGCATCTACCCACTCCTTTTGGTGCTGTTTCAGAGTTTCAAGGCTGACCCATGGCTCTGCCGAATATTGGAATGAGTTATCCCTTACTGATCAGCAGAAAGCTGCACCTGTCTGAGCTCTTGCTGCAGGATTGCCGGATCCCAGTCACCACTTCATAGTAGGGGGCACAGTACCTTGCAGGCCAATGTCACAGTAATGTTTAAAGGTTGTTTCTCTTTGGCTGGTTGCTATAAAGATTTATATTTATTTGGTTTTCTAAAAGAAATGTAATGTTAGTTTATCTTGGAAATGCAATGTGATATACACTGGATATATAATCTACTGTTTGGGGGATAATTTATGGCCTTAAGGTTTCAGAGGGTCTACAGGAGAGTGTCTTAAAGAATTGTAAAAGTTCATTTACATATTTGATGGGTATTTCTGCTGACCTTACATACTTTGGAGCTGCTCTTTCTTACAAGCTGACTGTGTTTTTCTGTCTCCCTGGTCTCTTGCCCATATCACTCCTTCTCTCCCTTGTGCTTACTGGCTGGTATAGGTAGAACGAGATTACCGCTGTGTTGAGGATGTCGCCATCTGCCCTCCCTGGTGCCTAACAATTAAGGCCAGAGGTCAGACGTTCCAAACAGGACACGAGCATTTTGTTCCCAACTACATACTCAGTACTCCCAAGGTGGTAAGTATGTCCAAAGCTTCTGACATCATGTAATAAAACTTAAATTCTGTCTGCACTGTGCATTCCACAATCAAGTATTGTTAATTTACAGGAGGAAATGGGTCCCCAGAATTTCTAATTTGCTTTCAGCTGAAGTGGATGAAAATGTTGACAATTTTTGAAGGATGGGGGATCATGAATTTGAAATCATTATAAATGTGGGTCAATATCAAAAGAAGGGCAGATTTTCAAAGTTGTGTTACTCCCTTTCTCACAGGACAAGCAGGATGGTAGTCCTCACATATGGGTGACATCATCAGGATGGAGCCAAATCACGGAAAACTTCTGTCAAAGTTTCCAGAACTTTGACTGGCCCCTATTGGGCATGCCCAGCATGGCACTAACCCCGCAGCCAGCAGGGGTCCCCCTTCAGTCTTCTTTTTTCCGCGCAGCAGTAGCCTCGCGGTTTAGGAGCTCTGAAGAGATTCCTGACAAGAATTTTCCTCACGGAATTATATAAAGTTAAATTGTCCCACAGGGGTCCCTCCTCTAAGTTTTCTCTGGCCGCGGTACTCCGGTAAGTTTTTTACCCATTTTCCATTGATTACCATCGAGTTTGGCCCTTGCGGCCTACTGGCCGTTGACTGTACCGCGGCTCGATTTTTTTCTATGGCCATGGCGTTGGGGTTCCGTCGGTGCCCGGACTGTACTCGCACCATGTCTATCACAGACCCCCATGGAGTCTGTGTGATGTTATTTGGGCCGTGAGCATGATGTCCTGACTTGCACCAAATGTGCCCTCATGACACCTAAAGGTCGCAAAGCCAAAATGGAGAAAATGGAACTCCTCTTCCGTGCTCAGACCCCGACTCCGTTCATTGCATCGACGTCATCGGAACCGGCACCGTCAACTTCGCGCCAGCATCGACCACCGACCGGTGACCGACCGCCATCGACATCTTCTCGGCCATCGACACCCGCTACTCCCCCTCAGGATCGAGGGGATCGCAGGGAGAAACATCGCCATTGACATCGCAAGACTTGGACCGGCGAGGGAGCGAAGTCATCGACCTAGCTACCGTCCGAGCCACCATCGAAGAAGCCCCATCCAGGAAAGGCACCAACCATTCCTGTGACAGGGTCATTGAGGCCACCCTCACCTGATCGGGGTTTGGGAGTCGCGATTCCGCCTATAAAGGTGGTCCCTCCGACTATGCCTCTGCCTCCCTCTTCTGTTCCGGAGCCGGGGCTGCTTGCTCCAGGTCTCCGAGAAGAACTGGACCGGCTGGTTCAGGAGGCCATCGACAAGGCGATGCAACGTCTCCAGGTTCCTCCGGCACCGACACCGGCACCGATTGTGGAACCTGTCATCGACCCGATTCCGGCAGCGCTGGCATCGCTGCTATCCAGGATGGAGACGCTGATGGCTGCCCTTCCACCAATGGATCCCGGGTCTCCGATGGCTCCGATGCCCTCTCCGATGACAGTTTCATCGAGAGGAGAAACACCGTTCTGCATTCCTCCATCGGGAGATTTACCTCAGCCATCGATGCCAATACGTCCCTCGCCACCGATTCATCCATCGGTGCTGATATGTTCTTCGTCGCCATCGATGCCTTCGATGCCGGCACCAATGCCTTCCATGCCATCATCGGTGCCCTCGGTGATTCCTTCAATTTTCTCGGAGCCTCGCCCAGGGCCTTCAGGTATCCAACCCCCTTCTCGTCCTACAGGTCAGTCTGCTGATCCTTATGACACTTGGGGTGATGATACTTCAACAGACACTGATGACTTCTAGGTGTTTGTACAATATGACTCGCAACCAAGTCATATTGTACATATTGTATATAGGCTATATGCCACTTCTATATACCCACATTTAATATTTAATTTTAATTTTATCCATATGTTACAATGTTCCTTATATTGTTTAATCAACTGTTATCTTGTTACAATGTAAAAATAGGGCAGTTCCGGCTCTATTCAACCTGTTATCTGGAAACCGATGTGATATCTCGATCGAATGTCGGTATACAAAAGAAATAAATAATAATAATAATTGCCAGGTTCTTGTGGCCTGGTTTGGCCTCTGTTGGAAACAGGATGCTGGGCTTGATGGACCCTTGGTCTGACCCAGCATGGCAATTTCTTATGTTCTTATGTTCTTATGACTTACCTTCACCATCTTCTCCCACTGAAAGTAGGAAGCGTTCTCCTCCAGAGGACCTCTCTTTCATAAATTTTGTGAAGGAAATGTCTGAGTTGGTTCCTTTTCGACTTCAGACGGAACAGGATGACAGGCACAAGATAATGGAATTACTCCAGTTCCTGGATGCCCCCAAGGTGATTACCTCTATCCCCATTCATCAAGTTCTTCTTGATCTCCTCAAAAAGAACTGGGAAAATCCTGGATCAATTGCTCCAGTGCACAGAAAGGCTGACACTACTTACTTAGTGCAATCAGCCCCAGGCTTTCAAAAATCCCAGCTCTACCATCACTCAGTTGTGGTAGAGTTGGCTCAAAAAAGGGCAAAAAGGTCAAACCTCACTCATCTACTCCACCTGCTAAGGAACAAAAGTTCCTAGACAACATTGGTCGACGAGTGTTCCAAGGGGCCATGCTCATCTCCCGAATTGCTGCCTACCAGCTTTATATGACCCAATATAATAGGGTCATCTTCAAACAGATACAGGACTTCTCTGAGTCCCTGCCTGAACAATTCCAAGACCAGCTATAAACCCTTGTAAACAAAGGATTTGAGGCAGGAAAACATGAGATTCGAACATCTTATGATATATTCGACACCTCTACCAGAGTGTCTGCAGCTGCTATTTTGGCAAGACAATGGGCCTGGCTCAAATCTTCTGACCTTCGCCCAGAAGTGCAAGACCGGTTGTCTAATCTACCATGTGTAGGAGACAATCTATTTGGTGAACAGATCCAACGAATGGTGGCAGAGTTAAAGGACCATCATGAGACCTTTAAACAGCTCTCTTCGATGCCTTCTGACTTCTCCTCCAGACAACCCTTCAGGAAGGACTCTAAGAAGTCGTTCTATCGTCCAAGAAAGGCCTATCCACCACCAGCGAGGTCTCATACTACGAGACCTTATCAAAATCCTCAGCCTCGCCAAGCCCGAAAGCAAAAACTGCAAGCAGCTCCCCAGCCAGGACCTGCTTCAGGTTTTTGACTTCCACTTGGAGAGCAGCAGCCGGATTCCTCTGCCAAGCATACTAGTGGGAGGTCGATTGTGCTACTTTCTCAGCATGTGGCAGTCAATCACAACCAACCAATGGGTATTGGCAATCATTGCTCAGGGTTACCATCTAAACTTTCTCACCCTGCCACCGGACTCCCCACCTCTGCAGTCGTGGGGAATGTCCGACCACTCCATTCTTCTGGATCAGGAGGTATCCCTCCTTCTCCAGTCAAGAGCAATAGAACCCGTTCCACACTCACAGTACAGCCTAGAGTTCTATTCCTGGTACTTCCTAAACCCCCAAAAATGGGGGGGTGTTCGTCCAATTTTGGACCTATGTGCTCTCAACAAGTACCTACAGCGGGAAAAGTTCAAGATGGTAACCTTGGGATCGCTTCTACCTCTTCTACAAAGAGAAGACTGGCTCTGCTCTCTGGACCTCCAGGACGCATACACCCACATTGCGATAACTCCAACTCATCGCAAGTACCTCAGGTTTTTAGTAGGCCCCAAGCACTATCAATACCGAGTGCTTCCGTTCGGCCTCGTGTCTGCACCACGAGTCTTTACCAAATGTCTCGTAGTTGTCGCAGCTTTCCTCAGGAAAGAAGGTGTTCACGTCTACCCCTATCTGGACGACTGGTTGATCAAGGCTCCAACCCAGCAAGCCGCTCGGTCGTCCCTCGACTTGACTCTACACACTCTAATTTCACTAGGATTTCTCGTCAGTTACGGAAAATCCTCTTTAGTCCCATCTCAAACCTTGTCGTTCATTGGGGCAGCCTTGGACACCTTGCAGGCAAAAGCCTTTCTACCACAACAACAAGTGCTAACACTCATGTCTCTCGCTCACCAGTTGCAGTCTCAGCACACAGCAACAGCTCACCAATTCCTCGTCCTTCTGGGACACATGGCGTCCTCAGTCCATGTTACAACAATGGCCCGCCTGGCCATGAGACTCATGCATTGGACTCTGAGGTCACAATGGATTCAAGCTGTTCAGCCTCTGTCGACCATTGTCCACATCACCAACCCACTCCGTCTGTCTCCTGCCTGGTGGAAAGATCAGTTCAATCTCCTCCAGGGACTGCCCTTTCAATTACCAGATACTCAAGTCATTCTCACCACCGATGCTTCCAACCTCGGGTGGGGAGCCCACGTGGATGATCTACAGACACAAGGGTCTTGGTCTCCAGAGGAAGCCAAACACCAAATAAATTTCCTGGAGTTTCGAGCAATGCGATATGCTCTCAGGGCTTTTCAGGATCGCCTATCAAATAAAGTCATCTTGATTCAGACGGACAACCAGATGGCCATGTGGTACATCAACAAGCAGGGAGGCACAGGTTCCTTCCTTCTGTGTCAGGAAGCTGCGCAGATTTGGGCAGAAGCTCTCTCCCACTCGATGTACTTCAGGGCCACCTACTTGCCGGGAGTGGACAATGTTCTGGCAGACAAGCTGATTCGCGTTTTCCAACCGCAGGAGTGGTCTCTCAACCCCTCGGTAGCGGCCTCAATCTTCCAACAATGGGGATATCCTCAGACAGATCTCTTTGCGTCCCCTCAGAACCACAAAGTGGACAACTACTGCTCCCTCGTTCAGAGCGAGCACTCTCAGCCCAGAGACGCATTCTCCCTCTCGTGGGCAACCGGTCTGCTTTATGCATTCCCTCCATTTCCTCTTCTCTCGAAGACTCTCGTGAAGCTACGTCAGGACAAGGGAACCATGATCCTGATAGCACCTCACTGGCCACACCAAGTGTGGTTTCCCATTCTCCAGGATCTCTCCATCCGCAGACACATTCCCTTGGGAAAGGACCCGCTCCTGATCACTCAAAACGACGGGTACCTACGCCATCCCAATCTTCAAGCCTTGTCTCTGACAGCATGGATGTTGAAAGGTTAATCCTTCAGCCACTTAATCTTTCAGATCCAGTTTCCCGTGTCTTGATTGCTTCACAGAAGCCTTCCACGAGAAAATCTTACTCCTATAAATGAAAAAGATACACTTCATGGTGCATCTCTCAGTACCTTGATCCCTTTTCCTGTCCAATCCCAAGGTTTTTGGACTATCTCTGGCATCTGTCAGAGTCAGGTCTCAAAACATCTTCCGTCAGAATGCATGTCAGTGCGGTGGCCGCCTTCCATAAAGATGTCAGGGATGTCCCTATATCCGTACAACCCCTTGTAACACGTTTTCTGAAGGGCTTGCTCCACATCAAGCCTCCTTTACGTCCTCCGGCCCCTTCTTGGGACCTTCATCTGGTTTTGGGTCGGCTCATGAAACCACCATTCAAGCCTCTTCACTCCTGTGACCTAAAATATCTCACATGGAAAGTGATTTTCCTTTTGGCTATCACTTCAGCTCGCAGGGTTAGTGAGTTACAGGCCCTAGTTACCTATCCGCCTTACACTAAACTCCTGCAGGACTGGGTGGTACTCCGCACTCACCCTACGTTTTTGCCTAAGGTAGTTTCGGAGTTTCACATTAATCAATCCATCATACTACCTACCTTCTTTCCCAGGCCCCATTCCAATCCAGGGGACCAGGCTCTGCATACCCTTGACTGTAAATGGGCTCTAGCTTTCTATCTAGACCGTACAGTTGCCCAAGGAAGAGCACTCACTTATTTGTCTCTTTCCAACCCAACAAATTAGGAAAACCTGTGGGTAAGCAGACTCTCTCTCCCCCTTGTTAACGGACTGCATATCTTTTTGCTATCAGCAAGCAGGCATTCCTTTTCAAGACCGTGTTAAAGCACAATCTGTGAGGGCCATGGCGACTTCAGTAGCACACCTACGATCGGTGCCGCTTCCTGACATTTGCAGGGCTGCCACCTGGAGTTCTCTCCATACTTTCAGAGCCCACTATTGCTTGGACAAAGCCGGAAGACAAGATTCCATCTTCGGCCAATCTGTCCTGCATAACCTATTTCCAACGTGATATACCTACACCCTTCCACCTGCCCGGTGGGGTTCAGGATGTCCTCTACCAAATTCCACCCCAGTTGTTGTACCTGTTGCACGCCGTTGGGTGCATTTGGTGCATGTTTGGACATCCTCAGCTCGGTACTCACCCATATGTGAGGACTATCATCCTGCTTGTCCTGTGAGAAAGCAAATGTTGCTTACCTGTAACAGGTGTTCTCACAGGACAGCAGGATATTAGCCCTCACGAAACCCGCCCGCTGCCCCTCGGTGTTAGGTTCGTAACGTTTTTGTTATTTTATTTTTTGGCACTGCCTGTAGCTATCAAATAAGACTAAAGGGGAACCCCTGCTGGCTGCAGGGTTAGTGCCATGCTGGGCATGTCCAGTAGGGGCCAGTCAAAGTTCTAGAAACTTTGACAGAAGTTTTTCCGTGATTGGCCTCCATCCTGATGATGTCACCCATATGTGAGGACTAACATCCTGCTGTCCTGTGAGAACACCTGTTACATAGAAACATAGAAACATAGAAATGACGGCAGAAGAAGACCAAAATGGCCCATCAAGTCTGCCCAGCAAGCCACGCACTTTATCCATTTTTTTTTCCCTTTCTCTCTCTCCCACCTGTTACTATTGGCTTCCAGTACCCTCCAGCCCTAATTCCCCTCCACCCAATTTAGAGAGCAGCTTTGAATCTGCCTCCAAGTGACATCCAGCTCAATTGGGGGTAGCAACCGCTGCAACAAGCAGGCCACCCCCTTGCCCCATACTCTTACCCACCCTTGTTTTTATTTTTTATTATTTTTTTTTTTTGGAAATAGCAGCCCTCCATCCTTCCGCTCCGTGAAGGTGGAACACCAACTACTGGCCACTGGCATCCCACTCCGTGAATGCCTCTGTGGCTACTGCCGCTCCGTGCAGTGTTTGAATGCCGCTGTGGCTACTGCCGCTCCGTGCAGTGTTTGAATGTCTCCACTTTATTCACGCCCTCTAGACTTGATGGATCCACAGTGTTTATCCCACGCCCCTTTGAAGTCGTTCACAGTTTTAGACTTCACCACTTCCTCCGGAAGGGCATTCCAGGCATCCACCACCCTTTCCGTGAAGAAATACTTCCTGACATTGGTTCTTAGTCTTCCTCCCTGGAGCCTCAGCTCGTGACCTCTGGTTCTGCTGATTTTTTTCTGATGGAAAAGGTTTGTTGATGTCTTTGGATCATTAAGTTTTTCAAGTATCTGAAAGTCTGAATCATATCACCCCTGCTCCTCCTTTCCTCCAGGGAGTACATATTTAGATTCTTCAATCTCTCCTCGTATGTCATCCTATGAAGACCCTCCACCTTCCTGGTCGCCCTTCTCTGAACCGCTTCCATCTTGTCTTTGTCTCTTTGTAGATACGGTCTCCAGAACTGAACACAGTACTCCAGGTGTGGCCTCACCAAGGATCTGTGCAAGGGGATAATCACTTCCCTTTTCTTACTCGATATTCCTCTCTCTATGCATCCCAGCATTCTTCTGGCTTTTGCTATCGCCTTGTTGCATTGTTTCGCAGACTTCATATCATTAGACACTATCACCCCAAGGTCCCTCTCCTGCTCCGTGCACATCAGCCTTTCCCCCCCATCGAATATAGTTCATTTGGATTTCCACTCCCCATATGCATGACTTTGCATTTCTTGGCATTAAATCTCAGCTGCCATATCTTCGACCACTCTTCCAGTTTCCTTAAATCCCGTCTCATTCTCTCCACTCCTTCCGGCGTGTTTACTCTGTTGCAGATCTTAGTGTCGTCCGCAAAAAGACAAACCTTACCTTCTATCCCGTCCGCAATGTCGCTCACAAAGATATTGAACAGGACCGGTCCCAACACCGATCCTTGTGGTACACCACTTAAGACCTCTCTCTCTTCAGAGAAAGTTCCATTTACCATCACGCATTGTTTTCTGTCCGTCAACCAGTTTTCAATCCAGGTCAACACCTCAGCACTCACTCCTAAGCTTCTCGTTTTATTCACCAGTCTCCTGTGCGGAACCGTATCAAAAGCTTTGCTGAAATCCAAGTAGATGACATCGAGCGCTCTTCCTTGATCCAATTCCTTGGTTACCCAGTCAAAAAAGTCAATCAGATTTGTCTGACAGGATCTTCCTCTGGTGAATCCATGCTGCCTCTGGTCCATCAATTCTCCCGACTGTAGATAGTTCACTATTCTCTCTTTCAACAGTGACTCCATTACTTTTCCCACCACCGAAGTGAGGCTAACTGGTCTGTAGTTACCAGCCTCCTCTCTGTTCCCACTCTTGTGAAGCGGGACCACCACCGCTCTTCTCCAATCACTCGGCACCACTCCCGTTTCTAGGGATCTATTGAACAGGTCGCACAGTGGTCCAGCCAGCACATCTCTGAGCTTCCTCAGTATCCTTGGATGAATCCCATCAGGCCCCATGGCTTTGTCCACTTTCAGATTCTTTAGCTCTTCCCATACATTATCTACTGTAAATGGATTTTCCTCTGTTCCACTTCCCTCCAGTTTCTTGTTGTGTAGAGATGGTCCTTCTCCAGGGTCTTCTTTAGTGAACACAGAGCTGAAGTATTCGTTTAATATTTCTGCCATTTCTTCATCTCTCTCCACACATTGATCATTTCCACCTTTCAATTTCACTATACCACTTTGGACTTTTCTCTTTTCGCTGATGTATCTGAAAAATGTTGTGTCACCATATTTTATCTCCTTGGCAATCCTCTCTTCCGCTTGACTTTTTGCCAACTTGATTAATTTCTTCGTCTCCCTCAGTTGAATTAGATATTCTTCTTTGTGCTCCTCCCTTTGGGATCTTTTATATTTCTTGTATGCAGTTCTTTTAGCTTTAATTTTGTCAGCCACCTCCTTTGAGAACCAGATAGGTTTCATTTTTCTTTTGCTTTTCTTTACATTTCTAACATATAGAGCAGTTGCCTTGGCGATTGCTCCTTTTAGATTGGTCCACTGCTGATCCACATCTCTCTCATTTTCCCATCCATTTAGTTCTTCCTCTAGGTACTTCCCCATTTCCTCAAAGTCTGTGTTTTTGAACTGTAAAACTCTGGTCTTTGTGCTTCTTTTCCATATTCTTTTAGTGATATTAAACCATACCGTTTGATGATCACTGGTGCTGAGGTGGGCGCCCACCTTGACATCAGAGACGATATCTCCATTATTGAGCACTAAGTCGAGAATAGTTACAGGAAAGCAACATTTGCTTTCTCACAGGACAAGCAGGATGTTAGTCCTCACATATGGGTGACATCACAGGATGGAGCCCAGTCACGGAACACTTTTGTCAAAGTTTCCAGAACTTTGACTGGCCCCTACTGGGCATGCCCAGCATGGCACTAACCCTGCAGCCAGCAGGGGTCCCCCTTCAGTCTTCTTTTTTCCGCACAGCAGTAGCCTCGCGGTAAAGGAGCTCTGCAGAGATTCCTGACAGGAATTTTCCTGACGGAATTACTAAAAGTTTATTTGCCCCACAGGGGTCCCTCCTTTAACTTTTTTCAAGCCACGGTACTCCGGTAAGTTTTTACCCGTTTTCCGTCGATTACCGTCGAGTTTGACCCTCGCAGCCTACTGGCCGTCGACCGTACCACGGCTCAATTTTTTCCATGGCCCTGGCATCGGTGTTCCATCGGTGCCCGGACTGTAATCACACTATGTCTATCACAAACCCTCATAAAGTCTGTGTAATGTGTCTTGAATGAGAGCACGATGTCCTAACCTGCACCAAATGTGCCTTAATGACACCAAAAGGTCGCAAGGTCAGAATGGAGAAGATGGAGCTTCTCTTCCGTGCTCAAACCCTGACTCCATCCATTGCATCGACGTCGTCGGAACCGGCACCATCAATTTCGCGCCAGTATCGACCACCGGTGACCGTCCGGCATCGACGACATCTCGGTCTTCGACACCTTCTACTCCCCCTCAGGACCGAGGGGATTACAGAGAGAGAAACATCGCCATCGTTAAGTCTCGGACCATCGAGGGAGCGAAGTCATCGACCTTGCCATCGTCCAAGCCGACATCGAAAAAACCCCGTCCAGAAAAGGCACTGACCTTTTTGCGACCGGGTCACCAAGGCAACCCTCACCCGATAGGGGATCGGGAGCCGCGACTCCGCCTTTAATGGTGGTCCCTCCGGTTATGCCTCTGCCTCCTTCTTCTGTTCTGGAGCCGGGGCTTCTTGCTCCAGGTCTCCGATAAGAACTGGACCGGATGGTTCAGGAGGCCATCGACAAGGTGACGCAACGACTCCAGGTTCCTCTGGCACCAACACTGGTACTGATTGTGGAACCGAGCACCGACCCGATTCCAGCAACGTTGGCACCGCTGCTATCCAGGATGGAAGCGCTCATTGCCACTTTTCCACCGATAGACCCAGAGTCACCGATGGCTCCGGTGCCCTCTCCACTTACTCTGTCACCCGGAGGAGTGCGGGGCCTGCTATTGAAATTGCGCGTTCTCGTGTTGAGGTGAGGTGGGCCTGTTTGTTGGAGGGATGGTAAGTAATCCAGTGTTATTGGATCGTAGGTTTCTTTGAGAGATGTATGGATGAAGTGTGTCCCTTAGCCAGTCTGTCTTTTCGTTGATGGATTTGTGCATGAGGGTAAGGGCTTTGTATTGAATTCTGTGGGTTATGGGGAGCCAGTGGAGGTCTTTTAGTATGGGGGTGATGTATGTGGAGCACTTGCTGTTTGTGAGGGATCTGGCTGCAGTATTTTGCAGTAGTTGGAGGGGCTTGAGGGTGGAGGTTGGGAGCCCAAGGAGATTGGAGTTACAATAGTCGAGTTTGGAGAAAATGAGGACCTGGAGTACAGATCGATAATCTTGAATGAGTAGTAGGGGTTTGATTTTTTTGAGGACTTGTATTTTGAAGTAGCCCTCTTTTTTATTATTGTATTGATGTAAGTTTTCAGGTTGAGCTCGGAGTCTAAGGTGACGCCTAGATCTCTTACAGTTGTAATGAGTTGGCTCTTGCTTTGCGTGAAAGAGCGGTCTTGAATATTCCATGCTGGGGGTTTGTTAGAGATGTATAAGATTTCTGTTTTTGTGTGGATAAGGGTGAGAGATATTTGAGATAGGAGTTTTTGTATTTGAGTTAGGATGGAGTTCCATTGTAGTAGGGTGTTCTGTATGTTTTCTTTCGTGGGGATGAGGATCTGGATGTCATTGGCGTAGACAATATATTGGAGGCCCAGGTCAGTGAGGAGTTTGCATAGTGGGAGCATGTAGATTTTGAAAAGAGTGGAGGAGAGAGATGATCCTTGAGGGATGCCGTGTGAAAGGGGGAATTGTTTTGATTCCTTGTTGTTGAGGGTTACTTTGTAGGTTCTGTTCGATAGGTAGAAGTGGAACCATTTGATTGTGGTGCCGTCTAGTCCAATCTCGCTTAGTCTGGTTAGGAGGGTGTTGTGGTTGATGGTGTCGAATGCGGCGGATATGTCTAGTAGTATAAGAAGGTAAGATTGGCCGGCATCTAGACCTCTGAGTGCTGAGTCGGCAAGGGTAAGTAGGAGTGTCTCCGTGCTGAGTGTTTTCCTGAATCCATGTTGGGATGGGTATAGTATTTTTTGGGATACCAAGTGTTTGGAGAGTTGATGGTTTACAGTTTTTTAAAAAGATTTTTGAGATGAAAGAGAGGTTCAATATGGATCTGAAATTGGTAGGGTCAGCAGTGTTAAGGTGTGGTTTTTTAAGTATAGGTTTGATGTTGGCGCATTTCAGGGCTTCAGGGAAGTTTCCTTGTTCTAGGGATACGTTGATGATATCTGCTATAGGTTTGGCTATGATATCTGGGATTAGTTTCAAGGTTTTGATTGGTATGGGGTCAAGGGAGTGGGTGGCTGGGTTTATTTTTTGTATGATGGTTTTTATCTCGGAGGAGGCTGTGGGTTCGAAGGTGGTCCAAGTGGGTTGGGGGGTTAGCATTTCCTTGGTAGCTTGAGGGGTGGAAATTATTAGTTTGGTGATTTTGTCCAGGAAGAACTGTGCTAGTTTGTCACATGTTATTGAGGCATTCTCATTGGAGGGTGGGGTTTGGATGGGTTGTGTCAGCTTGCTGATGAAGTTGAAGAGGGCTCTTGGGTTGTATTGGTGATTGTGGATTTTCTTAGCGTAGTATTCACGTTTGGCCTTGTCCATGTCAGTTTTGTAGATGTGGAGTATTGTTCTGTATTTGTCCAGGTGGGGTGGGGTAGGATCTTTTCTCCATTTTTTTTCAGCTTGACGGAGTAATTGCTTGATGTTTTTCAGTTTGTGTTTGTACCATGGTGCTTTGTGGGTGTTCTCAGTTTTGATTTCTTTGGTGATGATAGGACATTTTGATTTTGCGATTTCAGCATTGATGGTGAGCCATGAGTTTGTGGCTGTGTTTGCTGTGTTGAGGTTAAGATCTTTTAAGGTGGTGGGGAGGGCTTCTGTGATGTCTTCACTGGGGCATGGTTTGGGTAATTTGATGTATTTTTTGTTGTTGATGGTTTCTGTATGGTTGATTTTGAGTTGGAGTGTGGTTTGGTGAGGTCAATATTCAGTAAGTGCAAGTGGACAAATTATCCGGCTACAGATAGTTGGATAACTTATCCTGGATGTTCAGTTGGATAAAGTCCCACTGAATATCCTCGTTCCTGAACATACCTAGATCAGTCCAGACCAGTGGGTTATGCACGCCCACCAGCAGATGGAGGCAGAAAACAAAGCTTTGAGGCACTGCCCTATTGGGTCAGACAAGGGTCCATCAAGCCCAGCATCCTGTTACCAACAGTGGCCAATCCAGGCTACAAGTACCTGGCAAGTACCCAGACACTGAGTCTATCCCATGCTACTGATGCCAGTAATAGAAGAGGCCATTCCCTAAGCCAACTTGATTAATAGTAATTCCCTGTACATACCCGGATTAGTCCAGACAGTGAGTTGTGTCTCCCTTTCAGCAGATGAAGTCAGAGAAAAGCTTGAAGGGTGCCCTCTTATAGCCTGGAGCGCCCTCTGCATCCCTTCAGTATTTTCTCTCACTCCAGCAGATGAGGGTGCAGAACCTGCAGTTCCCCATTTCAGCTACAGGAGGATAGAAGTTTAGATCTCTCTCTTTTATTCCTTCTTAAATTTCCCTTTCCCCATGCCGCGCTCAGTGCGATGTGCTGCCTGCGGAGAGCCTTGGACGCGGCTCTCCCATGAAGGCATTTGTTCGAGGTGCCTCCCCAGCGGGCTGGCCGGACGTTCGGCTCTGCGCTCCCAAACATGACAGCTCACTGGAGGGTCTGCCCCCGATCCCATCTAGCGTGGGAACGGTGGCCATTTTATTTTCAGAGCCGGGCGCTCCTAGGCAGCCAAATGAGGATTCTGATGACGGTTTTTCTCCTTCCCCACCGGTTTTAACCAGGGGACCTTCCTGCCATTCCTCACTCGGTACCTCCATCGGGACCTGCACCCCCCAGGCTATTTTCAACGGATTTTGTGCTTCTTTTGCACAATGCTTATTTGGCCAGTTTTGAACAGCGCCAGGATGCATCTTCAGGCCCCCTCCTAAGGTGATTAGATTGACCGATCCTTTGCAGGCCGCTGCAGTTCCTCAGGGGTCCACGGCAGCTCCTCAGGGTTCCTCCCGAGTCAGGGTGGTTCCCCATCCAGATTCTTCTCCTCAGGGTGCTCTGGTACCTGACCAGGACCACGATGATCTGACTTCTCACATGCACATGGAAGGGGATGACCCTAAGGTCTTACGCCTGTTTCAGAGGGATGAGCTTAATCCTCTCATCCCCCATGTCCTAGCAGAGCTGGATATTGAAGCTCCACAGAATCCACCTGGCACCAGTACGGGGGCCACGAAAGGGGACCCCCGTCTTTGCCGGAATGCGTTCATCAGCTAAAACATTTCTGATTCATCCTATGCTCCTCCAATTGCTATCCAGAGAATGGGATTCGCCAGAGTCTAGTCTGAGAGTGGGAAGGGCTATGGACAAGCTCTATCCTTTCCCGGAGGAATTCCTAGAACTCCTCAAAGTCCCCAAGGTTGACGCGTCGGTATCGGCGGTCACTAAAAGGACTACCATCCCAGTGACTGGTGGAGCTGCCCTCCGACACCTTCAGGATCGGAAGCTCGAGGTATACCTCAAAAGGATTTTTGAGGTATCAGCCTCAAACATCTGATTCATTAATTGTAATGAATTGGATGTTTAATAGAACCATTTCTGTGTTGAAACAACAAGAAGATTTACTTATTTTGTTTTGTGTTTGTAATTTGTTGTTTTAATGTTTGTTTTAATTGTAACTTGCTTAGGTTATAGATAGGCAAGTCATAAATGTTTTAAATTAAATTAATGCAGAATGTTATTAAACTTTTGCATGTAGCAAGCTACACATGAAAGTTTAATATTTTTGAAGGAGGCAATTTGCAAAATATTCCACAAATGGGCTCTACAAATGTCAAAACATGCAAAAGCCTGCCATAATGGCACTTTTACATGTTTCATGTCATTTTGTGTGTTTTAACATATGTAGAACCCCTTTGTGAAAACTTTTGCAGCTTAGTACATCGACCTCCTAGTGACAGACTTCTCTTTTTCCCTGATTAGCTCTTTCTTTACAAATCTTGCAGTCTGTATTCAACAGTGGTAATTAGTTGGGCTCAGCTACCAGACAGACTATGAGGAAGGTTTAATGAAGGAAGGTCATGCACCTCAGGTTTGCTGAGCCCTTGATACCAATAACCTGATTTACTTGGCAGCTATAGGATACTTGACGTGCTGGTTTTCCACATTAGGTGTTTCCTGCAGTGACCGAGAACAGCGTCTGTCAGTACAGCTTACTTCTGCAGAACACGGGAACATTGGTTATGACCTTCAGCCTGGACCAGTCCAGCTGCCCTTCTGTTCTGATCAAACCCACCTCTGGTAATATCCCTCCTGGAACCCACCAGGTGATTCTGCTAAGAACCAGCCCGAAGGAGAAGACCGTCGAGAAGCAAGTCCTGATTTTGCAGCTGAACAGCTGTCCCAGTTATACCCAGGTTTGTACATTCATGTGAGACAACATACAGTCAGTGGGGAAAACTTATTTTATGTTCAACAAAATGCATCAGTCCAGATAGGGTGCAAGAAAGAATTAAACAAAAAGGGAGATGTCCGGCAGGTCAAATGCAGCCAGGTCTGTCTGTCAGTAGTTACCAATTGGACTTAGACTGTGTAGAATCAACCACAACCACATGCATGGGATCATGATTACTATGTATAGAAATGTAATATGATGTGCGATATGATGATTACTATTGACTACTGTCAAATGTGCAAATATATAAATAAATAAAGCAACAGCTCTCCAGAAACATGCCAGATTGGTGCAGCAGGGTGGTAGGGCAGTGTGCATTAAGGCCACAAGGACCTCGGAGGTTAGATGTTTGGGTAACTGCCATGCTAGTACTGGCAGCTATTAGGTTATTCTAGATAAGGACAGCACTCAATGACTTTTTAAGGACAGCACTCAATGACATTTAAGAACAATTAAAGTTCAATAACATAGCCTGCTATCTTTCAATATCCCCCTAAATCAATCTCCCCTATTTCATGATACAGATGCCCCCTTTCTACGATGTTCCCAGATATCTCTGTTCATCTATTCAGGGTATCTACCCTGTGTTATCTTGTTCCGTTCATTCTCCTAGCTATGTCATTTCTCATTATTGTTAATTGTTTAAATTTCAAACATCGTTCAATGTAACATGTTGTTTTGTATGTAAACCGGAGTGAAGGCAACCCTGCTATACCTCGGTATATAAAAAAAAATGCTAAATAAATAAATAAATAAAAATAAATGGGAAGAAGGGGTGCTGGGGTGAACTAAATTGAAGGAGGAATATAAAATGAATTAAACTAAAATAAAATCATCTGCCCAAAACAGTGCTGTTCAAAGAAGGAAGATGGCAAAAACTGTCCTGGATAAGGCATGATATAGAAACATTTATTATTTATTTATTTATTAATTTTTTATACCGATCTTCCTACATTAGATGCAAATCAAACCGGTTTACAAAGAACAAAAACTTGCCTGAAGGCATTACATGGAACAATGAACGTTTAAGCAACTTTAAGTACATGGTCAGAGAGATGAATAACCCAGTAAACAATTTGAATTACATAGTAATCAAGGTAAATAAAAATTGAATTACATAGTAATAAAGGTCACAAGTAATAAAAATCAACGAATGAATGATCCAAATTAATTGTGCTTGTACTAGGATCAGTTAGAGAGAAGGAGCTAAGAAAAAATGTAGAAAAAGGAGTGGTGAATAGCGGAAAAAATAAAATAAAATAGAATAAAAATAAAAGGAAAAGTCAAAGAGTGTCTGAGGGTCTCTTCAAATGGAACCTGAGTAAGAAAGGCATAAATGAGAGAGAAACTAATAACAGAGCAAACCATATAAGTGAAAGAAAAGAGCAGAGATGTGTTGCGAAAGATGGAGAGAAACATACATAGAAATGACGGCAGAAGAAGACCAAACGGCCCATCCAGTCTCATACTTATCCGTTACTCTGACCGCTGAGGTCAGGGTCCTCATTGGTAACGTTTTGGCTCTAATTTCCTTCCACCCCTGCCATCGATGCAGAGAGCAGTGCTGGAGCTGCCTCAATGTGAAGCATCAAGCCTAAACGGTTAGGGCTTGTAACTGCAGCAATAAGCAAGCTGCTCCCACACCAGGGGCGGATTGACCTATCGGGGGATCGGGCTTCCCCCGGTGGGCCGGTCACTCCTGTCACATGATTTTTTTTGTATTATAAAGTTTCCAACTGAAGTATTAGGGGCCGCCGCGAGCAGGGGTATCCCGAGGCTCATGCGGCCGCTGAGCAGCGACACGTATATAGCAAGCAGATCGGCAGGGCCGTGGTGAGGCTGACGTCACCACGGCCCGAAGAAAAAGGTCGCGTTTAAACGCGCTGATGCTCCTCTTCCTTCCTCCCTGTGCGGCCCCGGAAGCAAACGTTGCCGGAGCCGCGTGGGCAGGAAGGCGGAGGAGCATCAGCGCGCGCAGAAGAGGAGCAGCGCTTACGGGCCGCCGCGAGTCGCAACGGCCCGAGAAGAAGAAGATGCCCGGTAGCAGGGCCGCTGCGGCCCGAGAAGAGGAAGAGGCCCGGTAGCAGGGCCGCCGTGCCCAAGAAGATCAGGGCCGCTGCAGAGCCCATCCTGCAGTGACCCGCGAAGAGGAGGCCCAGAGGTGAGAGAGAGGATGAGGGTCTGTAGAGTGTGTGTGTGTGCGTGTATGAGATGAGTTGAGAAATTGTGTGTGAGAGTGAGGACCTGAATGTTTGCAGAGACAGCATGTGCCAGTGAGAGCCTGTGTGTGTGTATATGACTGATTGTATGAGATATCACCTTATATATTTTTATGTTACTTTTTCTTTGTTAAGCTTGGTTGCTTGCATTGAGATGGTGTGATGGGAATATGTGGTTTGCTTCTCACTCTTTTTGGCTAAGATGAAATGTAAGGTCTGAGCTGAGGACAATCCCTTCTTAGCCTTTTGGCTGAGATTGAGAACCTGCCACCTGACTCCACTGGGGAGACAAAACTGTATCTAACCAAATTGAGAAGATTGAACCTGCCATCAAAAACCAGCAACAAATGAAACTGGTGCAGTATGTGCACAGATGTGCTCAGAAAGGCAGGATATGAAGGGGGCTAGATCCAAGCAAGCTCTTCCCCTGGCCATTCCTCGGAGCGCTGTGCATGCATATTATAAGTCTGACAGCATGATGGTCTCAGCAGTGAATCCTTTTCCATGGCTCCAGCCTAAACTAGTCTTCAAAGAGGAAGTAGTCAAGACTATTGCAACGCACTACTACTCGGTCTCCCCGCCTCTTCTACTAAACCCCTACAGATGCTGCAAAACGCAGCGGCCAGGATCCTTACAAACACACGTCGTAAGGACCACATCACACCAATCCTAAAAATCCTACACTGGCTACCCATCCAATATAGAATACTCTTCAAGACTCTCACCATCATCCACAAATCTGTCTACCAGCAAACCACACTCCAACTCGCCATCCCTCTCGAACTACATACTTCCGCAAGGCCGATCAGATCCGCCTACAAAGGTTCTCTCCAGGCCCCACCCAACAAATCCTCGGTCCACAACTCCATCCATAAGCGAGCACTTTCGACAGCGGGCCCGCTCCATTGGAATTCGCTTCCCCCTGATATACGCCAGGAACAATGCCATCTCTCCTTCAGAAAGAAACTGAAAACCTGGCTGTTCACACAAGCTTACCGCTGAAGGAACCTCTATCAACTAACATTGACTCTCACCTTCCTACCCTGTACCCTCCCTCCCTCCCCCCCTCCCAGTCCCTACCTTCCCCCCCCCCCCGCTCACCTCCCTTTGATCCCTGCTTCCTCTGGAAATAATATGTTAATAATTGCTTATGATTTATTTATTTATTTATTTTAAGTTTTTCTATACCGGCATTCGCGATGAAAATCGCATCATGTCGGTTTACAATTAACAAGTGGAGAGGGTACAAAAAATAATAAATAATAATGATAATAATAATAATAATAAACATTAAACAAGTGAAGGCGAAAGGTTGCAGTTACAATAAAACAAGGGAGTTATACAACTTGGAACAGAGAAAAGAAGCTAGGATTTTAACAGAGAGAACAAATATGCCAATGGTGGCATTTGCAACATTAATGAATTACCCTGTTAAGGTGGAGTTATTAATTACCATGTTAAGGCAAAGTCTAAGCGATTAGGTTAATGATGAATTAAGGTTATGAATTATGATACATCTACAGCCGATCTCAGCTACCTTTATATGACTCGATACTCTTTTGTTTTATTTAACTGTTTTTTTAATACTCTCCAGTTGTATTCGTTTATATATCTTTCCTGTCTTCCAACTCCCATGTTCTTGCTCCCTGTTTAATGTAACTTTACCTTCTATATAGTTGTTAATTGATTTCCCCCAGTTACACTGTAAACCGGTACGCTAAGACCTGGTCTTGAGCATCGGTATATTAAAAGAATTTAAATAAAATAAATAAGTACTCACACACATTCATTTTGAGACCTTTGCACTTGCTTTATGTGCAGGTTCTTTTTTCATGGAAAATTAATCTGGAATGAGAATGTGACCTGGGTGTATTCTTTTTTGACCCTGGGAACACCTCCTCTCTGCACAGGCTGTGGGACAATGGGAGGACTTTTACTTCCATTCAGGGAGAGCAGATTTCAGACAGCCAATTCAACCCTGTTTTCCTGGGTAAAGTGCTTAGAAAATTGCCTTTTGAGAGGGTGATTATATAGCAGCCGCCTAAGAAAGCTGGGAAGTGTATGCTTGACTTCCACCAAACTGACGCACATAACTTCAGTTTGAAAATTCCCCTCCAAAACTGATATTTGTGCACAGGACATTTTCAAGGAAGTTATGCAACCCTCTCCAGAGCTGAACCCCAGCAAGGCCTTGCGTGCATACAGGACAGATGCAGATCAGCTGGCCCACATTTTGGGCAGGCAGTTTGATAACAAGCTCATGCTGCTGGTAAAACACTGTTTTAACTGAGAAATGTCTTTAACATTTACCCTGGTTTGAGCTACATGCTACATGAAAATTGTAAGAAAAGGAGTTATTTTGTTGAAAGCGGCTGCAGAGCTGTGCAGAAATGTTTGTTTTTCCTTTTTTGGTTGGGGAAGGTTTTAGCTGACATCGTGTCTCTCTTCTCTGTGCCTTGCAGCAAATTATCCTACTGAGTCGTGTGGAGGTACCCCAGCTGCTCCTCGGAGACGAGGACAGACTGTTCTTTAAACCCACCTGTTTGGGGAACGTCACACAACGCTCTTACACGCTGAAGAACTGCTGCCGTGTGCCTTTGCACTTTGAGTGGAAGATCCAGTCGTGTGACCAGAACGTGCTATCGGTCAGTCCTGCCACAGGAATCATCCAGCCCAATGACACTTTGGTGAGCTCCCTCCCTCCTGCACAGCGCTATGGAAGAATAGGAGTGGATGTTAGAATTCTCATACTCAGGCCGGCCTAGAGACCCAGGTCTTCCGCTGCCCAGGTTGATTGGGGTTATGGATTCTGAAGAGGCAGCGTTCATCGCATCATTGATGGGACATTAATGGTGTGTGAGGGTTCCCACAGTCTGAGAAAGTTCACGTGTGACATTAATGGTGCGTGAGGATTCCCACACTCTGAGAAGGCTCACGTGCGACATTAACAGTGTGTGAGGGTTCCCACAGTCTGAGAAAGTTCACGTGTGACATTAATGGTGCGTGAGGATTCCCACACTCTGAGAAGGTTCACGTGCGACATTAACAGTGTGTGAGGATTCCCACACTCTGAGAAGGTTCACGTGTGACATTAACGGTGCATGAGGATTCCCACACTCCGAGGAGGTTCATGTGTGACATTAACGGTGCATGAGGATTCTCACAGTCTGAGAAAGTTCACGTGTGACATTAACGGTGCGTGAGGATTCCCACACTCTGAGAAGGTTCACGTGTGACATTAACGGTGCGTGAGGATTCTCACAGTCTGAGAAAGTTCATGTGTGACATTAACGGTGCGTGAGGATTCCCACACTCTGAGAAGGTTCACGTGTGACATTAACGGTGCGTGAGGATTCCCACACTCTGAGAAGGTTCACGTGTGACATTAACGGTGTGTGAGGATTCCCACACTCCGAGAAGGTTCACGTGTGACATTAACGGTGCGTGAGGATTCTCACAGTCTGAGAAAGTTCATGTGTGACATTAACGGTGCGTGAGGATTCCCACACTCTGAGAAGGTTCACGTGTGACATTAACGGTGCGTGAGGATTCCCACACTCTGAGAAGGTTCACGTGTGACATTAACGGTGTGTGAGGATTCCCACACTCCGAGAAGGTTCACGTGTGACATTTATTATTATTTATTTATTTTAATTTTTTATATACCGGAATTCCTGTATGCAATACAAATCAATCCGGTTTACAAGTAACGAAAAGGTTGCCCTGGTCTGGGAGGTTAGACTGGGGTTTTTTACATAGAACATTGAACAATAACAATCAACCATTGAACATAATTACAAGGAACAGTGAAAGTAACAATAATATTTAACAAATTTAACCTTTTTACAAGGAACTTTAGTAGCGAATATGGTCTGCAGTAAACGGTTATATAAAGGTGAATAATGACTGTTAAATAGAAATGCGAATAAGCAAGTACGGTATGAAAATTAAGTGTCAAGGTGTTGGTGACACCCTGCAATGGTTGGATCTGAAAGTCAGGAGGAGGTGCCTATTGGAACGCTTGCCTGAAGAGCCAGGTTTTTAACCTCTTTTTGAACTCTGGTAGATTGGGTTCGAGTCGTAGGTCTGGTGGGAGCGCATTCCATTGGTGTGGTCCCGCAGTGGAGAGTGCTCTTTTTCTTAGTGTTGATTTGGCAGGAGCTGCGGCTAAAGTGCCTTTGTAGGTACTTCTGATGGGTCTGGAAGATAAGTGTGGACGAAGTTGGGTTTGTAGAGATATAGGTGCGACGTTATGAATTGCTTTATGAATGATGGTTAATGTTTTATATAGGATTCTCTGTTTGATGGGTAGCCAGTGGAGGTTGCTCAAGATGGGGGGTAATATGGTCTCTTCTCTTAGTGTTAGTAAGGATTCTGGCTGCGGCGTTTTGTACTATCTGTAGGGGTTTGATGCTGTTGGAGGGGAGGCCAAGTAAGATTGAGTTGCAGTAATCAAGTTTCGAAAAAATAATGGATTGAAGAACGAAGCGAAAGTCATTGAAGTGAAGGAGTGGCTTTAGTTTCTTTAGGACCTGTAGTTTAAAGAAGCAATCCCTGGTGGTTGTGTTTATGAATTTTTTTAGGTTAAGTTGATTGTCAAGCCATGCTCCTAGATTCCTGACGTCAGCAGAGAGCTCCATGTTTAAAGATGTGGTTTGTGTCAGGCTAGGTGTGTGGGTGTTCGGGTTGTGTGAAATCAGTAGCAACTCTGTTTTGCTGGAGTTTAGAATCAGGTTCAGGCTGGAGAGTAGTTGTTTAATTGGTTGAAGACAATTCTCCCAGTAGGCGAAGGTTTTTTGAATAGATTCTGTGATGGGGATGAGGATCTGGATGTCGTCTGCATAGAGGTAATGAGTAAGTTTGAGTTGTGATAGCAGATGGCAGAGGGGGAGGAGGTAGACGTTGAACAGGGTGGGAGAGAGGGAAGAACCTTGAGGTACGCCTTGGTCTGATAGGATGGGGTCAGAATCCTTGTTATTAATTCTGACCTTGTAAAACCTGTTTGATAGGAATGATTTGAACCAACTGAGAGCTGTGCCTTTTATTCCTATGTTTGATAGTTGTTCTAGGAGGTGTGAGTGATTTACCGTGTCGAACGCTGAGGATAGGTCTAGTAGGACCAGTAAGAATGACTGTTTTTTCTCCAGGTTCAAAAGTAAATTATCAGTGAGAGAAAGCAAAAGTGACTCTGTGCTTAGTGATTTTCGAAAACCATATTGTGCAGGGGAGAGAATGTTGTGCTCCTCGAGATAATCGGAAAGTTGTTTATTTACGGCTTTTTCCATCAGTTTGGAGATCAGGGGCAGGTTTGCAATGGGTCTGAAGTTAGCTGGGTCCGTTAGTGATGCAGTTGGTTTTTTCAGTAGGGGTTTGATGATTGCAAGTTTTAGTTGGTTAGGAACTGTGCCCATGGCTAAAGAGGTATTGATGATTTCTGCAATAGGTTTTGCGACGGTGCTAGGGATGGCGGTGAGCAGATTAGTAGGGAGTGGGTCCGAGGGATGTGCAGATGGTTTAATTTTTTCAAGTAAATTTTCAATCTCCATGGCGGATGTGGGCTCGAATGACTCTAGTCTAGAATTCAGAGTGGGTTGGTATGTGCTATGAGGTATTGGAAGAGTTTGGTGGGTTGTAAGGGAGCGAGTAAGGTTTGAGATTTTTGTTTTGAAGTAGGTGGCTAATTCGTTGGCCTTGCTGAGCGCTAGTTGGTCTGGAATGGATGGTGGTGTTGGTTTGGTGAGAGATGATACGTAAGAGAATAAAGCTTTCGAGTCGAAGATGAAGTTATGAATTCTTTTTGCATAGAAGTCCTTTTTTGTTTTGTGTATGGCGTTTCTGTAGGTGTTGAGGGTGGCTTTGTAGTCCAGTCTGGATGTGGGTGTAGGGTTGTTCTCCAGCTTTGTTCTTTGTTTCGTAATTTTTGTTTTAGGGCTTTGAGTTCCGGGGTGAACCATGGTTTTCTGTTGTCTCGTGCCGGTTGGATTACTTTTGAGGAGATTGGGCAGAGTTGATCCGCTATTTTGTTCGTGAGTTTGATCCATGAGGTGGTGGCTGTGTTGGCGTCTGAGAGGTCTATTTGATTGAGATCTTTGGAGCAGTGTTCGGTGAGTAACTCCAGTGAGCATGGTTTCCTGAAATGAATGGTGGTTTTGGAGGTGTTTGGAGGTGGTGTGTTTTTCATTTTGAGGGTTGTGTCTATGATCTGGTGGTCTGACCAGGGGATTGGCGTGCAGGTGGGATTGGTATGGATGGACCAGCTATCGTTGATAAATATGAGGTCTAATGTATGACCTGCTTTGTGGGTGGGCCCGCTGATTATTTGTGAGAATCCAAGGTGATTGAGGGAGGAAAGGAAGGTTTCGCAGTTAGTGGATTGAGGGATGGAGTCCACGTGAATGTTGAAGTCTCCCAGTATGATGGTTGGTTTGTCTGAGTTTAAGTGTTTGGCTATCATCTCTATTAGAGGGGAGGGGTTAGCCTCTAGAGTTCCTGGTGTGGCGTAGATGAGGAATATTTGTAGATGTTGAGATTTGAATATGGAGCATTCAAGTTTTGAAGTGGCGTATGATAGTTGTAGGGTTATGCCCAGTTGTTTTTTTGCAGCAAGTAGAATTCCTCCTCCTTTCTTTTTTGGTCTAGGTATTGAGAAGAGGTCGAAGGATTGTGTAGGTAATTGGTTTGTTAATGATATGTCCGTGGGTTTTAACCAAGTTTCTGTTATTGCACATATGTCAGGGTTGTTGTCAATGAGGTAATCATTGAGAAGGTGCATTTTTTTGGAAAGTGACTGTGCATTGAATAAGGTTAAAGTGAATAATGAGAGGCCTAGAAGTTGTGTAATGGGAGATGTCATGATGTTGATGAGTCTTTGTTGTCTGGGTGTCTGAATGGGGTCTGGTGGAGAGTTATTTCTGGGTTTTCTCTTGAGTATGGGGATGGAGTGGCGGTGTATCATTGTATGCTGATTTGCTGGGGTTATAAATAGGGTAGGTCTGTAACCGGTTACGTTCAGAATCTGCTAGGATGGATGCTGGAACTTGTGTTCCAGCATCCATCCAACATTAACGGTGTGTGAGGATTCCCACACTCCGAGAAGGTTCACGTGTGACATTAACGGTGTGTGAGGATTCCCACACTCTGAGAAGGTTCACGTGTGACATTAACGGTGCGTGAGGATTCCCACACTCCGAGAAGGTTCACGTGTGACATTAACGGTGCGTGAGGATTCCCACAGTCTGAGAAAGTTCACATGTGACATTAACGGTGCGTGAGGATTCCCACACTCCGAGAAGGTTCACGTGTGACATTAACGGTGTGTGAGGATTCTCACACCCTGAGAAGGTTCACGTGCGACATTAACGGTGCGTGAGGATTCCCACACTCTGCGAAGGTTCACGTGCGACATTAACGGTGTGTGAGGACTCCCAATTTCTGAAAGTGGGTTATGCATCCCTACCAGCAGATGGAGGCAGAGAATGAAAATTTTTCAGAGCCCAATACTATCTCTTATTAAATAAATACTGTACCTGCAGTTTAGTTTCTGTGTCTTCTCCTTGCTCTGTCTGTTCCTGTGCATTCGCCAGATCAGTCCAGACAAATGGGTTATGCATCCCTACCAGCAGATAGAGGCAGAGAATGAACATTTTTCAGGCATTGCTACATAACTGAGAGTGCCAACTGCAGTCCCTCTGTACTTCTCTGTCTCCAGCAGGTAGCAGAGGTGCAAACCTGCAGTCTGGAGTTACTAGAATAATAGAAAAAAAAAGAAAAGAAAAGTGGTGTATATTTCCCTGCAGATATACACTAAGATATAGCACAAATGTCCTAGCTTTTCTTCCCATCCCCTCGATATTCCAACTAGAAGAAGGAAGGAGTGAAGAAGACAAGGAGGCAGACCACTGGACTGCAGGGAAGAACAAGTCGCTAGATTGTATATCTCAACCCCAAGCGAATAACTCACTGCCAATTCCAGTAGGGAGTTACCCACCGAGATAGAGCCCTCAGCCTGTTTGGAACAGCTGGAACACTCCACCAAGGACAGGATTTCTTCACCGGCCTGGAAACCTTAAGGATAACAGGGCAGGGTCAGTGTGATCTTGGAACAGACTGTTCAACAACCTGGCTTACGTATTAATACCTCAGCCATGATTACATATACTTCCTCCATGGAAGCACGCAGTCCAGTAAATGGAACAACCATTGCAGGAACCAGGTTTATCCCTAAAATGGGGAAGTATAGCTTGCAAGTCACTGCAACCAAGGAAAAGCACTTTGTTGCGGGGTCCCTTGTCCCCCAACTCCCTCAGCCATGGATATGGCAATAAGTTGAAAGGCATAATTGCCATTTAGAAGGACTGATTGAAGTACCAGCAAGAGCGCGAATCTCAGGGGCGTTCCTCTGAGATGACATAATCCGCTTCCAATATTTAAAGGTCTCTATATCACTATCTAACTGAGTTAGCAAGGGGATTGCTTACGGCTAGGCTTCCCAAGCTACTCTGCCTCCTCGGACTTACCAGAGGTACCCGCTCCTCGGGGGCCTCACTCTTTTTCTTTATTTTCAGATTACAGATAGGAACCGGTACTCGCTCCTCGAGGGCCCATGTTCCTGGACACTCTGAAGATTCTCTACTGCCTGGAAGCTATCGCTGCTACAAACATTTGTGAGTTACCATCGCTCTCTCAGAGCATTCCCTGGAACCAGGTACTCGCTTCTCGAGGGCCTAAACCTTTCCAGTTCCTGAGCTTCCTTGAGACCTTATGTGAGTTTTGTCATCTAGTTCTGTTCATGAACTCTGCCTACTCACGTTCTACAGTTTCTCAACAGCTCAGCCATCCTGGATCGCTGTTCCAGTACCTGAGGGACTACAGCCCTGCCGGGCATATCAGCTCACTACTGCCACCTCTGGTGGTTTCCAAAACCTGTTTAATAAAAGAACTAATGTGTGTTCCCTGTACGTACCAGGATCAGTCCAGGACACCTGGGTTGTGACTCCGCACCAGTAGATGGAGACAGACTAAAACTTGTGGGCGGAGCCATATATGCCCCTGTGCCAGTCACAGCCCCTCAGTCTTACTCTGTCTCCAGTAGATGGTGCAGGTCCGGTCACAGCTCCTCCCTGCCCTGATTCTGGTACTCCGTCAGGGTTGGTTTTTCTTTCCTTTGGGTTAGGCCAGGTTAGGCTTTTGGTTTTGTAATTGGAATTTTTTGCCAAATTGTCACTGACGTCCGTTTGCCCTGCCTCCCAGGGGGGTTGAGAGGTCCTGAGGGGACTACCCCCACCCGGTTGAGGCCACTGCTAGGGTCGAGGACCCGGTTTTGCCATTTAGCAGTGTCAGGGGTGACACCGGGGAGCCCGGTTCACTCACCCCTGCTGGACTAGGGCTCCAGGACCGCGGACAGCGACAGGCCTTGTTTTTTGTAAAAAAAAAAAAAAAAAAAGTTTGTCTGTTTTTTGTTCCGGCTCTCTGTTCCTTGTGTCGCCGCTCTCGGGGGGGGCGCCGCTGACAGGGGGGAAGCTGCTCCTTGCGTCGCCGCTCTCGGGGGGGGGCGCCGCTGACAGGGGGGAGGCCGTTCGCGCGACTTTGTTTTCTTCATTTTGATTTCTGTTGCGGCCCTCTTCGCGCCGTTTTCGCCGGCATGCCTCGTGGCTCCGCTTGCCGAGCCTGCGGCTCGGCGCGCGCGCGTCTCTCTCGCGACGGTCTTTGCGCTTCCTGCATCCCGGGCGATGAAGGGTCGTCCGGGGCGTCTCGGGGGCTCGTGTGCGGCGCGCGCGACCACCGCCGAGCGGGGGGGGGAGCGTTGGAGAAGCCCCAGGATTTGTTCCCGCTCAGCGCGGGAGTGGCGGCCATTTTAGCCACGGGCCGCGAAATGGCGCGGGAAGCGGCAGGGCCTGCGGCCTTGCCTCCGGCGCTGTCTCCTCACCGGGCCCCGGCGGGGGGGGGTCCCTCGGGGGACCCGGGGTCCCCGGGGAGCCCAGCGGAGGCTGATTCGGGTTCCAGCTCTTTTTCAGAGGACTTTGCGCTTTTGCTGCGCAAAGTCCTGAAATGCAGGAAAAGTAAGGGCAAGCGCGGCCGGAGGGAGTCCCGCAGGGCTCCGCCGCTGAAGAAGTCCAACAGTGGGGCCCCGAGTGCTTCCAGGGGGAAACGTCCTCCGCGTGGCGTCCCACAGGAGGCGGACCTGGATTCCTCCACGGGGGCAGACACTGATGCCTCTGAAGAGCCACAAAAAGGGACCGATGACGTGGCAGGGGACGGATCCGCTCCAGCTGCAGCAGGAAAGGCGTCACAGGCAGCGGAGGGCGACGATCCCAAGGTGGTACGACTATTCCGTAGGGAAGAATTGCCACCTCTAATTCCAGCCATTCTCCAGGAACTGGGAATAGACCCCCCTCCTCCGGCGGTGGTTCGGCAAGAAGCGAACATGGATCCGGTCCTGTTGGGCCTCACGGGTCCGGCAGTGGCTTTTCCGTTCCATTTTTCTTCGACGGACATCATGTTCCGGGAATGGGACACTCCGGAGTTAGGTTTGAAGGTCAGCAAGGCCATGGACAAGCTTTACCCTCTCCCGGAGGATGCGCTGGACCTTCTCAAGTTCCCCAAGGTGGATTCAGCGGTTTCGGCGGTAACCAAGAGATCTACTATTCCAGTTACGGGAGCGACAGCCCTTCGGGATCTTCAGGACAGGAAGCTGGAAGTACAGCTCAAGAAGATTTTTGAGGTTTCAGCGCTAGGAATTCGGGCCGCCATGTGTACGAATTTCGCTTTGAGAGCTAGCTTGCGCTGGGCTCAGGTCCTCCAAGCCAATGCGGATCTTTCGGCGGAGGAGGCAGCACAAGCGGATAAGTTGGAAGCGGCAATAGCATATGGTGCAGATGCACTCCACGATCTACTGCGCACTTCGTCTAGATCCCTGGTGGCGGCTGTCTCGGCGCGCCGCCTCCTGTGGCTCCGCAACTGGGCGGCGGATGGCTCTTCTAAGGCTCACCTCGGGGCGCTGCCTTTCAAGGGTAAGTTACTGTTTGGCAAGGAATTAGATGATTTAATGGCTTCCCTGGGGGAAAATAGGGCTTTCAGGTTGCCTGAAGATAGATCCAGGTCGCGGTCTTCCTTTGCATCCAGGTCCCGTTTTCGTGGGCCCAGGAAGGCGCGCCCTCAAAGGTCGTCGGGGCAATCGTACAGGTCTTCCTCCTCCCGTACCCCACAGTGGCGGCAGCAGCAGCAGTCTTTTCACCAGCAGTCCTTTCGTGGGAGGCGCTATGGTAGACCAGGGGGTGCCCTGGCCATCATGGCGCCCAAATCTTCACAATGAAAGGAGGTCGGCCCTTCTCCCGCTGCAGCCTCAGCACGCCGTTCCCAACGTCGGGGCTCGGTTGCTGTCGTTCTACGAGAGATGGGCCGGAATAACGTCGGACCAGTGGGTCCTCACCGTGATAAGACACGGCTACGCGTTAGATTTTGCTCGCACTCCAGTGGACAAGTTCCTTGTGTCACCCTGCAAGGCTCCCGAGAAGAAGGCGGCGGTGCTAGACACCATCCGCCGCCTAGAGGACTTGGGAGCCATCTCCCCCGTTCCGGTCGGCCAGCACGGCGAAGGCCGTTACTCCATTTACTTCATCGTACCAAAGAAGGACGGCACGTTCCGACCAATTCTGGATCTCAAAGAGGTGAACCGATGCCTTCGCGTTCCTCGCTTCAAAATGGAGACGATCCGGTCAGTCATCGCCGCGGTCCGGCCAGGCGAGTTCCTGGCCTCCCTGGACCTCACGGAGGCGTATCTTCACATAGGCATTCAGCCGTCGTTCCAACGCTTCCTCAGATTCTGCATTCTGGGCCGGCATTACCAGTTTCGGGCGCTCCCGTTTGGGCTCGCAACGGCCCCTCGTACATTCACGAAGGTGATGGTCGTGGTGGCGGCGCAACTGCGCCGAGAAGGTCTTCTGGTCCATCCTTATCTGGACGATTGGTTGATTCGGGCGAAGTCCGAGGATCAGTGTCGGATGGCGGTGGCCAGGGTCCTCCATCTGTTGCAGTCCCTGGGATGGGTGGTCAACTTCAGCAAGAGTCATCTGACACCCACGCAGTCCTTGGAATATCTGGGAGCTCTTTTCGACACGAAGCAGGGCAAGGTGTTTCTGTCGCTCGAAAGGAGGGGCAAACTGCTAACTCAGGTGCACCGCTTGTTGTCTCTTCGCCAGCCGCGGGTCTGCGACTACCTTACGGTCCTGGGGTCTATGGCTTCCACGCTGGCGCTGGTTCCCTGGGCGTTCGCTCATCTGCGACCCTTACAGTCATCCTTGCTTTCCCGTTGGAAGCCGGTCTCGGAGGACTTCCATTTACCGCTTCCTCTACTGGGACACGCGAGGTCCAGCCTGCGGTGGTGGCTGGATCCAAGTCACCTTTCCGCCGGAGTCTCTCTCCTGGTGCCCAGTTGGACAGTGGTGACCACGGATGCCAGCCTCTCCGGTTGGGGAGCGGTCTGCCTAGGGAGCTCAGTTCAAGGCCTGTGGTCAGTGTCGCAAGCCCAGTGGTCTATCAATCGCCTAGAGACCAGGGCGGTCCGTCTGGCTCTGCAGGCTTTTCTACCATTGCTGCGGGGAAAGGCAGTCCGAGTGTTGTCGGACAATGCGACCACCGTGGCATACATCAACCGGCAGGGGGGGACACGGAGCCCCCAGGTGGCAGAAGAAGCTCAGCGCTTGATGGCCTGGTCGGAGCTACATCTCAGCAACCTCGCAGCGTCTCACATAGCGGGAGTCGACAACGTGCAGGCGGACTATCTCAGCCGTCATCGTCTGGATCCCGGAGAGTGGGAGCTGGGGGACGAAGCATTTCTTCTCATTTGCGAAACGTGGGGGGTGCCCCACATGGATCTGATGGCCACGTGGCACAACGCGAAGGCCCCGCGTTTTTACAGTCGACGTCGAGAGCGGGGGGCAGAAGGCGTCGATGCGTTGGTGCTTCCCTGGCCTACGGATGTGCTGCTCTACGTGTTTCCCCCGTGGCCGATGATCGGCAAGATTCTACGGCGCATAGAGTTGCATCCGGCCAACGTGATCTTGGTGGCACCGGAGTGGCCTCGCCGGCCGTGGTTCGCAGACCTCATACAACTGGCAGTAGCGGCACCCCTTCGGTTCCAGGGAATGGCGGCCCTACTCCATCAGGGGCCCCGTCTGTTTGGAGGATCCGGATCACTTCTGTCTCGCGGCATGGCTTTTGAGAGGAATCGTCTGAAGAGAAAAGGTTATTCAGATGCGGTGGTGGCCACGCTGCTGCGTTCCAGGAAGCAGTCGACGTCTTTGGCTTACGTCCGTGTCTGGGTAGTCTTTGAGGACTGGTGCGTGCAGCGCGGGGTGGTCCCCACTTCGGCTTCCGTCTCTGATGTTCTGGCGTTCCTCCAGGCGGGTCTGGCCAAAGGTCTGGCGTGCAGTTCCCTACGGGTCCAAGTGGCGGCGCTTGGGTGTTTGCGAGGTAAGTCTCTGGCGCTTCACCCGGATATTGCTCGTTTCCTTCGGGGTGCTAAGCACCTTCGCCCCCCGTTACGTCTTCCTTGTCCGGCTTGGAACCTCAATTGGGTTCTTTCCGCTCTATGCACGGCGCCGTTTGAGCCCTTGAAACGCGCAACTCTTAAGGATCTCACTTTAAAGACGGCATTCTTGGTGGCGATTGCCTCGGCACGGCGGGTTTCCGAGTTACAGGCCCTGTCTTGTAGGGAACCTTTCTTGCGTATCTCCGATTCGGGGGTTTCCTTACGGACGGTTCCTTCCTTTCTTCCGAAAGTGGTCTCGTCGTTTCATGTGAATCAATCGGTGGAGTTGCCCGCTTTGCGTGCGGAGGCTCCTCTGTTACAGAAGAGAGGGGAGTTACGGAAGCTTGACGTGCGGAGATCCCTTCTCCGATATCTGGAGGTCACTAATCCGTTTCGGGTCACAGATCATCTGTTTGTCCTCTTCTCTGGACCAAAGAAAGGAGCTGCAGCGTCCCGCACAACGATCGCTCGTTGGCTCAAGGAGGCCATTGGTTCAGCGTACTTGGTGAGGGGAAAACCTCTTCCTGTGGGGCTGCGGGCTCACTCGACTCGATCTCAAGCAGCGTCCTGGGCGGAAGCTTCTCAGGTGTCGCCTCAAGAGATTTGTAGGGCGGCCACCTGGAAGTCGTTGCATACTTTTATCCGGCATTACCGGCTGGATGTCCGGGCTACCGATTCCGGGGGTTTTGGAGAGAGGGTTCTCCGAGCGGGACTCTCTGCTTCCCACCCTCAGTAGGTTGCTCTGGTACATCCCAGGTGTCCTGGACTGATCCTGGTACGTACAGGGAAAGGAAAATTAGTTTCTTACCTGATAATTTTCGTTCCTGTAGTACCAAGGATCAGTCCAGGATCCCGCCCGCAGTGCTGCGCTGAAGTAACGGAGAGTCCGCTCTGTGTTTTTGATTTGCTCTGTTTCGCTTGTTCGCTCTCTCGGTTGGAGAGCCCGGTTCCAGAAGGGGTGTTTCTTCCCCGTTAGTTAGCGGTATCTAGTTTTGTTCACTTCTCTGGTTGTGTTCTACTTTGACATTCCGTAAGACTGAGGGGCTGTGACTGGCACAGGGGCATATATGGCTCCGCCCACAAGTTTTAGTCTGTCTCCATCTACTGGTGCGGAGTCACAACCCAGGTGTCCTGGACTGATCCTTGGTACTACAGGAACGAAAATTATCAGGTAAGAAACTAATTTTCCTTCAGTCTCCATACTCCAGCCTAGCCGGTGGTCCCTCTCGGGATATCCTCCCGGGGGCGTGGTCATCTTCCACCAGCCCAGGGATCCACCCACAACTATATCAGATTCATTACAGATTGCTACTCCTTAGCAAGACGATATCTGAGACACTACAAGATTGCTGACTCCTCCTTCTTTAGGAGCCAATAATAACAGATTGCTATCCGCAGTCTAACAGCAGATTTATTACACAGTCGTGCTCTTGGAAGTCTTATTTCCCTTCTTTGTTCCACTGAACAGGACAAAAAGATGATCTGATTTCTGAAAGGCATTTGTCACCTTAAGATATCGCAAAAGAATTCGCTGCATATTCAATAAGTGAAGCTCCCTCGCCATAGGTGACAAATTCGGAAAGGCTGGAAGTTCAACCGTCTGGTTAAGATGAAAAGAGGAAACCACCTTAGGAAAAAAGGAAGGAACCATATGTAATGATACACCATCCTCCAAAAATTGTAGGAAAGGGTCCCTACATGACAAGGCTTGCAGCTCTGATATCCTCCTAGCAGAGCAGATAGCCACCAAGAAAACAGACTTCAAGGTGAGATCCTTTAAAGAAGCCCTTCTAATCAGTTCAAAGGGAGGACTACACAACACTCAAAGAACCAGATTAAAGTTCCAGGCCGGACATATCTTATGGACTGGAGGACACAGATGTTTTGCCACCTTCAGGAAACACAGCAAATCCGGATGAGACAGCAATGGTTTTCCCTGCACCTTACATTGAAGACATTCTAAGGCTGCCACCTGAACCATGGCAGACATGCAAGCAAAAGGAAATGGTCCACTCATCTCTAACCGATTGACAGACCATGAGGCTTTTTGTTTTGACCACTGGCCCTGCACTGACTGAAGTTGACACCCCGTCCTCCATCCAGAGAGGGCTTGCATCGGTGGTGACTATTACCAAATTCGGAACTTCCAATTCTGCACTATGCTCAAGATTGGTGCGAGTAAGCCACCATGAAAGACTGTCCCTGGTATCCCCCTGTAATGGAAGAGGAAGATGAAACTCTTCCAATAACAGATTCCAGTGGGAGGGAAGAGACCTCTGCAGCAGCCGCATATGAGCAAATGCCCAATCCATTAATTCCAAAGTTGCTGCCATAGAATCCAGGACCTGTAAATAGTCCCAGACCTGGGCACTGAAAGCTGTAGCAGATGCCGAATCTGACTGCAATTTCAGCAATTTCTCTCCATGAGAAACACTCTCTCTGCTAGCATGTCTAACTGAGCTCTCAGATACTCCAGAGTTTGAGAGGATACAAAATGGCTCTTTGTTAGGTTCACCATCCATCCTAGAGACTTCAAGCACATCTGAAGCTTTTGTACTGATTGTCAACAGAGGTCCTATGATTTCACACAAATGAGCCAGTTGTCCAGACATGGATGCACAAACACAATCTCCTTTTGTAATGTTGCCATCACCACCACCTCTTGATGAAAGTATGCAGAGCCATCACCAGTTGAAGGGAAGGGCTCGAAACCGAAGGACCATGAACCTCAGGAATTTCTGGTGCTCCAGCCTGATGGCTATGTGCAGATATACCTCTGTCAAGTCAAGAGGTGCCAAGAACACTCCCTTGAGCACCGCCACTATGACGGTCCTCAGAGTTGGACCATAGAGTTTCCATGCAGAAACAGGGAACCTTGAGAGCCGCATTTACCTTCTTTAAATCCAATATCAGCTGAAATGTTCCTTTTTTTTTTTGGAACCATGAAATAGATGTAATATAGTAAAATTGGATCTCCCCCTTTGTAAACTTGCCTCCTTGGCATTCTACTAATGGCCATATAACTCATGAATTGGATACAGGGGGAAAAGAAACAGGACGCTTATCTTAAATTTACCTCTGGCCACACTGAGCGTGTTCAGAGTCTGAGCCAACAGACTCAGGCCGCACTGAGCATTTTCAGGATCTGAGCCAACAAACTCAGCAAGACATCTCTGTGACATTAAACGGACTAGGGGGCATAGTAACATAGTAATGATGGCAGAAAAAGACCAAAATTGTCCATCTAGTCTCTCCAGCAATCTTCCCAAGGTAGTAACTGCCGCTCCGTGTAGGTTACCCATATGTTTCTCTTAAGGGTAGTAACTGCCACTCCGTGCAGGTTACCCCCATGTTTCTGTTAAGGGTAGTAACTGCCACTCCGTGCAGGTTACCCCCATGTTTCTGTTAAGGGCAGTAACTGCCGCTCCGTGCAGGTTACCCCCATGTTTCTGTTAAGGGTGGTAACTGCAACAGATGCTGAGACCCAGGATTGGGCCAGGGACCTTTAGATCTTCAGTCTAATGCTCTCCCAACTGAGCTATCTCAGCTACACCATGAAGTTAGCAAGTAGTTGCTAACTTCATGGTGTTGGAACCGATATGATATGATCTTTTTTCATGAATGTCGGTATATATAAAAAAAAAAAAAAAGTTAGATAAATAAATAAATAGTTCATTTAAAACAAATCAGAGAAAAATCTTTTTCACTCAACACATAATTAAGCTCTGGTATTCATTGCCAGAAGATGTGGTTACGCAGTTAGTGTAACTGGGTTTAAAAAAGATTAGGATAAGTTCCTAGAGGAGAAGCGCAAATACGCACTTGTCTAGGCTGCGGTCATATGCACCCAAGTATTGGCACAAATACACGCAACATTCTAGGTCACAGATGTATGTGCTCAAATCTAGTCCGCAATCTTACTCGCGCAGGCCCCTGTGCATACAACTGCCATGTGGCGAGAATGCGCATACACGCCTACGTAAATGGGAAAAATCCCACCGCCGCAGCCTACCATGCAGCTAAGCAAAGCCTGCCTACACCTTCAGTGCATTTAGGCCTGAAAATCAGCAAAGACCTGAAGAGCTTCTCAGCAGCTCAGGCCTCTTGATTGGTCAAGAAACCCTGGGGACTTGGGCCAAGAGCCAGCATCCCTCCCTGCCTGTTCCGCAAAATAAGCTTTGCACATAAGAAAATTAAAACTGGCAGAAGACTTCTACCAGAATCAGAGACTCTTGCTCAGTGCAAATGCCTCTCTGCACCTCCGCACGTCAGAGAACCGCCGGTGATAGTTGAGGAGGGGATTCCTCTGCCTCTCCCGAAGAGACTGCCGACACTGTTAGGGAATCAAAAATGGCTGCCATTCCCGTGCTAGCGGGGAATGCCTCAGCACTAGACCCCATCACCTGCAAGGCTCATTTAACCATCAGTCCAGTGCTGGGCTCCCCCAAACTGTCTTCCCCACTGGGGATGCACACAGAATGCAAGCTGTCTGAATTTAGGCGCGACTGTGAGTGTGCACATGAAGGGCACTGTCTGCCTTGCGCCATTGGCACATGGCTCAAGCAGTGTGCCACTGTCGCCACCCCATTTACCTGAACTTCAGAAAACTCCCTGGTGACCAGTTCTCAAGCAGTGATCAAGGCCCCGAGTGACTGGCACAGTGATTCCACTGTCTCCCTGCTGCTCTTGCTTGCTCTTTTTTTTTTTAAACAATCTTTAAAACTGCATCCACTGCTGTAACTAGACCCAGAACAGAAATTCAATACTTGCCTGTGCAGAGCTGCCAGCAGAACCAACGCCGCCTCGTGGGGAATGAGGGTTCTGGATCAACAGTTATACATCCCCATGGAATCTCGGAGCAAGCTACCATCAAGAAGGGGGGTTTGGCTCTACCAGGACCTAACAACCCCCTGGGAGGACCTGGAGATCTGTTTTGTATTTTTTTTTTTTTAAATACACTCCAGACTGCAGATTTTAACACCATCTGTTGGAGACACAGAAATATTGAGGGACTGCAGGTGGCACACTGGGTTATGTACAGTGTCAGTGAGACTTTCTCTGTCTCCATCTGCTGGCAGGGAGGCAAAACCCTAGGACTTGGAACTAATCTGGGTACCTATAAGAAATGAGCACTGTCTGGCTAAAGTTATGTATGATGTGTCTGATTGGAGAAATCAGACTCCTAAATTTGTCCAGGGAAAGTTACACACACAACTTTATCCACGGGTATTCAGTGGAAAACCTATGCGCACAAGGCCCCCTGAATATCTGGGGGCAAGTTATACATTTAAATCTGCCACTCACTGAATATTGCCCTCCATGTGTTAGGATTCCCAGTCTGTGGCTTGCTTTGCCTTTGTGAAAATGGTGTTCTGTGTGAATCTCTGAGCCATTGTGCTTCTCTTTTCTGTTTTCAGGCCCAGACATGGTCATTTGTTCCTCGAGAGCAGATAAAGTATATGCTTAAGCCCAGCGTATTGGTGTGGGGCGCCCAGAGTCCAAAGCATGCAAAACAAAGACGTTACACTATCAGGGTTATCGGAGAGGGCTGCATCAGCACTATTTCAGTAAGACTTTCAGTGGCTACCATGTAAAATGTACTCATGAAGCTGCTAGAACATCTTTTGTTGTCTTTCAGACAGTGTGCACGGAGGTTCTTTCAGTACAGGTCTGGCTCTCTTGAGTTCTGTGCCATGTTTGGGTAGGATGTGTGATTTCGGTGAGAAATGGAACACTTTTCAGCTGCACTTTAGGAATTCCAAGGAAGTTCTCTGTAGCCCCCAAGGAAAGGGTAAATTCCAGGCAGGTGCAGAAGCTCCTGAAGGTGTCCCAATAAGCAATTTTCACCTGCTTATATTATAAATATGGTTCAGAACAAGGAGTCATACTGTTCCTAGATCAAATCAACATTACATATGGAATAATCTTCCAGTAAAGAATTCATGAAAGCCTGGGATAAGCACAGAGGATCCTTAGCTGTGGGGGAGTGAGGGGTAAAGCCTGGGATAAGCACAGAGGATCCTTAGCTGTGAGGGAGTGAGGGGTAAAGCCTGGGATAAGCACAGAGGATCCTTAGCTGTGGGGGAGTGAGGGGTAAAGCCTGGGATAAGCACAGAGGATCCTTAGCTGTGTGGGAGTGAGGGGTAAAGCCTGGGCTAAGCACAGAGGATCCTTAGCTGTAGGGAATGAGGGGTAAAGCCTGAGATAAGCACAGAGGATCCTTAGCTGTGGGGGAGTGAGGGGTAAAGCCTGGGATAAGCACAGAGGATCCGGTTTTCCTTCAGGCTCTGCCCCTTCAGCACTTGCAAACAGCGCTTGTTCTCTGTGTCCTTCTTCTCCCTGTTTCCTGATCTTGGGGTAAGTTTGTGGGATTTCTTTCAGATTTTCTTTCTGTGGCTGGACCTGCTTTGTCTTGGGGGGTGACTGCTGGCGGGCTCAACCTCTCCCCCCGTGCCGCGATTCGGCCCGCGGTCCTCAGATGCACATTCCTCGGGACCGCCGACTGGGGAGCACAAGTTCTCTACTGTGGGGCCGGGGACAGCAGAAGCGTTTCCCTGCTGCCCGCGGCACTGGTTACCTCGCGGCCCCCCCTCCTCCGGCCAGAAATCGCGGTGCCGATGCTGCAATCTAGCGATGCTCCGCCTGTGGAGAGCCGGGGTCCCGGTTCTCTCGCATGGGGTTATGTTCGCGGTGCCTCCCCGGTGGGGAGGGCACCTCATTGCTGGCGAGACGGCCTTCTTCGCGCGCTGCAGCGCACCTGCCTCTGCCTGGGTCGGCCCCTATCCAGTCTTTGGAGGGTGACATCCCGGGGCCCGGCACATCAGGATCCTCGGCAGGGGCTTCCCAGATAGGATTGGCACTCCCCCCCATCAGCGGGTGGCGCTTCAGGGGCCGATCCAGCTCTCGTGGACCCGCTGCAGGGTCTGGATGACCCTCTCCTGACGGCCCACCTGGAAGGTGACGACCCCAGAGTATTGCATATTTTTCAGAAGGAAGAGTTAGATGACCTCATTCCTCATATTCTCCAGGAGTTGGACCTTGACCCGCCACAGGAAGTGCCAGCACCAGCAGGGCCAGGGCCCTCCGTTTCGGGGAAGAAGGGGGACCCCGTCCTGGCGGGGCTCCAACCCTTAGCAAGAGCCTTCCATAACCACCCCACCTTTATGCAACTGATAGCCAGGGAATGGGATGCTCCCGAATCTTCTCTAAAGGTCAGCAGGGCGATGGAAAAGCTCTACTCCCTCCTGGAGGAGGTACTGGACCTCCTTAGGGTTCCAACGATGGACTCAGCAGTCTCGGCGGTTATGAAACGTACAACCATTCCGGTAACTGGGGGCACGGCGCTGCGAGACCTGCAGGACCGGAAACTGGAGGTCTACCTCAAGAGGGTCTTTGAGGTCTCCGCCCTTGGGCTTCGGGCAGCACTCTGCACTTCCCTGGCGCAGCGGGAGGTTCTTCGTTGGGTACAACAGTTGTTGACTTTGTAGGCTCTCCTGCCCGAGGAATCCTCACAGGCAGATCGCCTAGAAGCAGTGGTCGCTTATAGAGCAGATGCCCTTTACGACCTTGTGAGAGTACTGGCTAGATCCATGGTCTTGGTAGTCTCGGCACGTTGGCTCCTGTGACTTCGGAACTGGTCAGCGGACTCATCGTCTAAGGCGCGGTTGGGATCTCTGCCGTTCAAGGGTAAGTTTCTGTTCGGGGGAAAATGCGGGAAAATGCGGTACACCGGCTACCTAAGGATAGACCTAGATCTTCAGGCCCCAGGTCCTTCACTCCCTCCAGAAACCGCTTCCGAATGCAGCGTAGGTCCCGCGCCACCAGGCAGTCGACAGCCCAGCCTCCTTCCACCAGGTCTCAGTCGTGGACTCGGTCCTTTCGGGGCCGCAGGCCATCCAGGGAAGGGGTGCTCCATGGGGCTGCCAATAAGGCTGCTTAATGATGCCAGAGGGTCCCACTCCTCGACACCCAGGATCGGGGGACACATCTCACTCTTCTATGAGGAGTGGGCTCACATCACCTCGGATCAATGGATCTTGGACATCTTAAGACGAGGCTACGCATTGGAATTTGTAAGACCCCCGAGAGACAGGTTCCTCTTCTCCCCCTGCAGATCCCCGCACAAGCAGCTAGCGGTCGGTCAGACCCTTGACAGACTCCTAGATCTTGGAGCCATCATACCTGTACCCCCACAGGAAGTGGGCTCCGGCCACTATTCAATCTATTTTGTGGTCTCCAAAAAGGACGGTTCCTTTTGCCCGATCCTGGATCTCAAGATGGTCAACAAGTCTCTCAGGGTGCTACACTTCTGGATGGAAACCCTACGGTCCATAATAGCGGCGGTTCACATAGGGGAATTCCTTGCATCGCTGGATTTGACGGAAGCTTACCTACACATACCCATCCTTCAGGAGCATCAGCGGTTCCTTCGATTCAAGATTCTGGGACAGCACTTTCAATTCCAAGCGCTCCCATTCAGCCTTGCGACCGCTCCTTGAACATTTTCCAAGGTTATGGTGGTGGTAGCGGCAGCCCTCCGGCGGGAGGGCATCTTGGTGCACCCATACCTAGACGATTGGCACATCCGTGCCAAGACTCTCGCTCAGGGACGTGCTGTGGTCTCGCAGGTGGTACAGCTCCTCCAATCCTTGGGTTGGGTTATCAACTTTTCCAAGAGCACTCTCATACCATCGCAGATCTTGGATTTTCTGGGAGCACGCTTCGACACGGCCAAGGGCAGGGTCTATCTGCGGCTGGATTGGGCGCAATCCATCCGGGAGCAGGTACATGGCTTCTCTACCCTCACAGCTCCCACAGCTTGGGATTACCTGCAGCTTCTCGGATCCATGGCATCCACCATAGATCTTGTACCCTGGGCCTTCGCACATCTACGCCCCTTGCAGAGGACACTACTCTCCCGCTGGAAACCGGTGTCTCAAGACTATCAGCTTGTCCTTCCACTCCCCCAGTGCGCCAGGGACAGTTTCCGGTGGTGGCTGGACTCGCTACATCTGGCCCAGGGAATGCCCCTGGAGGTTCCGGACTGGGTGGTGGTCACCACGGACGCCAGCCTATCCGCCTGGGGGGCAGTCTGCCAGTCAAAGTCAGCACAGGGGTTCTGGACACCAGAACAGTCCAAGTGGACCATCAATCGGCTGGAAACAAGGGCAGTGCGTCTGGCATTGGAACAGTTTCTCCCGCTTGTCCAGCATCGAGTGGTCCGGATATTGTCCGACAACACAACCACGGTGGCGTACATCAATCGTCAGGGGGGCACAAAGACCCAACAAGTCTCCCTGGAAGCAGACAGTCTGATGTCCTGGGTGGAGAGGCATCTCTCCCATCTGGCAGCCTCGCAAATTACGGGGGTGGACATAGAAACATAGAAACATAGAAACATAGAAATGACGGCAGAAGAAGACCAAACGGCCCATCCAGTCTGCCCAGCAAGCTTCACATTTTGACAATATCCAGGTGGACTTTCTGAGCCGGCAACATCTGGATCCAGGAAAGTGGGAGCTCTCCGAGGAAGCGATGCAGCTTATCATCCAGCGCTGGGGGACCCCCCACATAGATCTCATGGCCACCGCTCAAAACGCCAAGGTGGTCAGATTCTTCAGCCGCAGAAGGGACCACGGCGCAGAAGGAGTGGACGCGCTGGTCCTCCCTTGGCCCTCCCGCCTTCTGCTCTATGTATTCCCACCCTGGCCACTAGTGGGAAAGGTTCTCCGAAGAATAGAGAGGCACCAGGGTCCGGTCATTCTCGTAGCGCCGGAGTGGCTGCGCCGGCCATGGTTCGCAGACCTGATCAACTTAGCGGTGGATGGATCGCTTCGCCTGGGGCATCTGCCACGTCTCCTGCACCAAGGTCCAGTATTTTTTGACCAGGCAGAACACTTCTGTCTTGCTTGGCTTTTGAAAGGTGGTGCCTTCAACGCCAGGGCTATCCAGATCCCGTAGTCGAGACCCTACTTAAGTCTAGGAAAACATCCACGTCCATTGCATATGTCCGCGTTTGGCACGTATTTGAGTCCTGGTGCAGTTCACACTCTATACGTCCAAGGACAGCTCCTGTGCCTCAGATCCTCCAGTTTCTTCAGGACAGCGTGGACAAAGGACTAGCCTAAACTCGATACGGCTTCAGATGGCAGCCCTAGGGTCCTTGGTTCGTCTGCAGGAACACAGGTCCTTGTCTTTTCATCCTGACATAGTTCGTTTTCTCCGGGGTGTCAAACACTTGAGGCCTCCAGTACACTCTCCTTGTCCCTCCTGGAGCCTCAATTTGGTCCTTCGTTCCCTTGCGGGGTCTCCCTTTGAACCTCTGCGATCCTCTACTCTCAAGGATCTCACTCTCAAAACAGGTTTCCTTGTGGCTATCTGCTCTGCACGTCGAGTGTCGGAATTGCAAGCTCCGTCATGCAGAGAGCCTTACCTCCGCTTCACTGACTCTGGTGTGTCGTTGCGCATGGTACCCTCCTTTCTTCTGAAGGTGGTCTCGTCCTTTCACTTGAATCAGACGGTAGAGCTGCCCTCCTTCTCTGTGGAGGACTCACGGGATCTCCGAAGGCTCGATGTCAAGCGCTCACTACTTTGCTACCTGGAGGTCACCAATGACTTTCACCTCTCAGATCACATCTTTGTCTTCTGGTCAGGGCCACGAAAGGGTCATAAGGCCACAAAGACAACCATCGATCGCTGGCCCAAGGAGGCCATTGTTGCGTCCTACATTGGAGTAGGTAAGGAGCCCCCGTTGGGGGTAAAAGCGCACTCTCTTCGTTCACAGGTGGCTTCCTGGGCAGAAAGTCAATCGGTTTCCGTTCAGGAAATCTGCCGAGCAGCGACCTGGAAGTCTCTGCATACCTTCGCGCAATACTACCGTTTGCAGCTTCCATCGCCGTCTTCCGGCTACTTTGGGGACAGGGTAGTTCGAGCAGGGCTCTTAGGGGCCCACCCTCTTTAGGGACGCTAGGGTACATCCCACCATCTGGACTGATCCTGGTTCGTACAGGGAAAAGAAAATTACTTCTTACCTGCTAATTTTCATTCCTGTAGTACCACGGATCAGTCCAGACACCCTCCCTCAGGAAAAGTTGGGGGATTTACTGCTCAAACTAACCTCTGTCTCTAGTTCTTCGGTTTAACTGTCTCACACCTATGTTCAGGGGCTTCGCTCCAGAGTTCTTTTTGCAACTTGGTTCGTTATCAATCTGTTAATGATAGTTTGTGAGTTACCCATACTCAGTGGGTTTATGCAGCTTGATTCATCATTATTCGCATGTATCTGGCTTTGGCTTTGATATTCTATATACTGAGAGCATACTGAGGGTGCACTGGCTTCTGACTCCATCTACTGGACGGGGGATATAACCCACTGTCTGGACTGATCCATGGTACTACAGGAACGAAAATTAGCAGGTAAGAATGAGGGGTAAAGCCTGGGATCAGAACAGAGGATCCTCAGCTGTGGAGGGAATGAGGGGAAAAGCCTGGGATCAACAGAGAGGATCCTTAGCTGTGGGGGAGTGAGGGGTAAAGCCTGGGATAAGCACAGAGGATCCTTAGCTGTGGGGGAGTGAGGGGTAAAGCCTGGGATAAGCACAGAGGATCCTTAGCTGTGGGGGAGTGAGAGGTAAAGCCTGGGATAAGCACAGCAGATCCTTAGCTGTGGGGGAGTGAGAGGTAAAGCCTGGGATAAGCACAGAGGATCCTTAGCTGTGAGGGAGTGAGAGGTAAAGCCTGGGATAAGCACAGCAGATCCTTAGCTGTGGGCAGTGAGTGGTAAAGCCTGGGATAAGCACAGAGGATCCTTATATCTGGGGAGTGAGTGGTAAAGCCTGGGATAAGCACAGAGGATCCTTAGCTCTGGGGAGTGATGGGTAAAGCCTGGGATGAGCAGTGAAGATTTATAGCTGTGGGGGGAGTGAGGGGTAAAGCCTGGGATAAGCACAGAGGATCCTTAGCTGTGAGGAAGTGAGGGGTAAAGCCTGGGATAAGCACAGAGGATCCTTAGCTGTGGGGGAGTGAGGGGTAAAGCCTGGGATAAGCACAGAGGATCCTTAGCTGTGAGGGAGTGAGGGGTAAAGCCTGGGATAAGCACAGAGGATCCTTAGCTGTGGGGAAGTGAGGGGAAAAGCCTGGGATAAGCACAGAGGATCCTTAGCTGTGAGGGAGAGAGGGGTAAAGCCTGGGATAAGCACAGAGGATCCTTAGCTGTGGGGGAGAGAGGGGTAAAGCCCGGGATAAGCACAGAGGATCCTTAGCTGTGGAGGGAGTGAGGGGTAAAGCCCGGGATAAGCACAGAGGATCCTTAGCAGTGGAGGGAATGAGGGGTAAAGTCTGGGATAAGCACAAGGGATCCTTAGCTGTGGGGAGTGAGTGGTAAAGCCTGGGATAAGTACAGAGGAACCCTAGTTGTGGAGGGAATAAGGGGTAAAGCCTGGGATCACAACAGAGGAACCTCAGCTGTGGAGGGAATGAGGGGTAAAGCCCGGGATGCGCACAGAGGATCCTTAGCTGTGGAGGGAATGAGGGGTAAAGCCTGGGATAAGCACAGAGGATCCTTAACTGTGGAAGGAATGTGGGGAAAAGCCTGGGATCAACACAGAGGATCCTTAGCTGTCAAGGGAATGAGGGGTAAGGCCTGAGACAAGCACAGGGGATCCTTAACTATGGGGGAGTCAGGGATAAAGCCTGGGATCACAACAGAGGAACCTCAGCTGTGGAGGGAATGAGGGGTAAAGCCTGGCATAAGCACAGAGGTTTCTTATGTGTGAGGGAGTGCGGAGTAAAGCCTGGGATCAACACAGAGGATCCTTAGCTGTGGAGGGAATGAGGGGTAAAGCTTGGGATCAGCACAGAGATCCTTAGCTGTCAAGGGAATGAGGGGTAAAGCCTGGGATAAGCACAGAGGATCCTTAGCTGTGAGGGAGTGAGGGGTAAAGCCTGGGATAAGCACATATGATCCTTAGCTGTGGGGAGTGAGGGGTAAAACCTGGGATAAGCACATATGATCCTTAGCTGTGAGGCAGTGAGGGGTAAAGCCTGGGATAAGCACAGAGGACTTTTAGCTGCGGAGGGAACGAGGCGTAAAGCCTGGGATCAGCACAGGGGATCCTTAACTGTGGGGGAGTGAGGCGTAAAACCTGGGATAAGCAAAGAGGATCCCTCACTGTGCAGGGAATAAGGGGTAAAGTCTGGGATAAGCACAGAGGTTTCTTAGCTGTGGGGGAGTGCGGAGTAAAGCCTGGGATAAGCACAGAGGGTCCTTAGCTTTGTTGGAATAAGGTAAAGTTTGGGCTAACTTTAATTATGTGGACAGCTAGGGGTCTGGTGGGCAAGAGGTTCGCCTGGTAAAGGAAACTTGGTTCTTATCTGCTAATTTTTGTTCCTATAGTACCACGGATGAGTCCAGATTCCTGGACTCCGTGGCCATTTTCTTTTCATATTCTCTCTTATCGGTCTTATCAATGTCTTACACTTAACTTGTCAATGCTTATGCTTTATCCTATTTTCTTCTGATTGATCCTTCTTCCAATTTTTGAAGGAAGATATTTTGGCTAAAATAGCCTAATTTACTTCACTTTTTAAAAATGCTGGCAAACGTTTGGACTTCTTTCCATCTTTCTTAATGCGTGGAATACATCTGGACTGTGTTTCTAGGATGGTATTTTTTAACAATGTCCATGCCTGTTGCATATTTTTAACCTTTGTAGCTGCACCTTTCAGTTTTTTTTAAAACTATTTTTCTCATTTTATCAAAGTTTCAACCAAATCACGGTGAACCTAGAAGATGTGGGAGGCCTGATTGACAAACTGAAGAGTAGTAAATCACCTGGACCAAATGGTATACACTCCAGGGTTCTGAAGGAACTCAAAAATGAAATTTCAACCTATTAGTAAAAATTTGAAACCTATCATTAAAATCATCAATTGTACCTGAAGAGTAGAGGGTGGCTAATGTAACCCCAATATTTAAAAAGGGCTCCAGGGGCGATTCGGGAAACTAAAGACCAGTTAGCCTGACTTCAGTGCCAGGAAAAATAGTGGAAAGTGTTCCTAATATCAAAATCACAGAACATATAGAAAGACATGGTTTAATGGAACAAAGTCAGTATAGCTTTACCCAAGGTAAGTCTTGCCTCACAAATCTGCTTCACTTTTTTGAAAGAGTTAATAAACATGAGGATAAAGGTGAACCGGTAGATGTAGTGTACTTGGATTTTCAGAAGGCATTTGACAAAGTTCCTCATGAGAGGCTTCTAGGAAAAGTAAAAAGTCATGGGATAGGTGGCGATGTCCTTTCATGGATTACAAACTGGCTAAAAGGAAACAGAGAGTAGGATTAAATGGACAATTTTCTCAGTGGAAGGGAGTGGGCAGTGGAGTGCCTCAGGGATCTGAATTGAGACACCGACCTCAACCACAAATGGGCCTGTAGGATCCGGATGTCAGAGACAGAGCTCCTTAAGGAAGGCGGCCTTGAGATCCTGGAAAGCCGTCCATAGCTTCAGGTATCCATTGAGAGGGGTTGGCCCCCTTACAAGTCATGGCTGTGAGTGGTGCAGTCAGAGTGTAGTAATGGTAGATAAAAGAGCTTTAGTAATTGGCAAAGCCAAGGAATCTCTGGAGGGCCTTAAGGCCTGTAGGTTGAGGACAATCACGGATGCTCTTCAGTTTTTGAGGATCCACACAAAACCCCTGACTAGATACCACAAAGCCCAGGAAAAGGACTGTCTCCTGTTCAAACGAATACTTTTCAAGCTTGGCGAATAGCTGATTCTCCCGCAGCCACTGTAGAACTCGAGAAACGACCCGGCGATGACTTTCGAGGTCTTGTGAAAAAACTAGTATATCATCAAGATATACGCCTATGCACTGGTATAGCATATCTCTGAAAACCTCGTTCATCAAGTTTTGAAATACCGCGAGAGCATTACACAACCCAAACAGCATTACGAGGTATTCGAAGTGTCCGTTGAGGGTGTTAAAGGTGGTTTTCCACTTATCGCCCTCGCGGATCCGGACCAAGTTGTAGGCTCCACGGAGATCTAACTTTGAGAAGATCTTGGCTCCTTGAAGCCTGTCGAAGAGCTCTGAGATAAACAGTAGTGGGTAACGATCCTTGAGGGTTATTTCATTTAAGGCACAGTAGTCGATGCAGGGGCGCAGGGAGCCATTTTTTTCCTTATAAAGAAGAACCCTGCACCTGCAGGGACTTGGAGGGCCTAATGAATCCATTGGCTAGGTTTTCTTGAATGTATTCTGACATGGCTTGGGTCTCCATCTGTGGGAGAGGGTAGACTCTGCCCCGTGGGGGCTCCGAATGAAGAAGTAAGTTGATCGCGCAGCCATATGAGCGATGTGGAGGTAATGTATCTGCAGCCTTCTTAGAGAACACATCGGAGAAGGATGCATATTGCGGTGGAATGCCGAAAAGTGGTTGTGGTCACCATACAGAGCAATGGTGAAACGGGTTCCAGGCAATTCTTGTGACAAGCAGATCCCTAGTGAGAGAGTTGTAAGGTGGCCCAGTCGAAGTGTGGGGTGTGCTGTTGTAGCCAAGGTAGTCCCAAAACTACGGGGTGGATGGCCTTTTCTAAGATGTGGAACGAGATGGTCTCCACATGCAAGGTTCCGATGCGTAGTTGGATGGGAGCCGTAGTGTGGGTAACTTCACCACACTTCCCCATGAATCGAGGACAGCAGTAGGGGCACCGGAGACCGGATAGTAGGGATCCGTAGATGTTCTGTGAGCTGCTTTAGAATGAAGTTCCCACCGGCCCCGGAGTCCACCAGTGCCAAGGTTTGGAATTCTTGATTGTCCATCTTTATTGATAAAGGAATGGTCAGTGGAGGAGAAGGCGAGGTTGGGCCTAGAAGAAGTCTTCCATCAGATCCTAGGCCCAGAGGTATCCTGGACAGACCGGACATGAAGCAATAGCATGGCCCGGCTAGCCGCAGTACAGGCAGAGGCCAGACTGCTATAGACAACGACGTTCTTTAGGTGAAAGTCTACTTCTACCCATCTGCATGGGTTCCTCCTCTGCTGGGTTCCTCCTCTGCTGGGTTCAGCGGTGGGTTGTGTCTAGGACAAGATGAGTGTCTGACTCGGGATGGTCCAGGAACAGCCTTCTGGGATGCTCCAGACTCCAGAGAGGGTTCTTGTAGTCGACGGTCAATGCACCCAGTAAGGTCAATCAATGAGTTCAAGGAAAAAGGCAATTCGCGAGCCGCCAGCTCATCCTTAATCCGAGGACTCAGCCCTTCAAGGAATATGGAACGTAAGCAGTCAGCATCCCAATGTAATTCTGATGCAAGGGTGCTGAATTCAATGACATAGTCTGTTAAAGGGCGAGAGCCTTGCTGAAGATGCCGAAGGGATGAACCAGACATGGCTCGTCAACCGGGATCTTCAAAGACAGATCGAAACGGCCATAAACCCTGGTAGGTCCCAGAAGACTGGATCTGCTTGCTTCCAGAGAGGTTATGCCCAGGCCAAGGCCTTTCCATCCTAAAGGTCCAGGTTGACATTGACACTGTAAATCATGTCATACTTTTAAATAGTCTAGAAGAAATAGGTCTAAACAACAAAACAATCAAATGGTTTAGATCATATCTCAGTAACAGATATTATCAAGTACAAATTAAAGACGCAACATCAAAAAGAATAAACCTTCAAACAGGAGTACCACAAGGATCCGCCCTTTCTGCCACACTTTTCAACATATACCTGCTACCACTATGCCACCTGCTAGCTGGTCTAGGAATCACACACTATATATACGCCGACGATATCCAATTAATCTTACCCATCGACGATACAAATGAGAAAACATTAAACATTGCCAACATGTATCTAGATATCATCAAACAGCTACTAAACCAAATGGAATTAATAATCAATATAGAGAAGACAGAATTCCTACACTTAGAACGAAAAAATACGGAAATTAAACAAAGCCCAATCACACTCAAAAACAACCAACAAATATTACTAGTAGAGAAAGTATGGAATCTAGGAGTAATAATTGACACTGAACTAAGCTTAAAACAACACATAGCTCTGAAAGTAAAGGAAGGATACGCTAAACTTATGGTCCTCAGAAGACTCAAACCACTCCTAACAACTGCTAACTTTCGATCAGTACTACAAGCTTTGATATTTGCAAGCACTGATTATTGTAATGCACTTCTACTAGGTCTACCATACACCTCACTAAGACCACTGCAAGTTTTGCAAAACACAGCAGCAAGAGTTTTAACCGGCAAAAACAAAAGAGGAACATATCACGGAAACACTGGCTGAACTACACTGGCTTCCGATCGAACAAAGAATCCAATACAAAACATTGTGCACCATACATAAGTTAATACATAACGAAAACGCAGACTGGTTAAATACAGCCCTTTGAGTACACGTCCCTAACAGAAACCTAAGGTCAGCAAACAAAGCTCTCCTGACTATACCATCAGTCAAAACAGCAAGACTAACACAAGTAAGAGAAAGGGCACTATCATTGGCAGGACCCATACTATGGAACTCCATGCCCTTGGATTTAAGGTTACAAAGAGACAGCAAAACCTTTAGAAAAGGTTTGAAAACCTGGCTATTTAAACAAGCCTTCCAGAATGAGAAGGGAGAATAGATGCCAGGGATGGGCAAAGCACGAACAATTAAACAACCATACACACTGCAGAAATTCACTAAGTGTGTAGTTTTTAAGATATAGCATACCATTACTAATGGATAAGTTACATTTGTAAAATTAGCGCTGTAATTAAAACTGAGAAGGAAAGACATGGACATGATTAATCACATTTAACAACGAACATTGATAACAAACTATGTTACCAAACCTTATGGCACCTATGTAAACGGACAAATTGTAGTATCATTACTTTTATGTGCCTTAATGTAAACCGTTGTGACGGTCCCCACCAAACGACGGTATAGAAAAGACTTAAAATAAAAATAAATAAAAATAGTCTTGGTGATCACATCTGGGAAGTAAGCAGGTTGCAGGCAGAAATGCATATTGCATTGGTTTAGGAACCCCCGGTACAGGAGAGGATTCCCAGAAAAGCACGGTGGTGCCAGCAAGGGCACAGCCAGCTGAGGAGCTGGCAAAGAGGTAGAGGTATTGAGCTTGATAGACGTGGTATTGGCAGTCATGGTAGCTTCTAGATGAGAGCTCAGGTTGTCGATGATGGTGGCCAGAGACTCTAAGAATATTTGCTGTTCGCTGATCCTTTGTGCCAGGCCAGGAATGGCTTGGAGGGCCAAGACCTCTGCCGGGTCCATGGACTTGGTAATCTGTTGTGATTTGTGCGTATGTGGGCCCTTGGTCCGAGATGCAAATTGTTACTACCTGTGGGAAGGACCCCCACAGGTGCGCACCATCGGGAGGCGAGGTCAGAGACAGTGGAGAGCTCTGAGTGAGGCAATAGAGAGGTCCCGCGGCATCAGGAGAGGACTCCCATGAGAGTAGACTGGAGGCTATACCTGGGCAGGGACCCCAAGGGAAGGAATGCCAGACAGACCGCAGAGCGGGGGACGTGAGGCTTGAGCACTCAGGAGGAACTCCGGAGGGCAACCCCGAAGGGAGGAGCTGCACAGATGTTGTAACGCTGAAGGCCAGCCCACAGGACAGGGAAGCCAGAGCTGAGCCTCTAGTGATGACGTAGCACCGCCCCAAGGAGCAGGGAAGTGTAGGCAGTCCCAATATCATTCGTAGATGCAACCCTGAGGAGCGGGGAAACGCGCAAGTCCTGGAGAAGCCAGAGAGTGCTACCCCAAGGAGCTGGGAAGCTCTGGCAATCACTGTAATATGAGAAGCACGGTCCCGAGGAGTGGGAGGCGGGACCAGTCCTGTTCAGGATGCGGGCGCAACCCCAAGAAGTGGGGAAGTCCCTTAGTTGAACTCACAGATAGTTGAGGTGTCCCAGAGGTAGTCCCGAGGCCTTGCAGGTTAGAACCCAAGAGACGCAGAGCCAGCCCGAGGAGTAGGGTAGGCAAGAGGAGCGGGACCCCAAGGCATGCACTGGCCCCCGAGGAGCGTGTACCAGAAAGGGTTCAAGTCCAGGGTAAAAGCGTAGTCTCAGGAACACGTAGTAGTAGTCGAAGACGTACGGAACTTGTTGCCAAGTCGGCTAGCTGAGGGCGAAGGTGGAGTTTATATACACTGGTCTGATGATGTCATCAACCAGAGATGCCCCCAATGTTCCCGTCGAGGAGACTTGAAGAGAAGTCCCGGTGGACGCCCGTGCTCCTAGGAAGGCCCAAATTCGAGGAAGATGGTGGCGGCGTCTAGACCGCCATGACGAGTCCCGGGGAACACAGCGGTGAAAGCTGGTCTGAGCCGTGAGCAGCCCTGGGGAGGGCAGGGGAGCAGTGCAGGAAGTAAGTACACGAGGTCGCAGCCGTCTGCGACCGGTCATAACATTATCCCTTATAATATGCCCTTTTTTTTACTTGTGGCTGCTTTTGTAAACAGATCCCTGAGGGTGTCCTTTGATGTATTTACATATTGTAATTAAATCTTCTCTTAACCATTTTTTTTTCTTTTTTCGGACATAAATAAGCACTGCTTGAAGAATCTTTCAGCCTTTGTGTCCCCATTGTTTCCTTCGTAGTGTTTCTTTGTATTCTTTCTAATAAATGGAGATACTTTTTGAGGATAAGTGCCCCAACTAACCCTGTACTTCAAGTGGGATTGTTGGTTGCTTCCCTTGAGGTTTTGCTTTGCTATTCTAAGGTGGTTGTTTGCTGATGAGGCCTGAGGAAGAGCCTTTAATATTGCAGATATCTCTTAATGCACAGACTGCAAGACTTTCATATCTAGCCACCATCTTTCTCCCCCTCCCTGTTTAGGATAAATTGCAGGAAAGTCTCTGCATAAAGATCTTACAGTAGTACCACAAGCTGAGCGCGGGAACAGCGGCCATCTTGGAGCAGGAACCGCTGGACCCGGGCACGTCTGAGGACGAGTCTGAAGTGGATTTCCCGCCTTTGCCACTGGTCCTCGCCCCGGTTCCTCCAACGGAGGCTTACCTCCATATTCCGATCCACAAGGCGCATCACCACTTCCTCAGGTTCAAGATCTTGGGGCAGCACTTCAAGTTCCAGGCCCTTCCGTTCAGTCTGGTGACAGCACCTCGGACTTTTATGAAGGTCATGGTGGTGGTGGCGGCCACTCTCCGCCGAGAGGGAATCCTTGTTCATCCTTACCTGGACGACTGGCTTATTCTAGTGAAAACCTTGATTCAAGGTTGGCGGGCGGTCGAGAGAGAGGTACAGCTCCTCCAGTCCCTTGGTTGAATCATAAACTATACCAAGAGCAACCTTACTCTGTCCCAGTCACTGGACTTCCTGGGAGCGCGGTTCGACATGTCGATCGGCAAGGTATTCCTACAGGCTGATTGGGCCCAGTCGCTAATAGAGCAGGTCCAGCATTTTTCTGGTCTCTCTTTACCCACAGCTTGGGATTACCTGCAGGTCCTGGGATCCATGGCATCCACTATCGATCTAGTAATTTGGGCGTTTGCGCATCTTCGTCCGCTGCAGAGGGCATTACTCTCCCGCTGGAAGTCAGTGTCAAGGGAGTTCCAAGCTATCCTTCCCCTTCCAAGAGCCGCCAGGGACAGCCTACGATGGTCGATGGATCCACATCACCTGGCACAGGGGATGCCCCTGGACATTCTGGAATGGGTAATAGTCACTACGGATGCCAGCCTCTCAGGTTGGGGTGCAGTTTGCCAGTCAAGCTCTGTGCAGGGACAATGGACGAAATCGCAGATGGTCTGGCCGATCTATCAACTGGAGACCAGAGCGGTTCGGTTAGCTCTGAAGTGTTTTCTTCCTCTCATTCGCCATCGGGCGGTTCGGATCCTATCGGACAATGCGACCACGGTGGCATATATAAATTGCCAAGGCGGCACGCGAAGTCGCCATGTCTCCTTGGAGACGGACAAGCTCATGGCATGGGCAGAACTCCATCTTGCCAGGTTGGCGGCCTCACACATCGTGGGAGTGGACAACATCCAAGCGGACTTCCTCAGTCGTCAAAGGCTTGACCCCGGAGAGTGGGAGCTCTCCAAGGAGGCGATGCAGCTACTCGTGCAGCATTGGGGATCTCCTTACCTAGACCTCATGGCGACCACTCGCAACACAAAAGCAGCTCGCTTCTTCAGTCGCAGAAGAGAACACGGCGCCGAGGGTGTGGATGCTCTAGTTCTGCCGTGGCCCAGTCATATTCTCCTCTACGTGTACCCACCGTGGCCCCTTGTGGGCAAGGTCCTTTGGCGGATCGAGTCGCACCAGGGGCAGGTCATTCTAGTGGCCCCGGAGTGGCCCCGTCGTCCTTGGTTCGCAGATCTCAATCTGGCGATGGACGGACCCATTCACCTAGGTCACCTAGCACCTCCTACGCCAGGGTCCAGTATTTTTCAACAAGGCAGGTCGCTTCTGTCTTGTGGCTCGGCTTTTGAGAGGCGCAGGCTAAGACGCCGCGGTTATCCAGAGGCCGTGGTCTCAACCCTCCTTCAGTCTCAGAAGTCCACGTCCGTCGCCTACGTCCGGGTGTGGAAGGTTTTCGAATCATGGTGCACGACCCACTCAGTTCATCTGCGAACGGCTTCTGGGCCTCACATCCTCTCTTTTCTACAAGCGGGTCTAGAGAAGGGTCTAGCCTACAACTCTCTGAGAGTACAGATTGCGGCCCTTGGATCCTTTATCCACGGTGGACAGGCACTCCTGTTTTCCTCGCACCCGGACGTCGTCCGGTTCCTCAAGGGGGTGAAACATTTGAAACCACCCCTTCAAGGCTCCTTGTCCATCATGGAGCCTCAACTTGGTCTTACGGACCCTGGGTGGCCCTCCATTCGAACCTCTACATGCCGCTACCCTCAAGGATCTTACTCTCAAGGCGGTATTCCTTGTAGCCATTTCCTTGGCTCGTCGTGTTTCCGAACTCCAAGCACTCTCTCTTGTAGGGAACCATACCTGCGACTCACTGACTCGGGGGTCACCCTGCACACGGTTCCTTCGTTTTTGCCCAAGGTGGTCTCAGCTTTTCACATGAAACAGACGGTGGAACTCCCTTCCTTTTTGTCAGCGGACCCTAGGATTCTCAACAAGCTTGACGTCAAACGGATGCTCATGCATTACCTGGAGGTTACCAACAAGTTTCATTTGTCGGAACACCTCTTCGTTCTCTGGTCCAGTCCCAAGAAGGGGTCCAGAGCATTGAAGACTACGATTGCTCGCTGGCTAAAAGATGCTATTGCGGTGGCGTATATAGGCGCGGGGAAGCAATCTCCGTTGAACGTTAGGGCCCACTTTCTTCGTTCCCAGGCGGCTTCCTGGGCAGAGATCCAATCCATTTCTCCTCAAGAGATATGCAGAACAGCCACCTGAAAGTCTTTGCATACCTCTGCTCGGCACTATCGCCTGAACATCCAGTCGTCCACGGTCGGATCGTTTGGCGACAGGGTAATTTGAGCAGGGTCATCCAGGACCCACCCTCAGTAGGGAAGCTTTGGTACATCCCACCGTCTGGACTGATCCTGGTATCTACAGGGAAAAGAAAATTATTCCTTATCTGCTAATTTTCGTTCCTGTAGTACCATGGATCAGTCCAGATGCCCTCTCTCAGATTCGTTTGGACATTGTTTTTCTGGGATCTACTGCTCAACTTCCTCCTTTGTCTTTCTGGATCTTTAAGACCAACCTGTTTTTGTCTGTGACTTTGATTCTCACAGTTTTCTTTGCAAGATTGCCGTTGGGCACGGTTCTGTTCTCGTTATAGTTCAAAGTTCACGTTACCATAGTTGACTTGATCCCTCCGCCTCTCTTTTTCTATGGCTTTGATAGTCTAGTTACTGAAGAGGGAGAATGGTGGTGCTGGCTTATGTGGCAGTACCCTCTGAAGTTCTTGTCTGACTCCATCTGCTGGACGGGGGACATAACCCACCGTCTGGACTGAGTCCAGACTCCTGGGTTTTGCCTCCCTGCCAGCAGGTGGAAACAAAGAAGAAAAGCTTTACTGACTCTACCATATAACCTGGTGTGCTACCTGCAATCCCTCCGAACCATGTGCTACTGAGCGACTGTCGGCTTTCCCCTTTTTCTAGTTTTCCTCAGCTTCCTTTACTAAGCAGGCTGAGCACTTGGAAGCAGTGATGGCCTATCTGGCGGATGCAATGTGTTATTTAATTAGAACATTTTCCAGGATCATGATGTCAGCGGTTTCAGCCAGGCAGCTGCTCTGGTTGAGAAACTGGTTGGCAGATATTTTGTCGAAGTCTTAGTTAGGGGCTCAACCGTTTAAAGACAAACTCTTATTCAGGGAGGATCTAGACCAGCTGGTAAAGCATCTGGGTGAGTCCAAAGGGAACAAATTGCTGGAGGACAAACCAAAGGGTGGAAAGATATTTTTTCCGATGTGGTCACCCTTCAGAGATAATCAGAGGTTTGGCAGAACAAAAGTTCTTCTTTATCTCAGAGGCAGGTCGCAGGCAGGGTCCATTCCTTTTATGGTGAATGAAAGCCTACCCAAGAGAGCTAAGGCACCTCAATGAAACAAGGCCGATCCATAATCTTCTTTTGCAGCTGTCAGACTGCCATTAGCCTTCTTTTACAAGGATTGGGCCACAATCACAATAGAGCAATGGGTTCTAGAGGTGATAAGAGATGGCTACATATTACATATCGTCCGGTGAGAGACATTTATATCTTCCTCTATGTTTCCCGCAACAAGAAGATAGCTGTTTGCCAAATGGTAGACCAGTTGCGGAGTCTGGGAGTGACAGTGCTGATTCCCAGAGTGGAGCAAAGAAAAGGAAGATGTTCCATTTATTTTGTAATACCAAAAAAGAAGGGCACTTTCAGACCGATATTGGACTCGAAAAAGAGGAATGCAGTTCTCAAGGTGCCACGCTTTTGAATGGATACTCTGCGTTCTATCATAGTGGTGGTTTGAAAAGGAGAGTTCCTAATGTCCTTAAACCTCACCGATGCATATCTGCATATTCCAATCAGGCCGGAGCATCAGAAGTTCCTGAGGTTCATGGTTCTGGTTCATCATTTTCAGTTTTGTGCCCTTCCTTTTGGGTTGGCAACAGCTCCGTGCAATTTCACCAAGGTTATAATGGTGGTGACAGCAGTGCACAGGAGAGAGGGTGGATGACTATCTCATTTGAGCAAAGTCAATGGATCTCTGTCATCAGGCTGTACAGAGGGTTCTAGAGAGGTTGAGGTTACTGCGATGGGTTGTGAACCTTGCAAAAAGTCACTTAACCATGTCTCAGTACCTGGAATACTCAGGAGCTTGTTTTGACACCCAGATTGGTAAAGGATTTCTTTCAGAGGAGAGAATAGTGAAACTGCAGAGGCAGGTTCTCCGACTCTTGTGGCTTTTGCCTCCCAAGGTTTGGGATTACCTGCAGGTTACTAGGGTCAATGGCATCAATGATAGAGTTGGTTCCTTGGACTTTCACTCATATGCCAAATGGTATATTTGGCATATGAATAAATGAGTCCCCCTCGAACTGGTTTCTCCCTAAGCATACATCATTCCTCCTCTCACTCCCTTCTGTGTTACCCTACCCCCTCCCTACCCCTTCTTCTCCCCCCCTCTCCTCACCCCTTCCATTCACATTTGTTATTTCATGTTATTCCCTATAATTGTACATTTTGTATATATCTGCAATCTTTGCCTACACTAATTTATTAATCTAATTTCATTCTTCTGTCACTTTTCCTCCTTTTTCTCTTTTTACCCTCTTGTATTCATGTTATTTTAATTTTAGATTAATGCTTTATTTCCCCTACCTTTCCTTACTCTCTAATTATTATGTTTCAATATGTTCTAATTGTATTATGTTAAACTTGTTCGATGTAAAGCGCCGCCACAGGCACTAGTTTCTTGTTTCGCTGTGAACCGATGTGATATCATTGATGAATGTCGGTATATAAAACCGTTAAATAAATAAATAAATAAAAATAAATAAATATGCAGCCCCTGCATCGCTCCCGTTAGAATCTATTATTGGAGGAATTTCAGATTCCTCTCCCACACAAGAGAGCGTCCAGGTCCAGTCTTTCATGGTAGCTTGGTCGAGCCAATCTGGAACAAGGGATGGACTTGGAAGTCCCAGAATGGATAGTAGTGACCACTGATATCAGTCTTTCTGGCTAGGGAGTGGTGTGTCAGAGATAGGTGGCGCAAGGCCAGTAGTCTGCAGAGGAAGCTTTCTGGTCTATCAATCAGTTAGCAATGAAGTCAGTTTGCTTAGCATTAAGGTACTTTTAGCCACAGTTACAAGGAGGAACCAAGAATCAAGGGGTTGCTCAAGAGGTGCAGGAGTTGATGCTGTGAGCAGAGCAGCACCTGGCAATCCTAGTGACATCCCACATAGATGGCACAACATTCAGACATACTTTCTAGTCAGCAGACATTAGATCCAAGAGAGTGGGAACTATCAGAGCAGGTGATATGGCTCATTCGGGCCAGATGGGGAACTCCACACATGGGTTTGATGGCGTTGAGCAGGCGTTGAGCAGGAACGCCAAGTAACCTTGGTTTTAAAGTTGCAGCAGGGAACCCAGAGAAGAAGATATCGATGCACTGGTTCTACCATGGCCAAGGGGATTCTTCTTTATGTGTTTCCTTCTTAGCCATTGTTGGGTAAAGTGTTACTGTGAGTAGAGAGGCACTCGGGCTCGATGTGCCAGAATGGCCTCGTCATCCGTGTTCTCAGACCTGGTAAACTTGGTGGTAGATGGCCCGTTACGATTAAGCCACCTTCCGGGTCTGCTTCCTCAGGATCCAATATTTTTGGATCAAGTGTTTCGCTTCTGTCTCGCAGCTTGGCTTTTGAAAGCAATGTTTAAGAGATAGGGGTTATCCTGAGGACATAATTGCCATATTGATGCAGGCCAGAAGACCATCCACATCCTTGGCTTATGTCAGTGTGTGGAGGATTTTTGAGGCTTAGTGTATTGAGCAAATTGTGCAACCTACTCAGTGTCGTTTTTGCAGAAGGGTTTGGTAAAAAAGTTAGCATTTAATTATCTTCGGGTGCAGATGGCGGCCTTAGGCTGTCTTAGAGGAAAGATAAAGGGAATTTCCTTGGCTACTTGCATCTGGATGTGGTTTGTTTTCTAAGAGGGTGAAGCATTTATGACCTCCCATGCAAAGCTGTGTCCCTCATGGAATCCTAATTTGGTTCTGCGGGGGATGTGTGAGGCACCTTTTGAGCCACTAAGAAAGGCTACTCTGAAAGATTTAACTTTGAAGGTAATTTTTTTGGTTGCAATTTGTTTGGCCAGGAAACTCTCAGAACTTCAAGCACTGGAGAAGAGGTGGCTGACGGGGGATATGATAGAGGTCTTTAAAATCCTGAGAGGTCTTGAATGAGTAGATGTGAATCGGTTATTTACACTTTCGGATGATAGAAGGACTAGGGGGCACTCCATGAAATTAGCAAGTAGCACATTTAAGACTAATCTTAGAAAATTCTTTGTCACTCAGCGTACAGTTAAGCCCTGGAATTTGTTGCAAGAGGATGTGGTTAATGCAATTAGTGTAGCTGGGTTCAAAAAAGGTTTGGATAAGTTCTTGGAGGAGAAGTTCATTACCTGCTATTAATCAAGTTGACTTAGGGAATAACTGTTGAGCGTCCCAGCTGCATTGGCACCACGGGTAGTCCTGCTCAACTTGCACTTCCATCGACCAGCTCCGGGCACCCCTCCCCCTGCAACCACAGCCAGTTCATAGCGTCCTCGGGCTCACAGTTCGCCATCTTCCCCACAGGCCTCACGGCGGAGCTCCCGTCGGGGCACCACAGTGTCTTGAGTCCTCGGCCATGCCCCTAGTTGCTCACGTGGCTGACTTGCAGCCCTTTAAAGGGCCCAGGGCGGTAAAACCCGTGGGGGTTGCCTCCCGATGACATCACTTAGATGCACTATTTAAGGCGAGGCCCTTTCCCCAGGACCTCGCCTTGGCAATCGGTTCGACACTGTTGGTGTTGTGAGTTTGCCTTTATGTTCCAGTGTTCTCTTGCTCCACTGTCTCATGTTCCAGCGTCTCAGTGTTCCTGTGTCCTCCGTTCCCAGTGGCTCCCTGTGTTCCTGTAACCTTCCCATGTAGTACCTCTCCGGACTGATCTTTGGTACTGACCTCTCTCTGCCTGACCATTCTCTTGCCTGCCACCTGGAATTGACCACTGCCTGCCTGACCGTTCTCTTGCCTGCCGCCCAGAACTGACCACTGCCTGCCTGACCATTCTCTTGTCTGCCGCCTGGAACTGACCACTGACTGCCTGACCTTTCTATTGTCTGCCGCCTGGAACCAACCCTCGCCTGCCTTGACTACGCCCGGACTGATTCTGGTATTGACTCCTGCTTTGGCTGATCTCTCCTGGACTGATACTCTGGCTCTGAACCTTGCGCTTCACTCGGACACTCTTTTCCGGCCTTCTGTTACCATTGGACCAATCTGCTTGGAAACCAACCTCGGCTTCCACTTGGCTAGACCTACAGGCGCTGCCTGCCTCACCCAGAGGGACCTCCCTGAACTGTTGCCTCCTTGAGGTTTCCAGAGTTTCCGGTTCGAATCTAGCTCATCCATTCTGTATCAGCCATACACCCTTGCTCTTAGTGGGCACACCTCTCCGCTACCTCTCCGGGAGACCACCGGAGGCCCACCTAAGTCCAGGCGGTCCGGGTACCCAAGGGCTCAACCTGAGGAAACCCCAGACTGTTATTGGTGAAGCTCCAGCTAGCTTCTGTCATCTTGTGTGCTCCGTCTCCTGGTGGCAGGTGTTCTCTGGGTCTGACCAGAGGGCCGTACCAATCCTGCATCAGGCCAAGGGTCCACCTCCAGCACAACAATAGCCACTGCTATTAATTGCATCAGTAGCATGGGATCTTCTTGGTGTTTGGGTACTTGCCAGGTTCTTGTGGCCTGGTTTGGCCTCTGTTGGAAACAGGATGCTGTTCTTGATGGACCCTTGGTCTGATCCAGCATGGCAATTTCTTATGTTCATATTGTTTTGTCAAGATCCTTTTCTGTAGATTATTTATTTATTTATTTTATTTATTTATTTAAGGTTTTTCTATACCGGCATTCATGATAAGATCATATCATGCCGGTTTACATATAACAGGGGGTGCAAAAACTGTTCTTTTAACAAGTGCAACGGAAGCAAAAGTTACAATAAAACAAGGTTGTAGAACTGGGAGAGGAAGGAAATAAGGATAGTAGCGTAAAAATTTACAGAGGTAACTTATTTACATTGTGCAGTGATGTCTCTTTATGGATATTAACATTGTGCAGTGAGGTCTCTCAATGGATATTTGACTCCGGAAAGGCTTGCCTGAATAGCCAAGTCTTAAGTTTTTTTTTGAATGTTGGTAAGCAGGGTTCAAGTCTAAGGTCCGGTGGTAAGGTATTCCAAAGAGAGGGGCCCGCTGTAGAAAAGGCCCGGTCTCTGAGTGCCTTATGGAGTGTAGATTTAGTTGGAGGAACGGTCAGGGAGCCTTTGTAGGCGTCTCTGATAGGTCTGGATGATGAGTGCATTCTGAGGGGGATTTGGAGGTTGAGAGGGGCCTGTGAGTGGATGGATTTGTGGATGATGGTGATGGACTTGTGTAGGATTCTGTAGTGTATTGGCAGCCAGTGAAGATTAGATAGAATTGGCGAGATGTGGTCTCTTCTTCTGGAATTTGTCAGAATTCTGGCTGCCGCGTTCTGTAGCATCTGAAGTGGTTTTATGTATGAGGCTGGGAGACCTAGCAATATTGAATTGCAGTAGTCCATCTTGGAGAAAATTACTGATTGCAAGACTGTTCTGAAGTCATGAAAGTGTAGTAGTGGTTTCATTCTCTTGATTACCTGCAGCTTGTAGAAGCAGTTCCTGGTTGTATTGTTTATAAATGCTTTTAGGTTCAGGTGTTTGTCTATTACTACCCCTAGGTCTCTTGCATGTGTAGCAATGGTGTTAACTGTTGCAGAGTGTGGGGAGTTGCTATTTTCAGGGGAGATGAGGAGGAGTTCTGTTTTGGAGTCGGGGGTATCATTGCGCACAGTACTTCTTTTTTTCCAAAAGTTGTTTTGGCTTTTCATCTTACCAAACAGTGGAACTTCTAGCTTTATTGGATTTGGATTTGTCCTCACCACATGTGAGGGAGCTTCGTGTGCCGGATCTGCGTTAAGCATTGTTGAGGTATCTCAAGGTGACTAACAGTTTCTGGAGATCGCATCAACTCTTTGTGCTTTGTCATAGGCCCTAGAAGGGGTACAAGGCATCCAAAGCTATGATTATGTGTTGGTTGAAGGAGGCGATTGTATCAGTGTACATTTGTAGGGATCCTGCAGTGCCTGAAGGGATGAGGTCTAATTTGATGATGGCGCAAGCCATCTCTTGGGCAGAATGTCAGTAGGTGTCACTGCAGGAAATCCTTCAAGTGGCTACTTGGAAATTGTTGCACACTTTCACCAAACATTACCGCTTGAATGTTCAGGCTCCGGACTCCATGACATTTGGGGAGAGTGTACTGCGAGATGGATTTTCTTGCTCCTACCCTGTTTAGGGGAGCTTGGATACATCCCTGAAGACTGGACTGATCCAGGATATGAATAGGAAAGGAAAATTGGTTCTTACTTGCTAATTTTCATCCTGGAATACCACAGATCAGTCCAGAGCCCCACCCATTCAAGAAAGTCCTCTTGTTTTATTAGGATATCATGATTTGAATATCAAGGTGCAGAGTTCCTTGTTGGATTCAATGATGTTCTTTTTCATTTTCCTGGAGGTATTGGGCACTGAGATATGAGTTGGGGCTCCATCTTCCTCCTGCTCATTGAGAGGGCTGGGGTCTCAGTTATTATAGTTATTCTTATCTTGGCTTGAGTATAGGCCATACTGAGGGACTGCAGGTGGCACACTAAGTTATATGGCAGTGTCAGTAAAGCTTTTCTTCTCTGTCTCCATCTGCTGGCAGGGAGGCAAAACGCAGGAGTCTGGACTGATCTGTGGTATTCCAGGAATGAAAATTAGCAGGTAAGAACCAATTTTCCTATAATGCTTGGGACAGATTTCTTTAGTAGTAGAACCTTCCTCCAATTGCTGATGTGCAGCTTGGTGTGGGAATATGCAAGTGCCGCCTTATCTCTTCCTGCTTTTGCTCCCCCAGGCTGAGAAGGACCAGCTGGACTTGGGAAACATTCTGGTTGGGGTCCAGCAGTCATATAATCTGGTGATGTTCAACAACGGGAACTGTTCTCTGGACTATGAGCTGAGCGTGGAGCAGACCATCACAGGACTCACTGACCCGGATGAAGAATTTGTCGATCCCCTTGGTACGTAAGACCATTTCAGTTGCACATGTACTTGCCAATCTCAGATAATGATTTGCTAACTTTAAAGGTACAGTGCCGTGCTGTGCAGATGTGTGCTTGCGTCACTCTTAGTTCCTTGAAAGTTGGACCTTCTGTATTCCCAGGAGTCGGGCGAAGGTGCTGGGGATAATGCAGCTTTTTGACCTGATGTACCCTGAGTATTAACTCTTGCTCTAATGTCCATTAGACAGCAGGTACAGCTCTGTGCATGCTTGGAATTAATTGTGATGAATTCTCTTCACTAAACTCCCTATTTTAGTTTCCTTCCCCTCTTTGCTCTTAAAGGGAGAGGCACAGTATTCTGTTTGGGGAGGGCTGTAGGTATGGCTTGGCATCCGTGTCAACTTTTAGGAGCTTTCAAACCCTGATTTTAATCACTGTGATCATTTCTGTCATGGCAAGAAAAAGGAGATGGAAAGGAAGAGGACTGTGGGCAACTTAAAATGCCATTTTGAGGGACATTTTGGACATGTGTGTTAATAAAGAGGACGTGTCTTAAAGCCCCATTAAAGGCATGAATTATTTGCATTAGTCTGGATTCATTTTTTGGTAGGCCAGAAAGACTTTTGACCAAATGTGGGCCTGACCTTTCAAAAGCAGGAGAATTGGCCATTTCTCCTCTCTAAACTAGGTCTAAAATTCTTATATGCAGACGACGTACAAATACTCATTCCCATTCAGAAATCCATCAATGAAACCCTTCAGTACTGGGAATCATGTCTGACATCCATCAATTCTCTCCTCTCCAATCTACACCTAGCACTCAACGCCTCTAAAACTGAAATCCTTATCCTAGCAAATCAACCAATCGATTCAATCCACCAAATGATTCAAAACGCCTCACAAACTCACACACTACCACCCAGTGTCAGAGATCTAGGAGTCTCCCTAGACAATCAACTAAGCTACAAATCCCACATTAATTCACTACTAAAAGGGGGCTTCTATAAACTTCAAATCCTCAAAAAACTGAAGCCCCTCCTCCACGCCCACGACTTCCGCACTGTTATGCAAACAACCATACTATCTAAACTCGACTATTGCAACTCCCTCCTCTTAGGCCTCCCAGCCTCTTCCACTAAACCCCTCCAAATCCTTCAAAATGCTATGGCAAGACTCTTAACAAACACCAGAAAAACTGACCATATCTCTCCCATACTCCAGGACCTCCATTGGCTCCCCATCGCCTTCCGTTCCCAGTACAAAACACTCACCATCCTCCATAACACATTATACAATAACAACTCCCCCTGGCTTGAAGACATGCCACAATTCCGTCAAGCTAATCGCCCCACTAGAAACTCCCTTGCTGGTACTCTCCAAACCCCCTCACTTAAAATTGGGCACCTTACCACTACCAGGGATAGAGCCTTCTCCATTGCGGGCCCCACCCTCTGGAATTCCCTCCCCGTCAAACTCCGCTTAGAACCGTCCCTGAGCCATTTCAAAAAAGGAATCAAGACATGGCTCTTTAGACAGGCCTACCCCAATTCCTCTCAATCCTAGTCTTAGTCCTCATGCTCAGCCTATATACCTTCCCCCTGACCTCCCCCACACCCTCCCAGTGCCCCCCCCCCGCTCCCTCCCCTAGCGCCCCTTAGTCCCCCATCACCCCGCTCTTTCCCCCCCCAGCAACCTCTCCCTGAAAATACCCTTGCTCTAATGTACCCCTGTTCCCTCCACCCCCTGTTCCTTTTCCCTCCTCTCTCCCCCCTGCACCAGCATTTCGCTGTACATCCGTGCCCTTGACTCCCTACACTGTAAATAATTCTTATATGCTAAGTTCTTAAGTGCACATGCCTCTTTAACATTGTTTATAAGTTCATTTGCATATCTAATCCTAACTTGAATGCAAAAAGTTGTAACGCTGCTCGTTGATTCTCTTCTATTGTACTTTTGTATATTATTATCCAGTTAACCCTTTCCTCGTTCATTGTAATTTCCTTTCTCAGTTACTTGTAAACTGACGTGATGTGTCCTACGAACGCCGGTATAAAAAAGAGTTAAATAAAATAAAATAAATAAATAAATACATTTCAAGAAGAAGAGATGGGGAAAAGAGATGATAGAGACTTGGAAAAGGAAAGGAGAAAATGTGGCACAAGAAATGAAGGGATCCAGAAGTAGGAGAAAAAGGTAGAAGGGGATAGTGAGAGGGAAGGGGTGGAAGTGCAGATGAAACAGGAAAGGGAATATTAAATGGAGGGAATATGGAAGAGGATTCAGAAGAGGCATAGAAGGAAGGCAAGAGAAGCATGATAGCAGAAAAAGACCAACAGCTCAGCTCTACTCAGAGATCCCCTCTGGCTATTCCAGGCTTGCTTGAATTGAGATACTACTTTTAGACAGGGAGGGATCCAGGAATGGAAACTGAGAGCTAGGAAGGGAAAGGGAGTGAAACTGAGAGAAGCTGAGGAGAGCTTGGTTCCAAAGGGTCTAAAATAGGAAACAATGATGCCAGAGTCTCTGGAAGGAATGAATGAGTAGCCGTGTTCCAGAAACATGTCCTAGTGTATTTGATTCTCATGGTCCCAATACACCTCACACAGAGAGGAAACTGCTCTGTCCTTACATGGAGAAACATAGAAACATGACGGCAGAAAGACTATATGACCAATCCAGGCTGCCCATCTGCCCAATTAATTTAGCTTTATAATTCCCCTCATTTCCTTTCAGATTCCCTGTAATTATCCCATGCTTTCTTGAATTCAGATACTGTTTTTGTCTCTACCACCTCTACTAACCTCTCTGTAAAGAAATGTTTCCTAAGATTACTCCTGAGTCTACCGTCTTTCACCCTCACCCTATGACCCTCATTCTAGAGCCTCCTTTCTATTGAAAAAGGCTCACCTTCTGTGCATGGAAACTTTTGAAATATTTGAATGTCTCTATCATATTTCCCCATCAGTCGGGGATGCTCCTGAGTTTCCCGCCATTGGGCCTTTAAAGGGAGACCTGGTGGCGTGCGCGCATGCCTAGGAAGGCCCAGAGTCAGAGTGGGTGGCGGCGGCGTCCTAGCTACCATGAGGAGCCTTGAGAACCTGGAGGTATGCGGCGGCAGCGGCTAGCCTCAGCCGCGAATAGACCCGGAGAGGAGAGCAGGGCAACACATGACGTGAGTTGAATCGGTCACAGCCATCTGCGACCGACGGTCATTACAGGGAGAGAAATAGTCAGCAGAAAAGGGAGGTGATATTGCCCCTGTGTAGGTCTCTGGTGAGACCTCACTTGGAATACTGAGTTCAATTCTGGAGGCCTCACCTTCAAAAGGATATAAACAGGATGGAGTCGGTCCAGAGGGGGCTACTAAATGGCTAGTGGTCTTCAGTCTAGAGCAGGGGTCGGGAACCCATGGCTCGCGAGCCAGATATGGCTCTTTTGAGGGCTGCATCTGGCTCGCAGACAAGTGTCGCCACACTTTCCCGCTGACCCAGCTGCTCCCCGGTCCTCCTCCGCCCGGGCTTAAAATGCTGTCAGCCCGGGCAGAACGCAGCAGGACAGCTGGAGTCAGCGGCACCGGCATGCTTTCTTCTTCCCGCCCCCCCCCCCCCCCCCCCCGCGGCCCGGAAGAGGAAGTGAAGAGTATCGGGTGCGTGCGCGGCAAGAAGAGGCCACGCTAGTGCGCTCGGCATCGGCCCGAAGAAAAGAAGACTGCAGCGCGGCTCGGAGGAAAATGAAGAGCTTCAGCCGCGGCCGATGGGACTCCGCCTCCGCGAGGACTGAAAATGAAGAGGTTAGCGTTGGGAGGAGGCTGCTGCTGCCGCGAGTTCCCGGGGTGGGGGAGAGAGAGAGTGAATGAGCGAGCAAACACAACTTGCTCTGTGTGTGTGTGTGTGAGAGATTGCATGTATGTGAATGATTGAGAGCCTGTACATGTGAAAGAGAGTATGTCTGTGATTGAGAGCCTGCCTGTGAGAGAGAGAGCATGAATGTAAGTTTACCATTGGGAACCCCTAGCCAGTCAGGTTTTCAGGATATCCACAATGAATATGCATGAGAGAAAATTTGCATGTTATGGAGGCAGTGTATGCAATTTTTCTCTCATGCATATTCATTGTGGATATCCTGAAAACCCGACTGGCGGGGGGGGGGGGGGGGGTCCCCAGGACAGGGTTGAGAACCACTGCCCTAGAGGAGAGGAGGAGCAGGGGTGATATATGATACAGACTTTCAGATACTTGAAAGGTTTTAATGATCCATGTTCAACAACAAACCTTTTCCGTTGGAAAAAAATCAGTGGAACTAAGGGTCATAATTTCAAACTCCAGGGAGGAAGACTCAGAACCAATGTCAGGAAGTATTTCTTCACGGAGAGGGTGGTGGATGCCTGGAATGCCCTTCCGGAGGAAGTGGTGAAGACTAAAACTGAAGAATTTCAAAGGGGCATGGGATAAACATTGTGGATCCATAAAGGCTAGAGGATGGGAATGAAGAGCCATGGGGGTGGCTTGCTGGAATGGTGGCTACTACCTGTTGATTACTACCCTTACTCAATAAGCCTTCACATGGTTAATACAACTCCAACATTGCTCTCTGCTTCAACAGCAAGGGAAAATGTGGAAAAGAGGATTTGTATTCAGACAACAACCAACAAGGACTGAACTACACAGTCTGGGTAAACAAATAAGCATGGGGTAGCTTGCTTATTGCGGCGGTTAATACCCTAAACCAATTAAGCCTGATACTTCACTTTGAATGCACATACAGATTTGCTCTCTGCTTCAATGGCAGGGGGGAAATGTGGAAAAAGGATTTACATTCAGACAACATCCAACAAGGCATTGATCTGTGCAGTCTGGGTAAACAAGCATTGGGGTAACTTGCTTGATGCGGCGGTTACTACCCTCAACCATTAAGTCTTATGATTCACCTTTGATGCAACTCCAACATTACTCTCTGCATCAACGGCATCAACAGCATCAACGGCAGGGGGTGGCAGGAAATTCGAATCAAACAGTTACCAACACGGGCCCTGAACATGGTCGGTTACTACCCTCAACCATTAAGCCTTATGATTCACCTTTGATGCAACTCCAACATTACTCTCTGCATCAACGGCAGGGGGTGGCAGGAAATTCGAATCAAACAGTTACCAACAAGGGCCCTGAACTTGGTGGCCGGTGAAACAGATAAGTATGGGAAAAAACCGATGTGATATCTCGATCGAATGTCGGTATACAAAATAAATAAATAAATAAATAAATAAGTGTGGGAGCTTGCTGGGCAGACCGGATAGGCCGTTTGGTCTTTTTCTGCCATCATTTCTATGTTTCTAGGTTTCTATGTTTAGTCAGGCAATAGCATTACATATTTTGGCTTTTCTGCAAGAGGGTTTGGTCAAGGGTTTAGCCTTTAATTCTCTGACAGCGCAGGTCTCAAGGGCTGTCTTCAAGGTAAGGTGTAGGGATATTCTCTGCACATCTGGATGTGATGCATTTTCTTCGGGGAGCAAAGCATTTATGTTCCTCAGTGAGAGAGATCTTTCTCACAAGACAAGCAGGATGGTAGTCCTCACATATGGGTGACATCACAGGATGGAGCCCAATCACGGAACTTTGACTGGCCCCTACTGGGCATGCCCAGCATGGCACTAACCCTGCAGCCAGCAGGGGTCCCACTTCAGTCTTCTTTTTTCCATGCAGCAGTAGCCTCGAGGTTAAGGTGCTCTGTAGAGATTCCTGTCAAGAATTTTCCTCACGGAATTATTAAAAGTTAATTTGCCCCACAGGGGTCCCCCTGTTAACTTTTTTCAAGCCGTGGTACTCTGGTAAGTTTCTACCCGTTTTCCATCGATTACCATCGAGTTTGGCCCTCGCGGCCTACTGGCCATCGACTGTACCGCGGCTCGATTTCTTTCTATGGCCATAGTGTCGGGGTTCTGTCGGTGCCCGGACTGTACTCATACCATGTCCATTACAGACCCCGATAAAGTCTGTGTAATGTGTCTTGGATGAGAGCATGAGGTCCTGACCTGCACCAAATGTGCCCTAATGACACCAAAAGGTTGCAAGGCCAGAATGGAGAAGATGGAACTTCTTTTCCGAGCTCAAACCCCGACTCCATCCATTGCATCGATGTCATCTGAACCGGCACCGTCAACTTCACGCCAGCATTGACCGCCGACCGGTGACCGCCCAGCATCGACGACTTCTCGGCCATTGACACCCTCTACTCCCCCTCAAGACCGAGGGGATCATAAGGAGAAACATCGCCATCGGCACCGAAAGACTCGGACCATCGAGGGAGTGAAATCATCGACCTCGCCATCGTCCGAGCCGCTGTCAAAGAAACCCCATCCAGAAAAGGCACCGACCTTTTCGGCATCGGGAGCCGCGACTCTGCCTTTAACAGTGGTCTCTCCGTCTATGCCTCTGCCTCCTTCTTCTGTTCCGGAGCTGGGGCTGCTTGCTCCAGGTCTCCGAGAAGAACTGGACCGGATGGTTCAGGAGGCCATTGACAAGGTGATGCAACAACTCCAGGTTCCTCCGGCATTGACATCGGTACCGATAGAGGAACCGACCACCGACCCGATTTCGGCAGCGTTGGCACTGCTGCTATCCAGGATGGAAGCGCTTATCGCCGCTTTTCCACCGATGGACCCCGGGTCACCAATGGCTCCGGTGCCCTCCCCGCTTGCTCTGTCATTGGGAGGAGAAACACCGTTCCGCATCCCTCCATCGGGAGTTCTGCCTCAGTCATTGAGACCGATACAGCCATCGCCACAAATCCATCGGTGCCGATACTTCCATTGGTGCCATTGAGTCATTCATCGATGCCCTCGATGCCTGCGCCGAGACCTTCGATGACTTCATTGGTGCCTCCGGTAATTCCTTCGATTCCTTCGGAGCCTAGACTGGGGCCTTCAGGTATCCAACCACCCCATCCCACTCTAGTTAATAGAAGGACAGGTGCTGATCCTTACGATATCTGGACTGATGACTCCTCACCAGACACCGATGATTTGCCATCACCACCTTCACCCACTGAGAGTAGAAAGCGTTCTCCTCCAGATGACCTTTCTTTCATAAATTTTGTGAAAGAAATGTCTAAATTGGTTCCCTTCCAATTACAGACTGAACAGGATGATAGACATCAGATGATGGAGTTGCTCCAATTCCTTGATGCTCCCAAGGAAATAACTTCCATCCCTGTCCACCAAGTTCTTCTGGAACTCCTCTAGAAGAACTGGGAACATCCTGGCTCCATTGAACCAGTCCACCGAAAAGCTGACACTACCTATTTGGTACAGTCAGCTCCAGGTTTTCAAAAACCTCCATTGGATCACCAATCTGTGGTAGTTGAATCTGCACAGAAGAGAGCAAAAAGATCAAAACCTCATATTTCCTTTCCCCCTGGAAAGGAGCAGAAGTTTCTAGATGCCATTGGTCACCGAGTCTTCCAAGGATCAATGTTCATCTCTCGAATAGCCGCTTACCAGCTTTATATGACCCAATATAATAGGGTCATTTTTAAGTAGATACAGGACCTGTCAGACTCCATGCCTCAGCGACTTCAAGAACAGCTACAAACCCTACTTAATAAGGGTTTTGAGGCAGGCAAACATGAGATCGGATCATCTTATGACATATTTGACATTGCAACCAGGGTATCTGCAGCTGCTATTTCAGCAAGATGATGGGCCTGGCTCAAATCTTTAGACCTTCGATCTGAAGTCCAGGACAGACTGTCCGACCTCCCCTGTGTCGGAGACAATCTGTTTGAAGAGCAGATTCAAAAGACAGTGGCTGAATTAAAGGACTATCATGAGACCTTAAGACAGCTCTCTCTGATACCTTCGGACTACTCTTCCAAACAGCCCTTCTGGAAGGACTCTAAAAAGTCTTTCTTCCATCCAACGAAGTCCTACCCGCCACCAACCAGATCCTGTTCTACGAGACCATTTCTAAAAATACAGTCTCGTCAGACCCGGAAACAAAAGCCACAAACAGCCCCCCCAGCCGGGTCCTGCTTCTGGCTTTTGACTCTCGCATAGAGAGCAGCAGCCTGCTTCCATTACCCCATATACCAGTGGGAGGTTGGTTGTGCCATTTCAACAACAGGTGGCACTCAATCACCTCAGACCAGTAGGTCCTAGCGATAATTGCTCAAGGATATCATCTCAATTTTCTCTCTATCCCACCGGATTCCCCATCTCTAAGGACGTGGAAAACATCCAACCATTCATTGCTCCTGGTACAGGAGTCTCCCTCCTTCTCCAGTCCAGAGCAATAGAACCAGTACCATCTCCTCAGCAAGGCCTCGGGTTCTATTCCCGGTACTTTCTAATTCCCAAAAGATCGGGAGGCGTTCGTCCAATTCTGGATCTACGAGCCCTAAACAAGTACCTCCAGAGAGAAAAGTTCAAGATGGTAACCTTGGGCTCACTCCTTCCTCTTCTACAAAGAAGAGACTGGCTCTGCTCTCTAGACCTCCAGGACGCATACACTCATATTGCGATAATTCCATCTCATCACAAATACCTGAGGTTTCTCGTAGGCCCCAAGCACTATCAGTACCGAGTGCTTCCATTCGGCCTCGCATCTGCACCACAAGTCTTCACAAAATGCCTCGTCGTGGTTGCAGCCTTCCTCAGGACTCAAGGTGTTCACGTCTACCCCTATCTGGACGATTGGTTAATCAGGGCTCCGACTCAGCAAGCCGCTTTGTCGTCCCTACATTTCATCTTAAACACTCTAATTTCACTCGGATTTCTCGTCAATTACGACAAATCCTGCCTAGTCCCATCTCAAACCTTATCGTTCATTGGGGCAGACTTGGACACTTTGCAGGCAAAGGCTTTCCTGCCTCGACAATGTGCTCTCACTCTCATGTCTCTGGCGAATCAGTTGCAGTCTCAACATTCAACCACTGCACATTGTTTTCTCATCCTCCTGGGACACATGGCATCCTCAGTTCAGGTCACCCCAATGGCCCGCTTGGCCATGAGCGTCATGTAGTGGACTCTAAGGTCACAATGGACTCAATCTCTTCAGCCCCTGTCGACCATTGTCCACGTAACCGACTCACTCCATCTCTCTCTCACCTGGTGGACAAATCAGACCAATCTTCTAAAGGGCTTGCCCTTTCAGGTGCCAGACCCTCAAATAATTCTCACCACCAATGCTTCCAACTTCGGATGGGGAGCCCACGTGGCCGATCTGCAGATACAAGGTTCTTGGTCTCCAGAGGAAGCCAAACACCAGATAAATTTCCTGGATTTGCGAGCAATCCGATACGCTCTCAGAGTATTTCAGAATCGCCTATCCAATCAAGTCATCCTGATTCAGACAGACAACCAAGTGGCCATGTGGTACATCAACAAGCAGAGAGGAACAGGCTCCTACCTTCTGTGTCAGGAAGCTACACAGATATGGGCGGAGGCCCTCTCCCACTCGATGTACCTCAAGGCCACCTACTTGCCGGGAGTGAACAACGTGTTGGCAGACAAGTTGAGTTGCACCTTCCAACTACACGAGTGGTCTCTAAACCCCTCCGTAGCGAACACCATCTTCCAAAAATGGGTTTATCCTCAAATAGACCTCTTTGCATCACCCCAGAATCGCAAAGTAGGCAATTTCTGCTCTCTCACTCGCAGCCAACATCATCCACCAAGAGACGCATTCTCCCTATCATGGGTAACCGGTCTCCTATACGCATTCCCTCCACTTCCACTTCTCTCGAAGATTCTCGTGAAGTTACGTCAGGACAAGGGAACCATGATCCTGATAGCTCCCCACTGGCCCCACCAGGTGTGGTTTCCAATGCTTCAGGATCTCTCCATTCGCAGGCACATTCCTTTGGGAACAGACCCGCTTCTAATCACTCAAAACGATGGGTGCCTTCGCCACCCCAATCTTCAAGCCTTGTCCCTGACGGCATGGATGTTGAAAGGTTAATCCTTCAACCTCTTAACCTTTCTGATCCAGTTTCCCGTGTCTTGATTGCTTCACGGAAGCCTTCCACGAGACGATCTTACTCTTACAAATGGAACAGATTCGCGTTTGGTGCTCTTCTCAGGCCCTTGATCCCTTTACCTGTCCAATCCCAAAGTTTATAGACTATCTCTGGCACTTGTCAGAGTCAGGGCTAAAAACTTCCTCCATCAGAATGCATGTCAGTGCGGTAGCCGCCTTCCATAAAGGTGTCGGGGATGTCCCTATATCAGTACATCCCCTTGTCACACGATTTCAGAAGGGCTTGCTTCAACTCAAGCCTCCACTTTCTCCTCCGGCCCCTTCTTGGGGCCTCAACCTGGTTTTGGGTCAGCTCATGAAACCACCATTCGAGCCTCTTCATTCCTGCGATCTTCGCTATCTAACATGGAAAGTGATTTTCCTCGCGGCAATCACTTCCGCTCACAGAGTTAGTGAGTTATAGGCACTAGTTACCTATCCACCTTACACTAAACTTCTGCAGGACCGGGCAGTACTCCACACTTACCCTAAATTCCTATCTAAGGTAGTTTCGGACTGTCATCTCAATCAATCCATCACACTACCTACCTTTTTTCCCAGGCCCCATTCCAATCCAGGAATGCAGGCTCTGCATACCCTTCACTGTAAACAGGCTCTAGAGCCTGTTTACAGCTGCCCCAGGAAGAGCACTCAGTTGTTTGTCTCTTTCCATTCTATCAAATTGGGACAACATGTGGGTAAGCAGACTCTCTCCTCCTGGTTGGCGGACTGCATATCCTTTTGCTATCAGCAAGCAGGCATTCCACTTCAAGACCATGTTAAAGCACACTCTGTGAGGGCCATGGTGACTTCAGTAGCACATCTACGATCGGTGCCGCTTCCTGACATTTGCAGGGCTGCCACCTGGAGTTCTCTCCATACTTTTACAGCCCACTATTGCTTAGACAAAGCCAGAAGACAAGATTCCATCTTTGGCCAGTCTGTATTGCGTAACCTATTTACGATGTGACATACCAACACCCTTCCGCCTGCCCGGTGGGGTTCAGGATGCCATCTCCCAAATTCCACCCCAGTTGTTGTGCCTGTTGCACGCCTTTGGGGTACATTTGGTGCATGTTCGGACATCCTCAGCTTGGTACTCACCCATATGTGAGGACTACCATCCTGCTTGTCCTGTGAGAAAGCAAATGTTGCTTACCTGTAACAGGTGTTTTCACAGGACAGCAGGATGTTAGTCCTCACAAAACCTGCCCGCCGTCCCGCGGTGTTGGGTTCGTTTTCTTATTATATTTTTCGGCACTGCCTGTAGCTTTGTAACAAGACTAAAGGGGGACCCCTGCTGGCTGCAGGGTTGGTGCCATGCAGGGCATGCCCAGTAGGAGCCAGTCAAAGTTCTGGAAACTTTGACAGAAGTTTTCTGTGATTGGGCTCCATCCTGTGATGTCACCCATATGTGAGGACTAACATCCTGCTGTCCTGTGAGAACACCTGTTACATCAGGTAAGCAACACTTGCTGTCCCTCTTGGAACCTTAATCTGGTTCTTATTGGAATGCATGAGGCTCCATTTGAACCACTAAGGGGGATTACCATAAAGGACTTAATTCTGAAGATGGATTTTCTGGTGGCTATTTGTTTAGCCAGGATCATTTTGGAGCATCAAGCTTTGTTGTGTCGAGATCCTTTTCTACAGATTTCAGAATCTGGGATATCATTACGCATGGTACCTTCCTTTCTGCCAAAGATGGTTTCGGCATTCCATCTTTCTCAAACTGTGGATCTTCCGGCTTTTTCGGATTTGTCCACACCCCATACAAAAGAGCTGTGAGTCTTGGATGTAAGGCATGTATTATTGTGCATCATAGTGGATAATACTTTAAAATTGTCGGCTCAGTGTGCTGCAGCAGTCAAAAAAGCAAACAGAATGTTAGGAATTATTAAGAGGATAATGGTTAACAAAACAGAAAATGTCATAATGCCTCTGTATCTCTCCATGGTGAGACCGCACCTTGAATACTGTGTACAATTCTGGTTCCCACATCTCAAAAAAGATATAGTTGCAATGGAGAAGGTACAGAGAAGGGCGACCAAAATAATAAAGGGGATGGAACAGCTCCCGTATGAAGAAAGGCTGAAGAGGTTAGGGCTGTTCAGCTTGAAGAAGAGACGGCTGAGGGGGGGATATGATAGAGGTGTTTAAAATCATGAGAGGTCTTGAACGAGTAGATGTGAATCAGTTATTTACACTTTCGGATAATAGAAGGACTAGGGGGCACTCCATGAAGTTAGCAAGTAGCACATTTAAGACTAATCGAAGAAAATTCTTTTTCACTCAATGCCCAATTAAGCCCTGGAATTTGTTACCAGAGGATGTGGTTAGTGCAGTTAGTGTAGCTGAGTTTAAAAAAGGTTTGGATAAGTTCTTGGAGTAGAAGTCCATTAACTGCTGTTAATCAAGTTGACTTAGGGAATGGCCTCTGCTATTACTAGCAGAACTGGCAAAAACCAAGGTCTTAGTGTTTGGGTACTTGCCAGGTTCTTGTGGCCTGGTTTGGCCTCTGTTGGAAACAGGATGCTGGGCTTGATGGACCCTTGGTCTGACCCAGTATGGCATATTCTTATGTTCTTATGTTCTTGGTATCTTAAGGTTACTAATGATTTCCGGAAAATGATCACCTGTTTGTGCTGTGTAGCCCAAAGAAGGGGTGTAAGGTGTCAAGGGCTACGACTGCGCACTGGCTGAAAGAGGTGATTATTTTGTTCTATATTTGTAAGGGTCCTGTGTCTCAGGGATTGAGGGCACATTTGACTCTTTCTTGTGCGACTTCTTGGGCCAAATCCCAACAGGTGTCCCCGCAAGAGATTTTCAGGGCAGCTAATTGGAACTCGTTGCACACTTTCGCCAGACATTATCGGTTGGATGTCCAGGCTCCGGATTCCATGTGCTTTGGTAAGAGTGTACTATGAGCGGGACTCTCACGGTCCCACCCTGTTTAGGGGAGCTTAGGTACATCCCACAAGTCTGGACTTATCCAGGTTATGAAACAAGAAAGGAAAATTGGTTCTTACCTGCTAATTTTCATTCCTGGAATACCACAGATCATTCCAGAGACTCTCCTGTTGGGTGGGGGAGTCTGCTCATACTGAAAATTTGTATATGATGCAGGTGAATTCAATCCTGTTCTGTTTATGGTTTCTTGAAACAAGTTTCCATTATTTTTCAATGCAATTTCACCTTCCTCCAGTTCATGGTGGGAGTTTGGATTTGAGATTTCTTACCCTTGGTGCAATAGTTATTATCTTGGTTTAGGTACAAGTCAACACTGAGGGATTGCAGGTGGCACACTGGGTTATGTACAGTGTCAATGAAACTTTACTCTGTCTCCATCTGCTGGCAGGGAGGCAAAACCCAGGAGTCTGCACTGATCTTTGGTACTACTGGAACGAAAATTAGCAGGTAAGAACCAATTTTCTTTTCTCACAGTCCCAGTGCTTTTCACGTGAAGAAGAAACATTTTCACAGTCCTATCGCTTATCACACAGAGATGAAGCTTTTTCAGAACATTAATTTATTTACTCTTTCAGCTTTAGAGCTAGAACATTACAAAGGAACAATTTTTGCCAGGACAAAAGTTATTGTGAAAATAACTGCCAGACCAATTCGACGCCTGTTCTACACCTGGTTAATCAACTATACCATGCTTGCCCCAAAAGGTAAGAAGAGAGCTTGCAGATTATTCTCTAAGTATGGAATAAAACTGGATAGATTTGTAAGGAAGTAAATGAATAAAATGTAAATGCTGTTTATTCTATAAAGTAATTTCATTGTGATGATGGCAAAAACCACAGGTAAGCATCTTTGGCTAACTTTGCAGGTGTATTCAGTAGGATGGGCTCGCTGCTGAATACCACTGGCTATCTTATAGTTAGTGGATAAGTTTATCTCCTCTTCAGCTCCCTTAAAGTTATCTGGCTATGTTAGTTGGCATTTATCTGGCTAATTTAGCTGGATAGATGACTTCACTGCAGAACACTCACACCCTGCCCCTGAGTTAGTAGGATAACTTTTTAACTGAATAAAAAGCTATTCGGATAACTTGGTTAGTGCAGAAGGATTTTTAAATCCACCATATGTTTTGCTCTGTCTGAACTTAGCCGGACAAATGGTGCTGAATATGAACCTGATATCAGCTAGAATGAAATCTTGGGAAGTAGCTAAGGCAGACGTGAACTGGAGTTATTTAAAATAGTGAATGGAACTGGAAATACTCTGGATTGGGGAGAATAAGCGGACTGGTCAGGCAGTGAACAGATAGAAAAACATGAAAGGGGGTGGTAGAAAAGCTACTGGGAAAGTCATTTGTACAAATGCTCATCTTCTGTCCATCAATCTCATTGACCTGGAAGCAACCATGGTGGAAGAGGACATTGATGTGGTTGCAGTCACTGAATCATAGTTCTGTGATAATCAGGGCTGGGAAGTGACCATACTGGGTATCCTGCCCTCTGCGGTGCATGTGAGTGTGAGCGGGCCTATGGCACACTCCCTTCACTTCCTTCTCCTTCCCTCCCTACCACTTACCCCCGTCTTCTTTCTCCCTCTCCCTCACCTTCAGCCACTTCTCTCACTCACCAGCATCCCCTCCTGCGTCCCTTCTCTCTTTCTGGCGCCTTCAAGTCTTAACTTTCACCTCCTTCACGGCACTTTCCCTTGCATGTACTCATGCATCCCCTTCCATTTCATCCACTCCTCTCTCAACTCCTGTCCACCCTTCCCTCCTAGTCACATCTCTCTCTCTCTCTCTCTCTCACAACACACACCCCTCTCCCCCTCTCCCCCTCTCCCCCTCTCCCTTGTACCCTCCCACCCTCTCTTCCCTTCACTCTCATATCTCCCAGATACATAGTCTAGGCTTTCCTGTCTCTTTTTCCAGCCCTAGATGTCACCAGCTTGACTGAGAAGATCCTGCTGTGCCGGGTGGTAGCCCAAGGTGTGTTCCCTACGCTCTCCATCACAGATGCGTGCTCAGCAGGCAGTGCCAGAGGCATCGGCAAAGGACATCTCTGGAGACTCATGTCCTTGGAGTCTTTGAACTCATACCTGGAGCGTGACCCCACCCCGGCAGAGCTGATCTATCGGACTCCAACCCGACATAGGTAAGAGGGAAAAGAGAAAGGAGGCTATGGGGAACAAAAACAATTTTTCCAGTCCTTTTCAGGGACTATTATTCTGCAACTGGATGTTCCTGTACGTACCCGGATCAGTCCAGACAGTGGGATGAGCCTCCTTTCCAGCAGGTGGAGACAGACTAAAACTTGCAGGATGCCCTATATCAGGACAGAGCCTATCCTCTACTCCTTCAGTATTTGTCTGTCTCCAGCAGGTGCAGCATCTCCCCTTCGGTTCTCTGCTGTAGGCTAGTCAGCCTCTTCTTCTTTCTTTTTCTGCTCAAGCAAGTAGTTCTTTGATTCCCGCTTGTTTTAGAAACAAAGGAAAAAAATCTATGAAGGAAATTTTGCCTTCTTTTAGTGCTTTTACTGTTTTTGTGTGGGAGACGTCCGTCTCCCAGCTCTTGCCTGGCTCAGGGGGGTTTTGCCCCTTTTGCAGGAGGGGGTTCCCTGCATAGTCCTGAGTCCGTGGACGCTTCCAGGTGTGGGGACCAACGCTCTCCGGGCCTCGTTCCCCCTCTGGCTGCCGAGAGGGTTTTTAACCCGCTACTGCGCTCAGTAAAAAAAAGAAAAAAAAAAAAGGAGTTTAAAAGTTTCAAACTTTCAATAAGTTGCAGGTACTCACCTACCTCTAACTTATTTGCAGCAGTTGACCAGCTTTTTTATTTTTTTCTGGTCAGAGTAGGGCTAGAACTGGCAGCCAGAGAAGCAGAAGGCAGCAGGTTTCCCACCTGCTCTCTCCTGCTGTGCAGGCTGTCAATCAAGCTTTTTTTTTCAGCTTTTTTTCTTCAGCTGCGGCTTAGCTATGTCCCGGCTGGCAGCCTGCCTTTCTTGTGGGCTGCCCTCTTTGCGTTTTTCGCGGCAGGGCCTCTGCACTGCTTGCCTGCCGGGTGGGGAAGGTCCCTCCTCAGCAGGACAAGCAAATATAGCCCGGGGCTCCACTCCTCCCGGCATGGCTAGGCCTTTCCCGGGTCGGCAGAGCCTGGGAACAGCCGCCATCTTGGATTTTTCATCGGGGCTGATTTCAGTGCTCCCTGGGGCTGGGGGGCCAGATTTTTTTGATTTAACCCCCGATTTGGCCCCCGCGGGTGCCCAGGAGGGGGGTCCTGACCTTGTCCCTTTTTCAGCGGATTTTGTCCTCCTCATGCACAAATCTTATCTAGCTAGCCTGCATGAGCTGGACGAAAGCCCCCCCTTGCCCCCCCC